>NC_050573.1:447748809-448060155 GCF_011100635.1 Trichosurus vulpecula
CATAACCTAACTAATCCTCTACCTTTCTAGTCTTCTTACATCTTATACTTCCCTCCCTTCCCACAATGTCTTTGATCCAGTGACACTGGCTTCCTTACTGTTTCACAAATAAGACACTCCATTTCTTGGCTCTGGGCATTTTCTCTGGCTATCCCCCATGCCTGGAATGCTCTCCGTGCTCATCTCTGCCTACTGGCTTCCCAGGCTTCCTTCATGTTCCAACTGAAATCTTACCTTCTAAAGCAAGCCTTTCCCAATACCTCTTAGTTATAATGCCTTCTATTAATTATTTTCTATTTATCTTATATATCTATAACTTGTTTGCACATAGTTGCTTGCTTGTTTTCTCCTTCGTTAGATTGTGAGCTCCCCGAGGTCTGGAACTGTCTGTCTTCAGCATGTCTATGAATCTCTCAGTGCTTAGTACAGCCTGACACATAGCAGGAGCTTAATAAAGTGCTTATTGACTGATTTTGTAAAAGATGTTACAGGGAGGAGTATGTTTATGGAAGCCTTGTAAATTCTATCCTGAGACTAGATATAATTAAGACTTTGGCTTACAGAAGAATTAAGATCCCATCACCCAAAACAAACATATGCACAGCCAAAGGGAGCTGGCTTAAAAATTTACTTATAGTTTAAAAATTATTTATTTGGTGAATTGTCTACCGATGATGAAATCTATGGAAACGAAGTAAATTGTAACTCAATTAGGTGTATATTAACTGTTGCATCTTTGAGTCAACTCTCTACCAGACCAAAATGTAAAGAATTTCCCTTTTTCCCTAGGGGTTGATATGAAATACTTTAAGCTGTTCAGGCTAACTGTAGCATTTTATGTGTTAAACTCTAGAATGCAACTATTTTCTTAATTTCTAATGATTGATTTCTGTATTAGGCTATGTTAACTAAAAACTGAAAAACTTAAGGCTTTTGTAAAGGTCTTGTATACTGTTAAGTAAGGATGAGCGTTTTTTGTAGTTGTTATTTATTGTGAATTTATTGATATTACGATTACCTGCAGAAACAATTGTATACCTTCTCCTAAGCTGTAAGTAGTGGAGGTGTAACCTCTTTGCTATAGTTTTGAATCCAGATATAGCTGGATTTGATTTGCTCTAGTTTTGAATCCAGATATATCTGAGTGGTTTGTTGTTAAATTTGTAAGTTGCCCACCATTCAAAGGAAAATGCCATCTAAAAATGCTAAAAGTGGATTAAGATGATTGAGAAGATAGGGAAAGTAGATGTCTTATGAAAGTAATGGCAGGATCCTCTCAACTCAGTTTCTCCACTGTATTATTTCCTTTTGGAACAGGAAAGTTTCCCACCTGTAGGGTTGGGAGCCCTGCTATGAGACCTTTTAAATAATGTGGAATTCTGTTGCACGATTGGCTATTCCAAAAGGTATTTATCACTTTTGGCTGAAATCAAACAGAACTGAGGGAGCTTTGTTCTGTCTTTCCTCTTCCTTTCACAATACATTTCTTTGACCACGGCAGGTGAATTGTAAAGATTTTATAATGAACTTATTGTTCCGAACATCTGGCATCTTTGAGGCCCTATAATGGGGTAGAGACATAAAGGACCCTAATGTATACCATTCTGAATTTTTGTGGCCATTACTTGTCTCAACCTCCTAAAATAGGCTAATAGAACAAATCATTTCTTTGATTTGCTGTCTCCTTTCTCAATGGTTTAATAGCCATATATTCAGGTATAAGATTATGTCTCTATGTCTCAGTTCTTTTTGTTTAAATGTTGCTCACCTTTCCATGATAAGAGTATAAAATATATCCTCAAAAGGATAATTGATAAAGATCTAAAAGTTCTAATTCTCAATTGAGCAGTAAAAACTTACTTTGAGAAAGGCAACAAAATTGGACAATAGATATGTGTGGTTGGCTTCCAAATGGTTTGCAACAGGTAAAGAATAGACTTTAAAGGAATTGTGGTAGCTGTAATTGTATTGGTAGCCTTAGAACTTCTGCTGTTTTACCACTGAAAATGTTGACAAAAGGCCAAGTAAAGATGATGGTCCCAAATGATATATTTTAGATTTTGTCCTGGAGGTTATTGAAAGTTACTGAACTTCTTTCAGGTCCATTTGCATATCCACAGATGAATTTTGTACAGTGCATAAATACACAGATTTTTCAGTATGTTTTAGTAATTGTCTATAAATTCTCTAGTTGGATTGAGGCGTTTATGTAGAGAATTGTTCTAGTAGTTGTAAAGAAACTTTTAAATTATATTTTTTCTGTTTGAGGTCTCTTTCTGATTATATCAAAAGACAGAAAAACTCATTTTATAGGTCAGTAATTCACTTCTAAAAATTTATTTTACTTTATAAGATTTTGAGTTCCAAAATTTCCCTCTTCACTTCTCTCTCCCCTCCCCAAAATGGCATGCAAGCTGATATAAGCTATATATGTACAATCGTATTAAACATATTTCCGCATTAGTCATATTGTGAAAGAAGAATCAGAACAAAAGGGAAAAATCATGAGAAATGAAAAAACAAAAAAAGAGAGAGAAAATAGTATATACTTCAATCTGCATTCAGACTCCATAGTTTTTTCTGTGGATGTGGGTATCATTTTCCATCATGAATCTTTTGGCATTGCCTTAAAACATTGCATTGCTGAGAAGAGCTAAGTCTACCAAAGTTGGTCATTGCATAATGTCACAATGTTGCTGTTACTGTGTATAATGTTCTCCTGATTCTGCTTACTTCACTCAGCATCAGTTCATGTAAGTCTTTCCAGGTTTTTCTGAAATACACAGGCTCATTATTTCTTATGGAACAACAGTATTCCATTACATTCATATACTACAACTTGTTCAGTCATTTCCCCAATTGATGGGCATCCCCTCAATTTCCAATTCTTTGCTACCACAAAAAGAGCTGCTATAAGTATTTTTGTACATGTGGGTCTTTTTTCCTTTTTGATGATCTCTTTGGGATGCATATGTAGTACTGATATTGCTGGATCGGGGGGGGTATGCACATTTTTATAGTCCATTGGGCATAGTTCCAAATTGCTCTCCAGAATGGTTGGGTCAGTTCACAACCCACCAACAATGTATTAGTGTTCAGTTTTCCCATGTCTTCTCCAACATTTATCATTTTCTTTTTTTTGTCACATTAGCCAATAGGATAGCTGTGAAGTGGTACCTCAGAGTTGTTTTAATATGTATTTCTCCAATCAGTAGTTATGTAGAGCATTTTTTCATATCACTATAGATAGCTTTAATTTCTTCATCTGAAAACTGCCTATTCATATCCTTTGACCGTTTATCAGTTAGGGAGTGTAGGTCAGGAATTCTTCCTCTAACCTCTAGACAACACTGTTCATGGGCAAGATTGACAGAACAAATGGCATATGAATGTTGAAACTCAAAACTTTCAGATGAGTTTAAGATAGTCTAGTCTGATGTTCTTTCTGTAGTCTTGATGTTTGCACATGTAGTCTTGAGGTTTGCACTGACTCTCACCATATGGAGAGTCAGACCCTACTAAATTATTTTTAGTCTTATCACTAAGCATGTTTGAGCAATGTTACTTAAGGAACTTCTGCGAGGAGCATTGTATGCCTTGGAATCTGACAAATAGATCTACTAGAAGAATTATCTGTGTGAATCTACCCTAAAACAAGGTGGAAAGGCCCATCCTGGTATAAGCAAACAAAACTAGATAACTTTTGGACAGTGGTCTTGTCAGACCCCTTTGACATGAAATTTCCACAGGGAAAATGTTTCTCTGAAGCAGATGATTTCATGAAGTAGATAGCTAAATCCAAGCCAAGGAAACAAGAAACCTGTCGTTTAAATTGATGTTAAACTGCATTCTCTGTTCCTTTTGGGTCTCCTGATTTTAGAGTTACGTGTATTGTCCATTGTCTCTTAGAAGTTTTAACCTTTTTGGAAAGGTAATTAGGTGCCAGATATAAGATAAAAACTGGAGTTTAAACCCAGGTCCTTCATGTTACAATTTCCCTGTAAAATATCTCAGTCCTTGTTTCAGTCTCTGCTCAGAGCATGTTTGTTCCCACAAAGATCCTGTTCTTGAGGTCCAGGTTCCAACCTCTAAATGTTCATAGTTTTGCCAGATAACTACTGCTGCTATTCAAAACAATAGCTTCAGAAGCTATGTGTAGGATAAGACTGAGTTTCGGGGATTATCATGACCCTCCATTCTTGCTAAGAGGTTTTGTTCATGCTGCTTTTTATGCTTTTCCAGATTCATTACATTATAATTGATTGATTTATTGGTTGATGTTTGCTATTTAGTCTTTAGGAGAATGTTCTTGATTTTGTATGTTCCCACAGGTTTTTGTTTTATTACCACCATAACCCTCTTTGGACTGAGGTTCCTACTTTTCTGTACATACAACTGCCTTGCTGTATTGTCAGAATTTAGTACAATGAATACATTGAGTAATACACATATTTTTATAATACATATATAATACATAATAATTTTGAGGAAATATCAAATGGTGGAATTGTGGAGGAAGTAGCCTATGAGGAAACATCTTCCTGGGAAATATAACCTTCAAGATCAAAGAAACAGTTACAGAGGTGTGTAAATAGAGACCCTCAGGCTACCAAGTGCAAGATGAACCTTACTGATTTCTCTCTTGAAGGAGGCCTATATTGTCTTAGAGATTTCCTGCTCCACCATCACAAAGAAATGCATTGTTCCACTGAAACAAATCTGTTCTTTGGCACCTCGTGAGACCCTATGTTAACATGTTCTAACTCTTAAGGTTAACATATTCCTCCTTAAAGCACCTGACTTCTTGTCCCCATTACTCAACTTTCTAAGTAAGGAAAGTGGCTGACCAGCCTCACCTGATAATAACACCTCATCCAGTAATGGCACCTTAACATTGTGTAAAACCTTATAGATGTATCTTCCTTTGTTTGGGGCCATTTTTAGGTACCAATCAACTGCCCATCAGCTGATGACAATTACATTTTTTTATAGCCTAGTCTTGCCTCATGTTGTATTGACTTTCAGTCAAATGGTCCTAGGTGGGAAAAATTACTCTTTGAGAGGATCTTATGACCTTTAGGTTAAGGAATTTTCCAATATAAGAAACTTTTGCCCAAATCCTATGATAAGTTCCCCAAAGGGAGCCCACTCAATATTCTTGAGGCCTTCCCGTGCATTCCTGACATAGCAGTGTGATAAGGATAATGAGGAGAATTCATCTCTCCCCTTCCACCCCCCCCCATCTCCATTGTGACTGGGTCACTTACTATGGAGCTGAATATGTCCAGCACATATCCTGCCTTTCAGGTTGCATTGTGTTTGGGTCATTTCCAATTCCGTATGTTCCTTGGCCCTCTTGCTGAAGGCATATGTTAAAATAGGCTTCTGGTTGGTCTCCTGGTCCTTTGGATCACAAAATGGAATAGTGTCAAAGAGAATTGAATACTGAACGTAAGAGCCACTAGACCTTAAAATCAGGTACAAATTACATTGTTCTCTCTCTCTGTTGACTCTTCAAGTTTTCAGACCTCCAGGGAAGGGCAGGGGAGGGGATTTTACTCCTGCTTGCTAACCACACACATGGTAGCAAGGTCAAGTGCTGGCCTAGATGAACTTGAGACTGCATCTCAAGTCTCTAGTCCCCTCTTTTGCTTTGTGTTTCTTTGTCCAAACTCAGCTGACCAATGTTGAAATACGAGTTTGTAGCCTTGGCAGCCACCTCATGAATTCAAGAATTAGAAAGCTGTTGGTTGCCTCGAAGGTAGTATCACCTGATCAAAACAACTCCTTGAAAGAAGTGAGCACCATCATGGCAGTGAGCACAGGTCATTGACCTTGAGTGAGTTGTTTTGACATTGGAAAGGAGAAATGAAGGTGGCTTGGAATGCTTGTTGGTCAGGCCTAAAAAGTGTTTCATTTTTTAACAGCTAAAGTATCCTGGAAGATAGTAAGAGGAGTGATGAGTTACTACATCTTGTATTCATTTGTCAATTTGCACTTATGAGTCTTTTAAGTACTTTCGTGATAAAGGAAATAATAGCCATCCTATACCTGATCTGTCTTGTTCATTGAACCCTTTTCTTGAAGGGACTCTTGTTTATAATTACCCTTTTGGGAGAGACTGTAGACATGAACCATTCCTAAGCTTCGTTTTAGAGGTTTTCTCCCCCAGAGTTCTACTCTGGCATGAGAGTGTAATGGGCCATGGAGTGTGAGAAATGCTTGATTCTTAGCCCTCCCCACTCCTTTTTAGAGGTCTTGTTAGCTCAGGACTTTGTCTGGTCAGCTTAGCCCAAAGCCAGTATGCCTTAAAGATTGAGTCCGTAGGATGTGGGGAGAAGGAGGGGGATTACAGCAAGTAGAGTGGAACATCCAGGCTGTCTATCAGTTGACTTTTTGTCTGGACAAATGGGGAGCTTGGTTTTGTTTTTTGCTCATAGAAAAAACTGGAGTGAAAGAAGTTGTTGGTTTTTTTAAATGTAATTTCTTGATTGACATGTAAGTCTTTGCCTTCTCACACCTACCATGGCCTTTTAAAGGAAAAACAAGTCTTAGAATGAGGAATACTAATGTGTTTGGGGAGAGGATTCTTGAGCCCAGTAGGTCTAAATATTGCCTGGCAGATAGACTCGGAAAAAGGTTAGATGTTATCCTAACCAGTCTTAAAATAGTTTGTTGATTTTTTTTCTCCCCTTGGCCTCTGTAAAATAGGAGATCCTTGCTCACTAACAGTTCCAATAGGCACTGAAGATTCTTGCACAATTCAAATATTCTCTGCCATTCATCAGTGTGCTCATTTTTCTTATTCTACTGGTTGTCAGACCATGGTAATATTTGAAGTTGAGTTATTTGATGCTACCACCTTTTCTAAACTAACTAAATAAATAAAAATAAAAGAATAAAAATAAAAATCAATTCACTTGGGGGTTGATGCTCATTTTCCCCTGTTTTGATAATGTTCTAATGCAGGCACCAGCTGCCTTGTGTCCCTGAGGTTATTGTTATCCTCACGTAGGAGAACAGTAGTTCCCAGGGGATCCTACAAGACTGCTTTCCTTTCGCTGATTTTGATAATGAGCCACTGCAAACAAGATTTTTGATACCATATTAGTTGTCTTAAATCTATAGCCCCCTGTATTTTATGAACCTTCACATGCTACTGTGCATTTCAGTAAATAGGCAGGCACTATGAAATTGGTATTTAGACTGACTATTCTGTTTGGAAATTGTTTCTCTGACTTGATGGAAGGGTTGTTTGTAGAATCTGTCATTTTGAAAGCAATAAAGAGAAACCCATTGTCCATACCAATGAAAGCATTATTGGCTCAAGCATTTAAACTGCTCCTAGAGAATTTTTTTTCCATCACTGCTGCCAGATAGAAGACCTAAGTAAAATTCAGACAGATTTTTCCAAGTGGCTTCACACACTCAGTAATCTCTTTTGCACTTTTGCCTGAAAGATATTTGCTATTGACTTAAAGTTTTGGCAGCTAATGCATATCTTGCTAGTGCTGCGATGGCTCCAAGGAACCAAAACCAGTTCATCTGTAGAGTTGGTTTTTTTTTAAGCTTGATTGTTAACAACAATAAAAAAATGAAATTATTTTAGTTTAGAAGAGTGGTGTCAGACTCAAACAGAGACGGGTCCTTCCTGGCTATCGGTTTGGAAAAACACCAGTTGACTTTATGTTGTATTGTATTGTATTTATTTTTGCAGGGCACTTTGACGCTTTTGGTTAGAATGTCCATTTAGTTTTTGCTGAATGTTGATTCTTCTCTTTGAAGCCTTCCCTGATCTCCTCAGCCACAAATGACATACCTCTCACTCAAACTTCAAATTGTATCATCCTCCCATGCATTTGTCATATTTTCATTTCTATTAGATTTATTTGTGAGTGTGTTGTGTCTTCCCCTACTCTATGTAAGATCCATGAGGATAGGGACTGTCTGGCTAATCTCTGTTTCTTCAACAGTGCATTGGACATGATAGAATTTAGTCAGGGATTGTTAGATAGAGGAAAGGATTGATAACGAGTGAGTGTTAGTCCTGAATAGCTCCTTCTTGTAGCACAAGGTGAAATTCAAATCAAATTGTTAGGATGGAGTATATTTTCCTGGTCCAGGTTTAGGTTCGCACTTGATTCTCAGAAGCCACAGTGCAACAGAAGGATGAACCCAAACTTACGGGAGTAGGGGGGAAGTATATAAGGAGGGATGACAAGTCCAAGAGGTGCCCATGAGACACAAGCTACAGCTTTCTCAAGAAGATTGATATCAAAGCCAGGAATAGGCATTAGGGTTTGAATAATCAGACCCTATGTCAGAGTCTAAAGCCATGGTCAGAATAAGCTAGTATCTTAGCAAACAGAAAATGAACGAAGAAGGGCAAATTAATTATGGTATATCACTTCCATAAGTTCTGTGCTGACCTGGCCTCAGTTGAATTAGGAGTGAGTCTTAGGGCCATTGAGTTCCTAATTAATTTGTGAAATTTATGGAGATATGAAATGGGGGCAGGCACCAGGTTCTTTGGGTACTTGTCAGGAGAGACTAGGGAAGTGAATCTGCAATCACATTCTAATGAAGCACAGAGGAGATAATGGCAAATGACACAGAAAATACAGAGACAAGTGGCAAGGAGGCAGGGTACAGAGGCAGGTGCTGTGGGGACGGGGACAGAATGGCGAAGTAAAGCAGGCAGGATGGGGAGGGGAAAGTCACAGAGAGCCACTCACATAACCATGGATTAGAGTTGGCAGTACTCGGCAGTATGGACCTCAGTGGAGATGGGGGAGGAGTTTGAGGTCTCATTATTATAGCGGGTTTTTTTTGGGGGGGAGGGACAGGCTAACTCTTATCTGTATCACATTGGGGTTAGTTCATTGAAATATCCAAATCATCTCAAAGTTGTCAGTAAAACTTTAAACATTTCCACATCATCTCAAAATTATTAGCACCATTTGATGTTATACTGGTCTTACTGCAGATGTCTGGAACTTGCCCAAGATTTGCATATCATAAGATAAAAAAGTCCTGACAGCAAAGCTTAGCAAAACCTTCCCTTGATTCAGCACATATTATCAGGTTGCGATTTTTAGTTAATATATGATACTGTTAACAAATTATGCTCCTCTGCTCTTTAGGGCAGTCTGTATAGGTCCGTTTTGCAATCTGACTTCTTATTGCTACTTTCTACTGGCTACTTAAAAACTTAATATACTGACTACAAGGGTGTCTAGGGTGGGGGAGTAGGAGAGTGGTCAGGAAGACCAGAACAAGAAACAATTTTAATCCAGCCTTTATGCAGCTGGGATTTACAGGGTCTATCAGTGGGACAGGTTTTTGTGTGCTTAACCCTTTGTTTAATCACTGGTGCATATTCTTTTTATTCAGTAATTATTTATTGAGTACATCCTGTGTACAAAATGTTATTCTAGTAGAATGCAAAGAAGTAGAGTACATTGAGGAGACCAGGTTTTATATATATGAAAGAGCTCATCAATAATGGAAGGCAGCATATAATTAAATGCTAGGTGATTCAGATAATTAGTTTTTGTTTATTTTCAGTTGAGGGGGCCAGGGAAGGAAGATTTTACTGGGAGGTGACCTTGAAAAAGATGTTCCATCTCTTGACTCTTTACATTTTCATTGGCTGTCCCTTGTCCCTGGAGTGCCCTCGTTCTTCATCCTTTTCTTCTGGCTTCCTCTAAGTCTCAGCTAAAATGTGATCTTCTACAAGAAGCCTTTTCCCAGGCTTCCTTAAAGCTAATGCTTTTCTATCATTGTTTCTCTTTGAGGGAACTGAGCCAAATTTATAAAAATAAGATCCTCCCACCACTTGATGAGGGGTCAAACGATGTGACCAGGCATGTGAAAAAAAATGCTCTAAATTACTAATAATTAGAAATATGCAAATTAAAACAACTCTGAAGTGCCACCTCCCACCTATCAGATTGGCTAATGCGACAGAAAAGAAAATGACAAATGCTGGAGAGGATGTAGACAAATAAGGACACTGATGCACTGTTGGTGGAATTGTGAATTGGTTCAATTGGAGAAGAGTTTGGAACTATGCCCAAAGGACTATAAAACTGGGCATACCCTTTGACCTAGCAATTCCACTACTAGGTCTATATCCCAAAGAGATCAAAGAAAAGGGAAAAGGACCTACTTGCACAAAAATATTTATTGCAGTTCTTTTTGTAGTGGCAAAGAATTAGAAGTTGAGATGATGCCCATAATAAATTGTTGAATAAGTTGGAGTGTATGACTGTGATGGAATACCACTGTGCATTAAGAAATGATGAAGGGGATGGTTTCAGAAAAACCAAGGAGATATATATGAATTGATGCAAGGTAAAGTGAGCAGAACCAGGCGAACATTATACACAGAAATGACAATATCGTATGGACGATCAACTGCAAAAGACTTAGCTACTTTGATCAGTACAAATGATCCACAGTAATTCCAGTGGACTTAGGATGAAAAATGCTATCCAACTTTAGAGAGAGAACTAATGAAATCTGAGTGCAGATTGAAGCATGTTGTTTTTATCTTTCTTTATTTTCCTTGCTTTTTTGTGCAACATGGCCAATATGGCAATATGCTTCGTATGACTTCACATGTATAATGGATATCATATTTCTTGTCTGCTCAGTGTGTGAGGGAGGGGTTGGAGAGGGAGAATTTGGAATTCTAAAAACAGAATGTTAAAAAAATAATAAAGTATTCTTGGCCAAAAAACCCCTCAAAACAACCAACTAATACCTTTTCCATTAATCCTGTATTTTTCTTGTTTGTACATAATTGTTGGCATGTTTTCTCCTCTATTAGAATGAACTCAATGAGAGCAGAGACTGTTTTGTTTTTCTTTGTATCTCCCATCTCTTAGCACAGTGCCCATTGACTTGACTTGATCTGGCTTTTAAAGGATGGGTAGGATTGTGATAGAAGACAGAAGGAAATTCTAGGCCTTGGGAAAACCATGAGTAAAGTCATGAATTGGGAATGAGTATGGAGTATTTTAAAAACAGGAGACCAGATACTTAGAGTAGAAGCAGAGATTGTAGGAGTAGTGGGAGATAGATTTGGAAAAGTATGGTGGGTCCAAATTGTGGAGGGTCATTAATCCTGAGCTGAAAAGTTTAGACATCACCCTGTAAACAGTGGGGAGCCACTGGGAGTTTTTGAGTAGGGGACTAATATGACATAGATATTTTTGAAAGTTGAATCTGGAAGCAGTGAGCAGGTTGTAAGAAACTGTGAAGGTGTATCCCCACCAGTTACAAAACTGTTACAGTAATCCAGAAATGAGATGACGAGGACCTAGATTGGGGAGATGGCAGTAACCAAAAAATACTAGCTATAAGAGATATTTTCAAGTAGGAATTGACAGACTTTCTGACTAACTTGGATATGGGGGACGAAGGAGAAAGGAGTTTTTTTTTAAATTTAATAAACTATTTATATAGTTGGAATGAACAGAAACCATCTCACCCATTCCCATGACTCCAGATAGTATTGTACCTAAGCCATTGTAGACAGATGGGTTTCTCTCCTGTTCCTTAATTATTTGCTGAATAGAATTCACAGCCTTCCTTTTTGATTTGGTCCTATTTTTAATAAAACTAGCTGTTAGGAATTTTTTCTTGAGATAAAATAGGATCAAAAAATTTGCATTAACCCAAAGAACTATTTTGGAGCCTAAGTTTTTACGGCCAGTTGCTAAAGTTAGGTATGTTACCAAGGCATTAATTCCTTTTGGTCTTAAGCGTCATGAATATATCTTATGATAGGTGGCACAATTCATAGAGCACTGTGCCAGGAGTCAGAAAGAGCTCAGTTCAAATCTGGACCCAGATACTACCCAGCTGTGTGGCCCTAGGCATGTCACTTAACCTCTGTATGCCATAGTTTCTTCTGTTGTAAAGTGGGGATAATAATAACAGCACCTACCTCCCAGGGTTATTTTGAGAATCAAATGAGATATTTGCAAAGTGCCTGGCACATATTAGGTACTTAATAAAGTCATTTATTTCCTCTCTTCTTTCCTTGTGAGCTGTAACTGATGCAAAACAAAAGACTTTATCTCTCAGAGAGAATTCCCTTTTGGGAAATAACTCTAATGTGAAACATGAAGAATTAAGAGAGTATAAAGTAATGTGGTATGCATAAGTAGGAAGAGCTTGTAATTTTCATTTTATTATGATAGGAGAAATAAAGGGCCCTCTCTTCCAAATGGGATGCATTCTGTTATAAACTATTCGTTTATACCACAGACAAGGTGCGGTAGGGAAATGATGTAGGAAACGAAGAACAAGTTGGTAGTATCACTAACGGATACAGGCTTTTCTAATTTGGAATCCTTTTGAGGACAAACCTGAGGTATCTTTCCATCTACCGGCAACTAGTATGGCCATTGATTTTCCATTAAAATAATTTCCTGGACTCTTTTTTTTTCAGTAGATAGTTATTTTTAAGTGACCCAGCTCAGGAAGGATATGGAGGGGGTGGAGTACTATGGGAACTCTTGCCAGTTAATGGAAAAAATTGTTTGAAAGTGAGCTAAGACCTCCCAAACTAATCTGAAAAGAATACTGTGTAAGAATAAGATTGGTATTGTTACAAGTAAGTCCAGATTGTGAGGGGAGCTCCAGCAAGCCTTTGAATGCAATTGGTGTTTTGTTTCCATGGTGGAATACAGTGTTAAGAATACATTTAGTTGTCAAGAGCTTTATGACTTTACAGATTTAGAGGAGAGAAGGTGATTTTCATTGCTAGAGCTAACATTTAAGCCACAGTGAATAAAGCAAACACCAAGAAGGAAAGCAAGATTTATATTTGGCATTCAAAAAGTATTTCAAATAAATTTCACAGAAGCTGTCACATACTTGACTTTTGCTAATTGCATTGCTTGGATAATTTATGAAGGGTATAGATGCAGATGTGGAAGCTGGGGGGGGGGAAATCACATGCAACATTCATAATAATACAGTACTGCAAAAGATCCATGAATTCGTCAGCAAAGGCACTCCTACCAAAACAATGAACTGTAACCCCTCTGTGCCTTAGACAATCTTTGTGAGTTGCTGTGGCCAAAAAGAAAAAAAAAGTCATCATTTGGGAGCCAACCTTCTGGGGATGAACTTATTGGCACTTAGCTAAGCTGCTCATCAGAAGATTGACAAGCAGTCTGGTGTCAGGCCCGAACTTAAAATCTTTCCATAGGAAGGGATCTCATCACAACTTGAATTTTACTGGGAGAGCCTTTGAGACCTAGATTTACCTTTTACCTCACGGGAATGGATTTCATATGTAGCAACAGAGATGGTATATCTATTACCCAAGGATCTACCTAGCTAAAAGGGTTCATCATTGAAAGATTAACCACCAAATGATGATTTTATTGGTCGTAGTTCCAGCAATCTATGAAATGTACAAAAATACAGTATGTCTTGTGGTACTGTGTGGCCTCCTGGATCTTTACTGATTGGTATTGGCACGGACTTTGAGAAGATTCTTATAAACTGATTAAAGTGAAGTGAGCAGAACCAAGAGAACAATTTATACAGTAACAGTGATATTATAAAGGTAATCACTTTTGAAAGTCTTTGTAACTCTCATCAACTCAATGACTAACCACAATTCTAGAGGACTCATGATGAAAACGTGGTATCCACTTCTGCATCTCCAGATATAGAACTAATGGATTTAGTGAAGATTGGAACATATTTTCTTCTTTCTCTCTCTCTTTTTTAAGAAGGTAGCTAATGTAGAAATTTGTTTTGTATGACTATACATATTTATAAATGGGTTTTATTTTTCTTGCCTTCTCAGTGGGTGGCAGAGGGGGAGGGAGAAGAAGAGAATTTGCAACTGAAAATAAAATAAAATTGAATTCAAAACAAAAAAAGAGGTTAGGCTGATAGGGGATTCTTAAAGGTTTATGTCTTAGGTATATTTAACTATCTGGTGAAGCCTATGGACCCTTTCTCAGACTAATATCTTTATATGCATTGAGTAAAGACATTGACTTACAAAGGAAACCAAATATATTGAAATATTTATCGAAATGTATATTTTTAAAAGTTCATGGACCACAGGTTAACAACCTCTGGGTTAGAAAATATTAAAATATCATGCAGTTTTTAGATCACATACAGATATTTAGCATTTACTAAGTGCCATGTGTCAGATGCTATGCTAAGCACTTGGTTTCAAATTTGAGCAAGCAAGAAATTCCTGCCTTCAAGGAGCTTATATTCTAATAGGGGAAGATAACACACAAAAGGGAGCTAGAAAGGGAGGGAGGAGTTTGTGCATGGGGGTCTCACTTGGTAATGTCCAGGAAATGAAAGAGAGGTTTGGTTCTGGGCAATAGAAAGAAAAACTTTATCCATCAGAGTGCAGCGTTTCAAGGGAAGAGTACAAGATTCTTAGTGGGAGGAGGATGGCTGGAGTGCGGACCACATATTTTGGAAGTGATTGGGAAGTGATAGTTGAAGAATGAATAATGGTAAGAAGAGAGTGGCACTAAATGTCAATGAATAGGAGCTTGGCAGTGAAAGAGAGGATAATAGTTTGAAGAACTGGCGTAGTCAAATGAAGGATGGGGAAACTACAAACATGGTTATGTTTGTGGGCAGGGGGAAAAGAGCTAGTAGACAGGGAAAGATGAAAGAGGGAATGATTGATGGGGCAAACTCCTGTTAGAGAAGGGTAGGCTAGTTTGAAGGGCACAAATAGATATGTTTAGCAAGGGAAAGGACCACCTCATCTTCTGAAACCAGAGAAAAAGAAGGAAAGATGGATGATAAAGTAGTGATATTTTGAGGAAAAGATATGAGCCACTTATGATGGATGGCCTCAATTTTCTCAGTACTGTAGGAGGAAAAGTAATCTGCTAAGAGGGGGTGGATTAGAGTGGTGTGGGTGTTAGAGGTGTAAATGGAGGGACAAATTTGGAGGGCCACTGGAGGGTATATGAAGGACTTCATTTTTAATATATGACTTAGTGCACCAACTTTTCCGGACACATGTCTTTTATGATGACTTTCACATTACTTATCACGGACAAGTATCATTGGTAGCCTACTTATTCTCACTATGCATCTTTCCTATATCCATTTGGTGATCTGTAGTTTTGATTCTTTGGAGACCATAATGTTCTGTGATTTGCAGCCATGTAACATCATCAGGAAAAAAATTAGTGTTAAAAGATGTGATGAATGTTCTGAAATCTTCCAGATCTCTCAGCTTGTTGTTCTCGTCCCTCCTATTCAGTGCTGAGCCCAGCTCATTGTTCGTCTGCAATGTCAGTCCAAGATATCCACACATACACACTAAAGAATTAACTCAATGAGCTGCTCTTCTCAACTCTGTGTCATAACTTGTGTGATGTATTTTTTTTATCCAATTGTTTTTTCCATGTGTGGAATGCTTGGACTATCTCTTTGGCTTGACCATGGTCAGGTTGAGATCTTGTTGTATTCTCGGGTGTGATGCAACCAGGGCAGTTTCATCCACAAAAGGAATAGCTGTAGAACCCCCAACAATTTGAAGAATCCTTCTATGAAGGGTTTATGGAAAGATAACTCAGAATGAGCAGGTATGGATAGGTTACAAAAATAATTGTAGTCATTTATATAGTGCCTTACAGTTTGCAAAACACTTTGCATACTTTATCTCATTTGAGCCTCCCAACAGCCTTCTGGGGCTGGGTTTATGGTACATGTTTTATAGTGGAAGAAACAGGGGTTCAGAGGAATTAGAGGATTTCCCCAGGGTCGGCCAACTAGTATATGTCAGGGACAAGATTTGAACGGAGGTCCAGTGGTCTTCCAACTCCACCAGCACTCTGTCCATTCCACATTAGTGATATTTAATGAACTAACCAAATACACTGAAAGTGTAGCTGTTAGGGGGAGAAAGCTAGATTAGGTGACTTCTTGGTTTTCCTTCTATGGTCCATGATTCTGTGGTTCTGTTATTATTTATTTTCCTGCTTCAAAGGTTAATTCACAGAGAATGGGACTTAAAGGAGAGACTGTGTCCTTGACGTTGAGAAATCCCATTCCACAGAAGGTATTTCATACCCTGCCTTTTCCATTCTAAGTTCCCCTGCCTGGTTTTCAAGCCCCTTCATCAGCTAGACCTCCCCTACCTATCCATGGTTATTTCTCACATTCGTGTTCTGCTCTAAGTGGCTATAATCACTTAGACATTTTATGCCAGTTTTGGAGGTAGTGGGAGTATAGTAGAAAAGAGCAAACATTCTCTCTTTATATAGAGAAAGAAGCAGCATCATGAAAGGGAAAGAACATGGTATTTAAAGTCCGAAGTCCTGTGTTCAGTTGTTACCTGTGTGACCTTGGGCAAGTCATACAACTTCTGTGGGCCTCAGTTTCCTCATTTGGAAGTTGAGGAATTTGGACCAGCTGTCCTTGAAGGCTCCCTACATCTGTGATCTCATGACTTTTGAGTCCAAAGACTGACCTTTGAACCTCTGCCAGGTACTAGAGAGTTGACCTTGAGTAAATCACTTAACTTTCCTGAGACCCCCCTTTCTACTCAGTAAAATGAGGATAATAGTACTTATACTATATGCCTCATGTAGACTAAAATTAGAAAATGTATGCCAAGCACTTTGCAACCATTACGTGCTTTATAATTTATTTTTGTTGCTATTCTGCCTTTGTTCATCCTTCTCTTCCAGCCAGGAATGCACTTTCCCATCTTCTCTGCCTATGTAAGTCTTATCCTTCAAGGCTCAGCTCAAGCCTCAGCTCATCTGTGAAGCCGTCCCTGACCGTTCAGGCCTGTGATGAAAACCTACCTTCTCTGAACTGCTGTCACAGTTCATCCCTTACTGCACTGATGATGTATTGCCTTGTCTTCATTGTGAGTTTTCTTTTCAGCTAGATTGAAAGCCACTTAAGGACAGAAACCATATTCTCCTCTATTTTTTTAAAGTTCCTCCTGGTGCCTAATATAGCCCCTGTCACTTGGTTCAAGAAATAATGCTTGATTTAAAAAAAATAAAAAAATTTAGGCTGTGTCAGAGTTGTTTTTAAAAATAGCCAAGTAGTCACATTATTTCAGCATCACTCAAGAACATTTAAAAAAGTTAGCTTGGTGGTGGTATGATTGTGTAATTAGGCCACTCATCTGGCTCTGTTATTTCTGAGCAAGGCCAAGGCTCTCCATGCTTCAGTTTCTACATCCAGTTTCCAGAGATCCAGCTGGATTCTCCCAGGAACAGGGACCATATGTATCTTAAACAGGGGGAGAAAGAAATTTGCTCCTTTTGCATAGTTTCCCAAAACAACCTCAGCCTGACAACAAAAGGAAATAGTAGTGAGATCTCTGGGTTTTCCTCTCACCCTGAAGCTCCTGAAGGGAAACAGAGGTGCCAGAATAATCCATTTCTCAAGGTTGGCAAAATTTTTTTCCTTGGAAAAGAAAGCCTATGCAGCCTCATCTGCTCCTGGCATTTGCTGATCCTGTACTCTCTCCTCCCCTCCCCCAACCCCCATAGGATATGGGGCAGGGTGCAGCAGCTGGGGTGAGCTGTTTTCCTGTTGCATTGTAGGGCAAAAAGTGCTCAGGAATGAATTAGAGAAGTGGCATCAGTATTCAGCTGGGCTGCAGATAATGAATTTAGCCCCATGCAAATCCAAACACATACCACTGCTGCCATTAAAAAAACAAAACCGAAAACCCACAGTGTTTTCATATAGAATATGAGCTCTTTGAGGGCAGGAACCTGTTTTTGCTTTTCTTTGTCTAGAACTGAACACAGTGCCGAGCACATAGTAAGAACTCAACGTATGCTTGTTGGCTTGATTAGAAACGTTCCGTGGTATGCAGGACACTGTACAGGACTGGGTGCTGGCTGTAGGGGAGAGATTCAAGAGTGAGAGAAGAAATAGCCCTGGCTTGGCCCCGAAGTACTCAATAGGTCTTTAATACTTCTAAGGAATGATGATCGTCAAGGAATATTTTCCTTTCCTTCCATATAGCAATTGTAGAACCATAATAGTAGACATCTGCAAAGTATTTCAGAATATTTAAAATGTATTAGGTTAATTGTCATATTTGAGCCTCACAATAAGATGTTGAGGTTAGTGTTACTAGTGTGTTGTGTGTGTGTGTGTGTGTGTGTGTGTGTGTTTGGTCTGGACCAGTGATTTCCAGTGTATAGGGAGCGCCTTCTGAGAAATCTTCTTACACCAGCGTGCTTGTCCCTCATCATGTAGTTTGAGCGAATCACCTGCAGTACTAAGAGGTTAGGTGACCTGCCCAGGACTACACAGGGAGTGTCAGAGACAGGATTTGAACCCAGGTCTTCCTCACTCTGAGGCCAATTCTCTGTGTTTCCTTTGGTGATTATATACAACTTATCCTGCATATATTGTATTTGTACGTAGTTTTTGCATGCTGTCTCCTCCCCCTTTAGACTGAGATCCTTGAAAGCAGGAACTGCTTTCTGCCTTGCTTTGTATCTCTAGCACTTAACTGCAATGCTTGCCAGGTACTGGGTGATTGATGAATGCTTGTTGACTGACCATGCTATGCTGCCTCTCTACAGGTATCATTATTCATATTTTACAGCTGGGAAAACTGAGGTTTAGGTTAAATCACCCAACTAATGAGCGTTGGAGCAGATTCCTGACTCCACGTCCAGCACTCTTTCCACAATGCCTCACCATCTCTCTATAACTAGAATATTAGGTCTGTAAGGGACTTTTAGCAGGGTTGTGTTGGAGGCAGTTTGCACCTGCTCTGAAGAGCCAGTTGTTAAGTTTTTAGTGTGAGCATGTACACCTTGGAAATTGGCAAATGCTGCAAATCAGGACTTGATTTGTTTGGTTGATTTTCTGAAAAGTGATGGAGAACATTTTGTTAATGCAAGTTAAACTTAAGAGTATGTTCTACATTTTCAGAGAGCAAGTTGTTAAACATTTACCATTTACAGGGGCAGCTAGGTAGCCCAGTAGATGGAATGCTGGGACTTTTCTCACAAATAAAGCCAGATCTGAAACAATTGGAAAAATATTAATTGCTCTTGGGTAGGCCGAGCAAATATAATAAAAATGACAATTCTACCTAAATTAATTATGACACAAATATGGAGCAAAAACAGAGAAAGAAAATTGTAGACCAATTTCCCTAACGAATATTGATGCAAAAATTTGTAATCTATCTAAAATAACTGTAAACAATATAAAATACAAGGAAGTCATCTACCGGCCAAGACAAACCCAGGAACTATATGAACACAATTATAAAACACTTTTCACACAAATAGAACGCTGAGTCTGGAGTCAGGAAGACCTGAATTCAAATGCAACCTCAGATACTTACTAGCTGTGTAACACTGAGCAAGTCATTTAACTGATGTCTGCCTCAGTTTCCTCCTTTCCTCCTCAGTTTCCTTTAGTTTGACTACTACCACCTTTCAGATCCCAGTGGAGGAAGCCCTGGACCCTGAGCCTGAGAGTAGTAGTCTCCCCTTAGATCACTGCTTCTGCTTCTACTCAAGTCTCCACAGCCATCATAGAGGAGAATATCCCTTATGGAGGACGGGTGTGCTATTCTCCAACTTTCCCTTCCAGAACAACCATCTTTGACTAATGGGAATTAAAGGAGCAGGCTCTAGATCACTGGGGCAGCTAGGTGGTGCAGTGGACAGAGTGCTGGGTCTGGAGTCAGGAATACTCATCTTCCTGAGTTGGAATCTGGCCTCAGACTCTTGATAGCTATGTGGCCCTAGGCAACTCAGTCCTGTTTGCCTCAGTTTCCTCATCTATTATATTTTTATTTTATTAAATATTTCCCAATTACATTTTAATCTGGTTCTGTCTGCACAGTGTTGTGGGAAGCAATATGTTTGAGACTTCCGTTGTAGACCATCTAACACAAGTTATTAACTTTTTTGTGCCATGGATCCTTTTGGCAACGTGGTTTATGAACCTCTCTCAGAAAAAAAAAATGTTTTTAAATGTATAGAAGAAAACAGAAAATTTCAAAGGCAGTCAGTTATATTAAAATACATTTAGCAAAATTAAAAAAAAGTTAATGGACCCAAGTTAAGAATATCTGGCCTAACAGTTAGCTGTGGTGTGGAGAGGATAATCGAGGAGATAGTGCCATTTAAGGTGGACACAGGCCTTCTCCTGTCCATATTGAAATGCATTTAGATACTTAAATGAATCTAGGCAGAAAAGTATGTTCACTTGAATATGTATGAGACATCCACAAGTTCTGAGGGGTACTGACTCTCTTTGTGTAAGTCTTTTTATGAAGTTGCATCAAAGGCCTTAGCCCCACCTTGACCAATCAAGTCTCAGAGACAGCTTCCTTGATTTTAAAAACCAATCAGGTCTTAGGGACAGCTGCCTTCCCCATAAAGGGGGAAAAAATAAACCAGCTGAGCTTACATGACAAAGATATTACTCCTGGTTGGTTGGTTGGTTGTTGTACTTCATTTTCAAAGATGATCAAAATGACATCACTGTGTTGGGATCAAGGTACGGTGTGCTCGACTATAGCTGATCAGACCAATGAAGATTAGGAGGCTTTACCACAGGTTGGGCACAAATAGTCCACATGAACATTTAGAGTGGAGATATCTCTAAATTTACACATCTCCCAATTCTTTTGAGCTGCTGCAATTCTGCTTTGCTCATAGAGTGCAGTGCCTTCATGGATGAGGGCACTCCGTGGTAGGCATTCCTTTGTGGTGTCTCCCATATCATTCAGTCATTTCCAGAGTACTTCAGATAGACCTTGAGAGTGACCTTGCCTTGCTTCTTTTGATTTCCATGTGAGCTCTTGCCTTTCATGACTTCTCTTTATATAAAGTAGTTTTTTTAGGGAAACGTACGTTTGGCATTCCAACAACATGGCCAGCCCATTGGAGTTCTGCTCTCTGCAGTAGAGTTTGAATGCTTGGCAGTTTAGCTTGAGAAAGGACCTCAGTGTCTGGTACTTTAAGACAATTCAAATGGAAGTGAAGGAGAGGAATCTTCCAGACTCCAGGCCTGGTACTCTATCCACTGCACCAACTAGCTGCCCATTAAAAGGGGGAGCTGAAGAGTTATTTTCTGAGGTACAGAAAAACCCCAGTTTTCCTCTTGGATGTTAGGTATGGCCAACCCACGTGATGTACCCTATGTTTTAATATGCCTTATGATTCTCTTTCCTTTGCTCTGCTCATGGGTGCTGTTTTACAGCAGTACTGTGCTTGTGCCATTCCCCAAAAATGTCCAGCCAAAAAGAGCCTGGGCAGCTGGACAGTACAGTGGACAGAGCACCAGGCCTGGAGTCAGGAAGATCTGAGTTCAGATGTGGCCTCAGACAATAGTTATGTGATACCCTAAGCAAGTCACTTAACCCTGAGTTGGAGAAGGAAATGGCAAACCACTCCAGTATCTTTGCCAAGAAAACTCCAGATGGGGTCATGAAGAACTGGACTTCATTGGAATAACTGAACAACAACAAAAATAGCCTAGGAGAGCCAGAGTCAATAACATCCACAATTCATGGTAAATGTGACTTTTTTTGTTTCTTAGTGTCCATGAAGGCACAAGACTGTAGAGGCCAAAACATGGGGGCATTAGGTCTACCCTAGATGGCTAGAAAGTTGCATATTAACAAAATCAGGGCTAGAATGAGTTCCTAAAACTCATAGTGGTTGGTTGAATGTTGGCAAGATATCCCAGTTCCAATCTCCTCATGTCTTCTTTCCCCACAGCCCTTAATTAATTCTGTCTTTGTCTTTGGACCATGATGCTTCTCTTCCTAATATATGTTACCTTCCTTCTTCCGAGTACCCTGCATTTCCTTGGAGACAATACTCACCTTAATGTTCAGTTCTTCCAAGAAATCTTTGCTGAGTAAGCCTGCCTCAGTGATTCTGCTATGCTTTTAAACTAAATTTTGTGCTTATGTTCATAGTCTATATTACATTATTGTGTATTGTAATTGTATTTTGCCCTGAAATTATTCTTTTTTTCCTGAAATTTTTTTCTAATGAGTCATTTGTATACGTGTGTATGTGTATCATAGGGGTATGCAAATTACTTGGGAGAGAGTAAAATAGTTAAATTTATTGATTTATTTATACAGTTTATAAAGTATATATAAAGTGCTTATAACTTTCTACATCTCTAAAAAAACTTAATAGACAATGTCACTCTTTGATTATGATAATTTGTTTTCCTCAATTTGCCATTGAGTTCATAAGATTTTGTCACAATATTCTTGAATTCTTCAACACAAAACTACACTTTTATCCCATTGGATGTTATGTGTATCTTTGATGAACAATCCATTTTTTCAGATCTGGCATTGATTGTGGCCCATAGATTTTCATTGTGTTCCAAAGCCAATCCATCTCTTGGGTAAATTTCTTAACCTTTTGTGACACTTGTCACAGTACAAGGTTGTGTTGCTGTATTCCATCCACATGGGCCACTGGGTCATACAGTAAATAGAGTGCTGGGCTTAGAGCCAGAAAGACTTGAGTTCAGTCAACTGACAGTCCACAAGAATTTTAAATCATAGACATTTACTAGCTGTGTGACCCTGGGTAAGTCACTTAATCTTTCTCAGACTCAGTTTCCTCATCTCTGAAATGGAAGATAATGATAGCATCCACTTCACAGGTTGTTGTGAGGCTCAAGTAAAATAACCTTTGTAAAGGATTTTGTGAAACCTTAGAGCACACTATAGACAGTTCTTGTTTTATGTAAATTCTCATTATACAAATTCAACTTTAGGTAAAGAATTCCAAAAGATAATATTGTTTGCTATTATCAGATATACGGGTGAAAAAAGAGAGCCATGGTTCAAACATCTCTCAGTAGCTTCACAAAAAATGTTGTGCAGCCAAACAGCAGTGATGAAGGCTAGGTGTAGTGGGTGGGCAGGGAGCAACATGCTGCACACCTATGTTAACTTTACTGTGCAGTACTCTGCACTTTATCATTAACTTTACCTTTCATAGTTCTGTTTATTATCATGGTACAGTATTTACTATGTCTGCATTTTAGTAATTTTATGACTTGCTTAAAGGTATTATTTTATGTATGCCTTTGTCATACCGAGGTTCCCAAACTTATTTGGCTTATCACCCCTTTTAAAAAACATTTACTCAGCAACCCCCTGGAAATCTACTTTCTTTTACCCTTTAACTTTTTTTTTTTTTTTGAAATTCACATCATTTCAAAAAATATAAATTTTTCAAAATGATGCATCTTAAATTTAATAATTTATTATAAATTGCTATTATTTTTCCTGCATTGAAATATTGCATCATATAACTGTATAATATCATATTGTAAACAAGTCATTACACGCACATATTCCTGTGATGCATGCTGGGCTTCCTGCCAATGTGCCACATGCTAGCCTGCCAACACTTGCTTGTTAAGACCTGTGGGAAGACTTGACCACTGACTGGTTATAACTTGCATTTTGTATGCTTATTTGGAAAATGATGTAATGACTACAACTTTAACTCTGTTACACAATAGATGAAACATGTAAGAACAGTTTTTCAATTTTCTTATCTTCTCTTTTTTCCTTATGCTTCCACTGCCCCCTTATTTTTATTAAATGCCCCCATTTGCAGCCAAGGCTGCTACTGTCCCTCTGGGACACCGCCTAGGGGTTGGTATCACCCACTTTGGAAACCTACTAATAGGCTAAGTGAAATGATGAGTAAGGGAAAATTCGCATTATGTAAAAATTGCTTTATATAAAGGTCTTCTGAATGGTCCACTTATGTAAAGCAAAAGTAAACATTAGCTATTATCTAGGAATTTCTATAATTGTGGAATCATTTTCCTTCTCCCTTTATAAGTTTATTTATTGGAGTTCGATAGTTCCTCAATGGTGGTGACTTCCAAGGCCAGTGAAATGATAATAATAAAATCTCATCTGTAAAATCGGGATTATAATGCTTGTAATACATAATAGATCTCAAGGTTGTTATTATCAAGTGAGATAATATATGTAAAGGGCTTTGTACACCTTAAAGTGTGGTCTATGTAAATGACAGCAACTGGGAGGAAGAGTAGAAACATAGTGTATGTTTCTGTAACTTAAAGGACACAGTATGCAGTCGGGACTTAGAAGTCATGTATAATTAATCAATGATTTATTAAGAAATCCTAGTTTATGAATATAGCTCTTTCCCTGATAAACACATTTTTGTGTCTCTCTCTAATTAATATCAACCTCAAATACATTCCCCCTCATTTTGTATGGTCCAGCTGTTCTAATTTCAGGGGGGAAAATGACATTTTTCTTTATACTTATAGCTACCATTTATGTATAAATGTAAAGCACTTACCGCAGTGTCTGGAAGACAGTAGGTGCTTAATAAATGCTTCTTCCTTTATTTTGTGTGTATCTTAGACTCTAACTTAGACTCAGGCTCTATGGAGCCTGAAACGCTTGCACCCTGCTTCCTAACTCTGCAGGTCGTTAGTGTAAGCTCATTTCCCAGGAATGAGCTTCTGCTTTGAGACTTGGAAACAGACGGCTTGATAAATAAATTAGGCTAAAGATGTCAGGATACTGGGTTTTTAAAAGCTTGAACAATGCATTTATAGAAATGTTTCCATGGTTATGTCAATTTCAGAATAGATTTTTTTTTTTGATTAGCCATCCTGCCTTGCTGATAAGCTCTCGGAAGATTACTCTATATGAATTGCCACATTTCATGGTAAACCTCACCCCCAAAGCATTCTAATGACATTTTTTTCAGAGTTTGGAGCTATTACTGTAGTATGGTGAGATATGATTTCATAAAGTGCCAGTTTCAGGTTAGCAAATGAGAATTGGAAGATGAAACACACCCATAAACAGCTATTTCCCCCATTCTTCTTGGAGTGCAGAAAGTAAATAGCTCAGTTGATGAAAAAGAATTTGGACTCTAATATAGTCAAGCAAATAGAAGGTACTGTAACAATACATATGTGTAATAATGCAATTTAGCTATAACGTACTTCATCTTGAGATTGTTCTATTTGTAAAACCAACAAAATCAGATTGGTCGTGGGGGTTTTTGTCCTTTTGTTCTGCTGATTTTGTTCTGATTCCATTGCTTTAGGAAACTCAGGGGTAGTAGAAGCTCCCACCCATTGATGTAGATAGATAGTTTGTCTATCAATAAATAAACATATATATGTACCTGCTATGTGGTAGGCACTGTACTGAGCCTGGGAGATAAAAAAAAAAGACAGTCTGTCCTTCAGGACAATTTAATGGGGGAAGACAATACAGAAAAGCTTGGGCAGAGGAGAAGGTACCTGGGGGCGGGGGAGAGGAAGAGTAAAGAAATTCAGCAGAGAATTCCTGAAGTAGCATAACCAGATGAGACTTGAGATGTCTGACCTGAGCTCTCTCCATAAAGGGAGGTTTGGCTCCATCGTTCAGTCAGAGAGGCAGAGGGTAGAGATAACCGTGGTAGAGTACCAAGGCTGATGATATTATCCCAATGATGAGCTTTCGGGGGTTGGTGAAGTCAGAGAGGTCCCAAAGTAGTGCAGCCAGGAGAGAAGTGAATGAACTGAAGAGTCTCTCAGGGGCAGCTAGGTGATGCGCTGGATAGATAGAGCACCGGGCCTGGAGTCAGGAAGACCTGAGTTCAAAGTCTGCCTCAGACACTTATTAGCTCTGTGACCCTGGGCAGGTTACTTGACCTTGTTTGCCTTAGTTTCTTCATCTGTAAAATGATCTGCTTAATATCTTTACCAAGAAAGCCCAAAATGGGATCGACCAGAGTCGTTCATAACTGAACACTTACAAGAGTCTCAGAGAGGCTAAGAATTTAGGTGACACAATATGTAAGAGGCAGGATTTGAACCGGTGTCTTCTTGACTCTGAGGCTAATCTACTAGGCTGCTTCTAGAAATTCAATTCAACCTAATTCAGTAAACATTTATTAAGCACCTACCACGTGACTAGGGATACAAATAAGAAAAAGACAGTTCTGGCTCTCAAGTAGTTTACAAGTCTAGTGGGGGAAGATAACACAAAAGAAAATGGGAAATGGGAAGGGGGGCAGTCAGAAGCTTTGGGAGGAGTTTAGGATTCCACCCTCCAACCCTTCAGAAGGGAAAGGAGGCTGAGGGAGGTGGTACCCAAACCTTGAGTCAGCAGCATGGTGATGAGATTAGAAGTGATCTGTATCATCTCATTCAGTGGAGTTGAAACCAGGCACTGCTTTATGCTAACAAAATCACCATAAAGGAAATTCATGGAAGAGTCAGTCAAAAAACATGTATTAACACTACGCATCAAGCACTGTACACATACAAAAATGAAACAGTCCTGCCCTCCAGGAGCTTATATTCTAATGGTTATCTGAGGGTTAGAGTAATTTAGAGAAAGTCCCCTTCCCTCTAGGCAAATAGCCTTTTGTCTTTTCACTATTCTTGGACCCTTTTGCTCTGTACTTTGTTTTGGATTCCTAGAGGCTACCTTCCTCAAGAAAGGAAAATATTTCTGTTTTTTGAGGTCAGCCGTCACAGCTGGCGTATGAACAAAATGGAAACAAATAGGTTTGACTGTGGTTGCAGGAATGTAGGTGCTCCTTTAATGCCGATTATCCAGCAATAGAATTTTTTTAATGGTATTTTATTTTTCCCAATTACATGTAAAGATGATTTTTTAACATTCTTTTAAAAAATTTTTTGAGTTTCAAATTTTTCTCCCTTCCTTCCTCCTTCCCCTCCCCCTCCCTAAAATGGTAAGCAATTTGATATGCTATATATGTTGCAATAGAATTTTAGCCAGTTCTTTGAATGGAATTTTCAAAATCAGAGTCACTTGTTTACCTAAGTGAGCAAGAAGATCGAGTAGGTGAAAATTATCTTCTAGTTATGCCATTATTCTTTGCAACTGTCAGACTTTTTGCCATCCCTGTCCTAGGAACTTAGCACCTGTTCCAGGTTGAAAGGTCTATCAGCCAAGTGGGTCTGTGTGAGCCCATTGGGTGTGGGGTTGTGGGGGTGGAGGAAGCTCTATATGAATGCCAACAATCAGTACTACAGTTATCCCTTCCATATAGCGACTTTCTCGGGGTTTTGGTCAGCATAAGAAATTAAATGGGAATTTTTGGGGAGTTTTGCAGACGTTGCAGAGGACACAGGAAGCCCAACAGACAACACAGAAAAAGTTTAGAAACTCAGAAATGCATAAAATATATGTATAGTATCGTATAATATGAACATATTTTTATCTTTTAATACTATAATAATTCAGACTTCTTCTCTGGTATGAAGGGAGGACCAAAAATTTCACGTGGATTTTCCAGAATGTGGGGCCCCCTGTGCCCCTAAACCCTACCTTGATTGGAAGGGATAACTATATCAGTACTATTTTTCTTTTCTCTCAAGATCCCCTTCCTGAGGTTTGCCATTCTTCTTTGCTTTAGTATAACCTCCAAATCAGAAATCTGCTGGGGAGGGTCATCTAGAAAGTGTTTTGGAGAAGGCTAATGCTTAATAGAGTTTCCTGGGGCACTGAGAGGTTCTGGGGCTTGCATTTTAGGGTCACAGAGCCAGAATGTGTTAGAGGCAGGATTTGAACCTGTGTGTTTTTGACTGAGACCAGACCTTTATGTATTATTCCATGCTGCCTCTCAAATTTATCATAATGAGGCTTGTTAAAGTGTTTCCTGTCTCTGACTTTGTGTTGCTTGTAACCTATTTTCATTCTCTTTGCTCTGAAAGCCCTTTTCTGATTTATCTTTAAAAGGCAGACTAATTCAATCGCAATTATTTAGTTGATAAATGAGTATAGACTATTGAGGTTTCTAAACAATCCATTAGATAAAGTAGTTGCTTTTCCAGGGCTGTGAACAAATGCACAATTGTGATGTCTCTAAACCTTTTCATTTGGCTGTGTCCTTCACGTTGGAAGTGAAGAATTCCCGTGACAGAGGACCAGCTTCCTAATCCCCTACTCCTTCCTCCAGCCTTTCTACCCATCTGCTAGTCATATTTATGATCTTCCTTGATAATTCATTTCACTGCTCATCCTGTCTTTTCAGGTGATGTAGGAAATGGTGTTTACTTTCCCTGTTATGTTCCTTAGTGCACTCATCTTCTACCTGAGCCAAAGACATCTGAAGTATGTATCAAATTGGTGACCTTTGAAATTACTCCCTCGCCCTTAGCCAAACCATAATGCAGCGATTTCTATTTATTTCCTATACCGTTCAACTTTATCCACTCTGTTTCTTATTTCTTTCTTTAGGACAGCCTAGTCTACTAATTACAAGGAAAACTTATCGAGACAAATATTACATACATATTAAAAGTCTTTTGTACAGAATTTATTTTGTTGGGATTTTTGATGCCCAGCCTTGAGTTATGGTTTCTCACCCACAGAATGATACCTTACCCTTTATAAAACCAGAAATTCTCGGGTCTATTTCTCAATTCTCCCTCTCCTCAGCCCCTCATTTTCAAGTAAGCATTCTTAATGTATATCACCTCTTGCAAGATGGATGGGGAGTGAATGGCATAGGGGATAGAGTGCTGGCCCTGGAGTCAGAAGGATCTGAGTTCAAATTTGACCTCAGATACTTACTAGATGTGACCCTGGACAAGTCACTTAACCCTGTTTGCCTTGGTTCCTCATCTGTAGAATGAGCTTGAGAAAGAAATGGCAAACCACTCCAATATCTTTGCCAAGAAAACCCCAAATGGGGTCATGGAGAGTTGGATACAACTCAGCGACAACAATTCCTTCCATGTGGTTTCCTGGGTCTCATTTTCCTCACATGCAAAATGGAGGGATTAGACTAGATGCTTTCCAACATCTCATTCAATTCCAAAATGTTATGATTCATTGGGTTCTGAGCCCCTGCTGCATGACTATATCCTATAGACAAGCCAGAGTGGATTAGATTTGTGGGATTTTTTAGTCTGTTCTGACAGCCCTGGGAGCTGAGCTGTTCTCTGTGGGTGAAAGAAGAAAAACCTCACCTAACCCACGTTAGCTACCTAGCCCCAGGTTATTTATGCTTCATCAGGGTACTAAGGCCTACTAGTGTGAGCATCTTTTCTGCTGCTGAGTATGTGACCTTCCATCACTAATGGCGCCCCACCCCATCCTTTCTATCTCTCGTTCTCAGAACAGAAATCAAATCAATATTACTCTTGCTACAAGAATGGACACAACAATCTACTGCCTTATTGGCTACACCGACAATCCCTGTGACTGCCTAAACCAAAAGTCCTTTCCCTGGTCACCACACCGTGATAGATATTGTGGCTCTCTACTGGAATGTAAGCTCTCTTTTCCCCAGGGTTAAAAAACAAAACAAAATTTTAATTTAAATATACAACAAATAGGACACAACTTATGACAATCTTTTTTCTCCTTTCTAAGAAAAAAGCTGAGAAAACTTTACAGTGTCATGCTCCCATGCTATGATGTTGACAGCAGTAGGACAGAGGGAAACAGCTCTAAACCTAGCCATAAGGGCTGGGTGGATAAATACAGGCATACCTCGGAGGTATTGCTGGTTAGGTTCCAGATCACTGCAATAAAGTGAATCACATGAATTTTTTAGTTTCTCAGTGCATAGAAAAGTTATGTTTACACTATACTGCAGTCTATTAACTGTGAAATAGTATTATATATAAAAACATATATATATATATATATATATACATATATACCTTAATTAAAAAAATATGTTATTGCTAAAAATGCTAAGCATCATCTAAGTCTTCAAGAAGTCTAATCTTTTTGCTGGGGAGGGTCTTGCTTCAATGTTAATGGCTTCTGGCTGATCGGGGGCTGGTTGCTAAAGGTTGGGGTAGCTGTGGCAGTTTGTTAAAATAAGACAGCAATTAAATGTGCCACATCACTTGAATCTTCTTTTCACTTGAACACTTAGAAGCCATTGTAGGGTTATTAATTGACCTAATTTCAATATTGTTGTGTCTCAGGGAATAGGGAGGCCCAAGGAGAGAGAGAGAAGCAGAGGAAGGGCTGGTCGGTGCAGCAGGGAGAACACATACAACATTCTCCAACTTATATGGGAGTGGTTCTGGCACCCCAAAACTATGAGCATAGTAACATCAAAGATCACCGATCATGGATCACCACAACAGATATAATAATAATAATGAAAAAGTTAAGAAATATTGTGAGAATTATCAAAATGTGACACTAGAGACATGATATGAGCTCATGCTGTTGGAAAAACGGTGCCAATGGACTTGCTTGATGCAGGGTAGCCACAAACCTTCAATTTTAAAGAACACAATATCTGCAAAATACAGCAAAGCAAAGTGCAATAAAAGTTGGTATGCCTGTAAATGCTCATTGATTGATTTTGACTGTATTGAAGTGGTTATATTTCACTAGAGGAAAACTAAGGGGGTGGGGTTTGTCCATCAATTGGAGAATGGCTGAAAAAATATATGAATGTAGTGGAATATTACTGTTTTGTAAAAAAAAAAAAAAGATTAGATAGTTTCAGGGGAACTTTGGAGGATGTGTAAGGACTGATGAAGAATGAAGTGAGCCAAACCTAGGATACCTACCACTTTTTATGATAACAATATTGTAAAAATGAACTACTTTCAAAGACTCTGAAACTTTGATCCACCATGATTGCAGTGGGCTAGTAATGAAGAATTCTACACACATCCCGTCAGAGAGGTGATGGAACATAAACATGTAGAATAAAACATACATTTTTAGATAGGGCCAATGAGGGATTTTTTTTTTTGCTTGACTATGCACATGTGTTATAAGGGCTTTATTTTTCTTTTTTTGGGGAAGGGGGGAAAATAAAATTTTGTAAAACACTCTAGTAGGAGAACTAAGAGAACTAAGACATATACAAAAATAATGATAATGCAGAGTAGAATGTGATAAGAGCATAGTAGAGGTATAGACAAAACAGCATTATCTTGTTTTTATGGCCCTCACCATTCAGTGGTCCTTCAAGACAGCAGTTGCTTCTACACATAAGCTAAGTCGGTGGCTACTCTCAGCATGTGATTTGAGGTATTCTGCAAGGCTGCACCTTTCTAGAAAATATTTCTTCTGCTAGCCTGCTGTGTGTGACACCTTTCTCTCCTCATGACTGCTCTTAGATTCCCACAATTGAGTCACAAGTGGATTTTACAACAAATGGGGGGAGACATTTTCTCTAGAAGGTTGAAGTTAAAAATTCATATGTTTTTGGGAAAGGGGGAGGGAGGAGAGGGAAGGAATAATAACATATTACTGAATATTAGTTTCTTATGTTAGCTTGGCAGAGAAAGCCTAGTTTCAAGGTGATGACAGAGAGGCTAGATAACTTTATTTGGGGAGTAAGGAGAGAAGACCAGGGCACTGGCCAGGGTTGGGAAGGCCTGGGTTGGGACACCTTCATTTGCCTATAGGTAGTGTGTATGAGGGGGAAAGAAAGCAGAATGAGGTTACCAAACCAAGGAGGCTAAACCTAGACAATAGGATTTCTAAAGGTAGTGCTGGGTTTTTGTAGAAAGTGCCAAAGACAAACCACCAAATCTGCAATCTGTGCAGGTTTCATTAGAGTTCTTTGTGTAGCTGCTAGACTGATCCAAAATGTATTTATTTCATGCAGATTTGAATTTACATTTCAAAAGCACCAAAGAAGAATACAATATTCACCCAAATGAAGGCTCTAGGAAATTTAGTTTTATCATGTTGTTCAGAAGGGGGAAGCAGAGGGAATAGGGGGTCCTCAGGATAATTTGATGCATTGAACCATTTTGGACATTAAGACAATTTGAGCCATTCTGATTGTTTATTCTGCTTTCATGACCTTAACAGCATAGGTTAATAAAACCGGATGATTTATTTCATTTTGGGTTATCACAATGGATAGATGCCAAAGAGAGGTGGGAATAGAGGTAGCTGATGTGACTTCATGGTTTGGGAGCCAACAGACATCAAAGCTGTTGCTGAAGCTGAGTCTGATATAATGCACTGATTACCTGCCCTCCCCCCCCTCCCCCTCCCCCTCCCCATCAGCCCTGCCTGCTTGAGATCATGCTCACCCACTCTCTCCCATCTAATCCCGCTCACTCCTGATTATGTTATAACAACCTTCACACCAGCCCGCTGTGCTTAGAGCCGGGTCCTTCTGCTACCAGAAATTGGTATCCTCACACTCTGCCTTTGCTGGGGTTTGAAGGCCTTCCACTCCTCTCCCAGAGTGAAGTTAGAATATACTTCCTTCTGATTGGGGTGGGAGTGGGGGGAAATGATGCTGATTTACTCTTTCCCAGGCAGAGAGATGTTACTGCACAGAGATGGAAGGAGATAGAAAAACTGAGTTGAGAGTGAGAGCTAAAAAGACAAATTCACTTTTTCTTTAATTAGATTGGGAGTGAGTCAGTCAAGGTTCTTAACTAGTCAGAGAGAGAGGGTCAAGGTTGACGTATGGGTTGTCGCTGATAGCAAGTTAAAATTCAGAGTGAACAATCAGGGTAACACTTGAATCGGCCTCTTTTTATTAGATTAAATTTAGAAATTCCTACCAAAGAGTGAGGGAAAGAGATATTTTTTTAGGCATTTGATTCTTTCACATTTATTCTGTAGTATCATCTTAGACTGTTTTTTCATTGTTTAATTAAATTTAATAAACATTTCTTAGGCAGATATCTGCTTACTTCTTATCTGGATTGTTGCAGTAGTCTCTAGTTGGCTTACCTGCCTCTGGTACCCTCAAAACCATCTTCCTCATAGCTGCCAAATTGATATTCAGCCCCGAACAGGTCTGTTTGTACCACTTCTCTACTCAACATGCCCCCATGGCTCCATGCTGTCTCTAAGATAACATACAAAGCCTTCTCTTTGACATTTAAAGCCTTTTACAGTCAGGTTCTAGACTACTTTTGCAGGCTTATTGTATGTGACTCCCCTTCACTCCTTCTACATTCCTGCCAGACTGGTCTACGTTCTCTATACATGACATTCTTTTACCTGTCCCTTTGCCTTTGCTTTTTGACATTTGTTCCCCATTCCCAGAATGCCTGCCTTTCTTGAGCCTCCCAGTTGCCAGTTTCCTCTCCTCTTTCAGTTGTTTTGTTTTTATTCACTTCTTCTGTGTGCATGTTGTTTTTCCCAGGTAGAAGGGAAACTCCTTGAAGAAAGGGACTCTCATTTTCGTCTTTGTATGCATAGTGTCTGATATAAAGTAGATAGTAAGCTAGGTGACTGTAACAACTACCTACTAGCAGCTGCTGTAGGGGTGTAAGACTCACCAACAACCAGCACACAGAAAGCTGCCAACATAGGTTCTTTGATATGCTTTTCTAAGGAAAGTAACTTTAAGGGGTTAACAATCTCAGTTTAATCAAACATACAAATGTCATTCACAGTTCAGGGGGAAAAGATCAGCCCCCTGAACTTCAAGGCAAATACAAACAGAAATTACAAGCATCAACAGAAAGACCTTGTCTGATTCAAATCACAATTCATAGTTACCAGAGAAACACCAATATCTGGGTTGCAAAGCTGGGGGGGGCAGTTGCACCTTGCCCAGAGTCTCAATACTTCTTCCGTGAGTGTGCCCCCAAAATCAAATGCCAACCTTGAATCTTATATCCCTCTCTAAGGGTCCTGAAGTACTTGATTACCTCAGTGTTGAGAAGGCTCAAACAAAGAACAGTGAAAAATCCCATTTTGCTGGCCATTACATTTGAAAGGCAAGACTCTTCAAAGGTACTTAATTACCTCAGCACTCCAAAGGAGAAGACAACAAAAAGTCCTGCCCTGATTACCATTATATTGTCTTAGTGCTGAGAAACACTTCAAGACAAAAAGATCCTATTTTACCTGCCCCATTCAAACAAAGGCCAGAATCCTTAAAGGCACTTAAGAAAAGAACAGCAAAAAGTCCCACCTTAATTGCTATTACAGTGGCTCAGTGGATAGAGTGCTGGGCCTGGAGTCAGGAAGACCTGAATTCAAATATGGCCTCAGACACTAGCTGTGTGACCCTGGGCAAGTCACTTAACCTCCATTTTCTGTAACCCACTAGAGAAGGAAATGGCAAACCACTCCAGTATCTTTGTCAAGAAAACCCCATGGACAGTATGGTCCATGGAGCTACAGAATTGGACAAGACTGAATGAGCAACAGCAACAAAAGAATAACTCGGTGAGATACATAGGCACTGACGGAGATAAAAAGATAAATAACAAAAGCCTCATTTAAAAGGTTTTTCTACTGAATCCAGGGTAACCTAAAGATTTGACATCTATGGAAAATGCCTCCGCATGGTAAACCAACCATGAACAATTTGATTTCTACTTTTCTTTTCGCCACATCAGTGCTTAGGAAAACAGAATTTTCAGGTTAGTCTGTGGAAAATAAAATCAGATGCCCTTTCACCCTTGCTATTTAGAGAGCACCATACTTAATATATCTGCAACTGAGTGTAACTCTGTATTACTGGTATTAGAACTGAAGGCATTTCTATCCAGCAATTGCTTTCTGCTTGTCTAAATGTTGTTTGTCAAGCCTTTATGTAATCTGTGCAGATAGCAAGTGAGGACAATTGTTAGTCTACTGGAGGCCTTGAAGAAAGCTCATCTTCCTCATGAGGCTCTTCTGGAGGTGGCCACAAATGTAATTTTAACTTTTGGACTTTAGATTACAAATCAAAATGGCTGCTTCATAAAGGATGGGAGAAAGGAACACTTTAGCAGTTTGATGAGTGAACTGAAGACTTTGCCTGTTGAATTCAAAACCTATTTTGAGATCCTTTTGCTTACCAATGGGGGCCTGATTCACTCAACTTTTTTGAGAACTGTGTTTAAATAAACTGTTAAATTAAAAAGAAAAAAAATATAAATAAGACATAGTTCATGCCCTCATGGAGCATACATTCTAAAAGTGGAAATAAAAAGGAATACATACATAATTATGATACAAAGTAGAATGTGAAAATACATTAGTGGGATGTAGTTATAAGAGAGTTGTAAGATTTCAGAAAAGGGAGAAGTTACTTCTGGCTGAAAAGATGGAAATTAGGGAAATTTTCATGAAAAAGGTGGCATTTGATTTGGAGTTTGAAGGAGGAGAAGGGCTTCAACAGGTAGTGCATGAGGGAGAAGGTATTCTAGGCTCAGGGAATTCTGCCCATGGCCTTTGATAAACTGTGGGGTATGTTTGGTCAATGACAAGAAGTATAATTTGGATGTAGTATGGATGTAGAAAGCAGAGTAGTATGAGAAGTCTGGGAACAGAGATTGGAGCCAGGTTGTAGAGGACCTGATAAAGGGGGAAAGGGAAGGAAACAAGCATTTATTAAGCTCTTACTATGTGCCAGACATTGTGCTAAGCACCATACAAATATTATCTCATTTGATTCTCATGTCAGTCCTGGGAGACAGGTGATATTATTATCCCTATTTTATAGTTGAGGAAATTGAGGCATACAGAAGTTAAATGACTCACCTAGGGCCACGTGCCTAATAAAGAATCTGAGGATGGATTTGAACTCAGGTCTTCTTGACTCTATGCCCAGTCCTCTAGCTACTGTGTCACCTAACTACCTCTAAAGGTGTTTGGACTTGATTCAGTAGGGGGTACCATTAGGTGTATTTTCAGCAGTGGATTTCCATTGTATGATCAGAGCCTTGTAGTAGAAAGATTAATTTGAAAGCAAAGTCAGAATCTAAAATAGAAAGAAGAGAGACCAGAGTCTCAAGGCCTAACAGGAGCCTAGTAGAGTAGTGTGGATGAGATGTAGGATGAGAAGCAAAGTCAGAATCTAAAATAGAAAGAAGAGAGACCAGAGTCTCAAGGCCTAACAGGAGCCTAGTAGAGTAGTGTGGATGAGATGTAATAATGAGGGCCTGAACCAAGGTGGTGGCAGTGGAACTGAAAGGTAGGGAGGCTTTATGAGAAAAATTATAGAGGTAAAATCAACAGAGTTTGGTGATTGATTTGGTTACCTCTTCTCAACTATCCAAAGATAATTTTAGTTTGAGAGATTAGTCTCACCACTAACAGAAATAGAAAAATCAAGAAGAATAGTAGGCCTTTGAGGGAAGATGGTGTTTGATATGTTGAGTTTGATAGACTACACGTATGTACAAATATATCTATATATATATCTATACATATATATATACTCATGTATATGTGTGTGTGTGTGTGTGTGTATAAATATACAGACAGCCACTGAATTGGAAAAGATCACTTTACATCCCAATCCTAAAGAAAGGCAATGCCAAAGAATGTTCAAACTGTCTAACAATTGTGCTCATTTCACATGTCAGCAAAGTTATCCTTAAGATTCTGCAGGTTAGGCTTCAGCAATATATGAACTGAGGATTACCACAAGTGTAGGCTGGTTTTCAAAGAGGCAGAGGAACTAGAGACCAAATTGCCAACATTTGCTGGGTTATGGAAAAAGCAAGGGAGTTCCAGAAGAACATCTACTTTTGCTTCTTTGACTACTCTAATGCCTTTGACTGTGTGGCTCACAGTAAATTGTGGCAAGACCTCATAGAGATGGGAGTACTGGATCATTGTACTTCTGAGGTACTTGTAGGCAGGTCAAGAAGCAGCAGTTAGAACTGAACATGAAACAACTGATTGGTTCACGATTGGGAAAGGAGTACAACAAGGCTGTATACTGTCACCTTACTTATTCAACTTAAATGCAGAATACCTCCCACTCTGGGTGAATCAAAAGCCAGAATTAAGGTTGCTGGGAGGTTGCATATGCAGGTGACATATACCACTCTGATGGCAGAAAGTGAAGAAGAATTAAGAAGCCTCTTGATGAGGGTGAAGGAGAACAGTGTAAAAGCTGGTTTGAAGCTTAGCATTAAAAAAAAAACAACTAAAATCATGTCATCTGGTCCTATCACTTCCTGGCAAATAGAAAAGAAATGGAAGTGGGGTCAGATTTTATATTCTTGGGCTCAAAGATCACTGTAGATGGTGACCGCATCCAAAGAATGGAAAATCTGCGCAGCGTACTAAAAAGCAGAGACATCACCTTGCCGACAAAGGTCCATATAGTCAACGCTATGGTTTTTCCAGTAGCAATGTATATATGGCTGTGAGAGTTGGACTGCAAGGAAAGCTGAGTGCCACAGAATCGATGCTTTCAAATTGTGGTCCTGGAGAATACTGAAGCTGAAGCTTAACTACTTTGGCCACATAATGAGAAGACAAGATTCATTGGAAAAGACTCCCATATTGGGAAAGATTGAAGTCAAAAAGAGAAGGGGGTTGGTAGAGGATGAGATGGATGGATAGTGTCATGAAGGCAATGAACATGAGCTTGGAAATACTTGAGGAGATAGTGGAGAACAGAAGGGCCTGGGCATACTATGGTCTATGGGATCACAAAAAGCTGGACACTACTAAACAACTGAACAACAAATGTGTGTGTGTACATATCTGTGTGTATATATATATGTATGTGTGTATATATATATTATATATATCTCATTCTGTGCCGAGATATTAATTTATTTAATGAGCATTTATTAAGCACCTATTATATATCAGCTACTCTGTATACAAAAACAAAAATGCACTTCCATTTTTTTTTGGAGGGGAGAAGGCAGGGCAGTTGGGGTAAGGTGACTTGCCCAAGGTCACACAGCTAAGTAAGTGTGTCAAAGTGTCTGAGATTGGATTTGAACTCAGGTCCTCCTGACTCCAGGGCTGGTGTTCTACTCACTGCGCCACCTAGCTGCCCCTCGAAAGTGCACTTCCATCCTACTAAGGAAGATCAAAGTGGCATGGAAAACTGACGGTGAAATGTGAGTAGGCTTGGATAGGGTGAACCATCAATTTAAATCTTAGGAAAGGCATATTAATTGCCTCATCTGTTTCACAAGTATGGCACAGTGCTGCCACCTGCTGTCACTATACCTAAAGTATAAGGGCAACAGCTACGGCCCAATGTGGCCTTTAAAACAAATCATAAGGTTATATATTACGGCTTGGTGTCAGTGACATTTCTGAATGTTTCTTCTTTTGAAAGACCAATTCAGACTGGTAAAGGACCAATTCCCAGACTTGAGTGGGGAGAAAAAGCTAACCTTCATTAAAGTATGATCTTCTTTTAGCTTTTTGGTGTTGGGTAATTTTCCTTTTGCTTTGCAGGTCCCATGGGCCGAATGATGGAAAGGTGTTGGGGGCAGTCTGACTTGACAGTGCTGTGTAAGATTTATTTCCTGCAGTTGTATTCACCGATGTGATAACTTGATGCAAAGTCAACAGTGACATAAAAATGCTGTACTTTTTAAAGCCAAAGACATGCAAAGACTCTATGGAGAGAATTCTAGATTTTTTTAAAAAGTTTTTTGGCAATTTCAGATTGGTTTTCAAATGGGGTCATCAAGGCCTCCATTTATTTGCCCTCCATATGGGAAAGGATGCCCAATAATTTTTTTCTGTAACAGTCAAGAACTATTAACGCCAGTAAGTTAGTCTTAATGCTAATTAATTATATTGATTTATGATTTTTCCAATTGGAATTAACTTGTTCTAATTAGCAATTCGTATCACAATTGCTTACTGATTTACAAAAGAGTTTCAATAAAGTTCATTGATGAAGATCAATTTTAAAGTCACCTTGATTTTAAAATGAGATACTTACACAGATTGAGTTCTGTTTTACTCAATTGATGACTATAATAATGATCTAAAATTGAAGAAGAGTTGGGATAATGAGAGGAAGATGGAGGTATTAGTAAGATATCCTTTGCTGACTTTTCTGCTAGTATTCACAGATATGAATACATTGGCAAATGATGGATTACATAAAGCAAACTTGTCAAAATCTGCACATATATGTGTTCATACATATATATGTATGTTTTGATTTTGAGGTGAAAAACAAGGGTCAAAATAAGGACGAATGCGTATCTTAAATTTAGACTGTTTTAAACTTAAGTGAATGGCCTTAGGTTTAGACTTAAGACATGCATTCATCCTTATTTCAACTGTTATCTTTTGTCTTAAGTTTAGACATGCATTATTCTTCCTTTGACTTTGTTACAAAGTGTTTCTCTTGTGACCAGGCAGAATTCAGTATTTAGTTGGGAGTTCAGTGCTGTCTGGGTGTATAGTTCATCGTACTTTTGATTTAGTTGAGTTTTTTCATTTTAACCAGTTTGTGCTGTAAAACAGCAAAGCACCCCCACCCTATTTTCTTTTGTTCCCTAACGTACTTTAAAACAATTTCAAATGTTTCTACATTTCTGATTCCCTTTTATGCCTTCCCTCCCTCCCCCCCACCCAATTTTTCCTCATTAGCCATTACAGTTTGAGAGAGGGAAGTCCAGAAGGAGCTTAGGATGAGTAGGGGGAAGTGCTGGTTTGTTATCCTGCAGATATCTTGTTGCTTGGTTTTCTTTAATGTATCCTCTCTCCCAAATAGAATACTTACCTTGGCCATAGACTTCCCACAAGTAGAGGACTCTTTCTCTTCTCTTTTAAAATCTTACTGGGGCTTGAATATTCTATCAGAAGTCTCTGGGTTAATTTCCATTGTGATGAAAATATCACAAATTGAATTAGGTTCTGGGACTTAATAAACTTTTATGTGTAGATTTGGGTGACCTTTTCTTCCTCCATGCTAAGGTTAGTTTACACTGACCTCTAACTACTAACAGGAAAGCTCTTTATTTCTTCATTTGCAAGTCATTTAAAATACCATTTTATCCATCAATCAACAAGCATTATTGGATACTTACTATTTGCCAGACTCTATGCTAAGTATTAGGGCACAATCTCTACTCTCAAGGAGGTAAACCCCAAGTACACATAAGAACATAAACAGAAAGAATAAAAATAAATGCAAGATAGTTAAATATAAGGTAAAGGGGTTGAGAAAGGTGTCATATCAGGGGCAGCTAGGTGGCACAGTGAGTAGAGCACTGGCCCTGGAGTCAGGAGGGCCCGAGTTCAAATGTGACCTCAGACACTTGACACACTTACTAGCTGTGTGACCTTGGGCAAGTCACTTAACCCCAATTGCCCTGCCTTCCCCCATCCAAAAAAATTTAAAAAAATTAAAAAAAAGAAAGGTATCATCAGCTCTGTTATAACACAGTATATGCATATCCCAAAAGCACCCCTTTATGCAAAATCTCATAATAAAAGCCATAGAACTTATTGGGGAAAATTGGTATTAGGAGCACAACACTCAAAATCATCAGTGATACATTAAAAAAAGATGGGAACCTAATTTTTAAAAAGTAGCACAATTTTATACTTGTTAAATGGTTATGAAGCATCCAAATACAATATTAAATAGTGACATTGTCAGAGGCCTCAGGCTTCTGCTCCATCTCTGCCCTATACTGCAACTCTGAGTCGTGGCCACAGTCCATCATCCCTGGTTGAAGATGTGGGGCTGGTAGACTCACAGCTCCTCCTGTACCAAAAAACCTACAATAAATCTCTCACTTACTTTACCAAAGACCTGCAATTTGCTTATAGGTTTGCAGCTTGTGAGTTATTGTGAAGTGGTGCAATTTTCTGCATTCTTGCTGTTTCTCAACAAAGAAATCTCAAAGAAGCAAACTAGAAATTCTTGTTATACTCAAAATGTTCACTAGTATATCAATTTCATTGGAACTGATTTGCATTTTTGCAGCATGCATTATAGCAGAACTGACTGGACCCTGAAGGAAGAGCTGGATTCTCAGGAAATGGAGAAGGGCTTTCTAAACATAAGGAATGGAAACTGTGAAGGCTTGAGATGGCAGAGGGGGTGTTGTGTGTGGGGAACAAAGAGAAGGCCAGTTTGCCTGGATGGAAGCTTGTCATAAGGGGTTTAGAAAATAATAAACTGGAAAGATAGGTTGGGACCAGGTCATGAAAGGCTTTAAAAGCTAAATAAAGCAATTTATATTTTATCCTACAGGCAAATAGAAAGTCTTTTCAGTTTGTGGAGTAAGAGAGGGCAATGCTTAGATTTGACCTTAAGAAAATTATTTTGGCAGATTAGTGGTGAATGGACTGCCTTTGAGAGGGACTTGATGTCCATTAGTTCTGGAGGACTGGTTTAAGTGAGAGATGCTGAGATTCCTGATCAGAACTATCGGCTGCATAATTAGAGAGAAGATGTCAGATGCAAGAGGCATTGTGGGGGTGGAGACAACAAGGTCAGATGGTTGGGTAAGAGAGAGTGAGGAGTTGAGAGTGACATTGAGATTGAATCTGAAACTCAAAACATGGTGATACCTTTAACAAAAGAAGGGAAATTTGCAAGAGCAGTGGATTTAGGGGAAAAGATAGGAGATCATAGCTTTAGATCTGGAAGGAATCTGAGAGGATGAGATAGAGATGTCTGTGGGACATCCAATTGGAAATATCCAATAGACCTAGAGCCCTTGGAAGATAGGTTGGGATATATAGATTTGTGAGTCATCCGTAGAGAAATGCTAATTAAGCCTCTGGGAGCTGAGAAGGCACATCTAGGGAGCTGGTCTTGGCAAAGAGAAAGACTACCTTATTGTCAGAGACTGAGGGAAAGAAGAGAGTAGATGATGTCAAGGGGTTTTGAGATGAAGAGAAGGGACAAAGAGGGAGTTTGTGGTGAATGACTGCAATTTTCTTAGTAAAATAAGAGGTAAAGTACTCAGCCAACAGTAGTGGTAGGAGGTGAGGTGAGTAGGAGGCTGGAAGGTTTGGAATAGCTTCTGTGGGGAGGGAGATAGGGAATCAATTAGGAAGGAACCAAAGGATTGCCTTGCTGCTGGGAGGGTCCGGCTGCAATTAGATGCTGTGGATGTTTGTGTACCCAGGTAGCACAGTTATGTGACTGGCTCCAGCTCCACTCCTCAGCAGGTAGGTAGGAGCAGAGAAGGCAGATGGTGGGTGTCATCTCAGGTAAGATAAGTGAAATAGAGGCCAGCAAGAAAAGGGTAGAGGGATTTGAGAATAGAAGACAGGTAAGGAGTTGAACTGATTAACTCAAATAACTATAAGGATATAGAGATTGGGAAGGGAAGAAAGTGAAGTAAGAAGATTTAGGACAGGGATTCTTAATTAATTAATTTATTTATTTATTTTTGTCATGGTCCCCTTTGAAGCCTATGGACACCTTTTGAGAATGGTTTTAAAAATGCATAGAATAAAATACACAAGATCACAAAGGAAACAAATTATATTGAAGTGAAGTTATTAAATTTTTTTTTCAGAAAGTCCACAATTCTCAGTTCAGGAGCCCCAGATTTAGAAGATAGCAGTAATAACTGCTCATATTAGCCAATCAGGAAACATTTATTAAATGCTATGTGCTAGGCCCTGGGGACTTAGCAATTCATAGTTTACAAAGCACAACAATCCTACAAAATATGGTGGAAAGTATGAGTATTTCCATTTTATAGATGAGATAATAAGCTTTAGAGAAATTGAGGTAGTGTGATGTAGTGTCAAGAGTGCTGGATTTTTTTTTTTTGTATCAGAGGGGCTGCATTCAAATCTTGACTCTGCTACTTGGACAAGTCTTAACTCCTTTATCTTTGTGGAAGCACATTAAAAACTCCTTTTTAGTTTCTCTAGAATATTAAAAAAATTTCTCCAACCTAACATCCTTTTCAGACTTTCCCCTTTAGAAAAATGAGAACAAAAGATCTCCCCATAAGGCCTTTCTTCAGGAAACAGTTTAAGGATGATAAGCTAATTTAACTCTTTTCTATATAAAATCGTTGCTTTCTGGGCTAAGACACACCACCCAAGGGAAGTGCCCTCCTTCACTGAAAGGGAGACACCCTTTCCACCTCTTGCCCAGTTTAGATGCCAGATCTAGATCTCTGGGAGGAGCCCCATTCATATCTCATGGGAAATAGTCCAGGAAGTACTGAATAGTGACTCCGTTGCTCAGCTATTCTGAATGTTAGCCCAGAATTGTATTATTATTATATATTGTGACTTTTTTCCTCAATACTCCTATACATGTTACCTGAAATCATCTTGGAAGAGAGTCGTGCCAGAGGGCATGAGAGACTATGACATTGTGAATGTCACCAAGTTAAAAATGCCTTGGATATAGATTTGTGATAAATGTAATTGTTTCTGGCAGACTTGAGCCTAAAAATGCATATAGTATTAGTATTGGTATTTTTTTCTTCAATGCTTGGTTTTTCTCATCTGTAAAATGAGAGGATTAGACTGGATCAATGATGTCAAACTCAAATAGAAACAGATCCCTGCAGCTGCGTATTGACTTAGAAAACCCTCAAATTACCATTATTTGTGTTGTATTTTTCTTTATTTTGTTTAACATTCTCCAGTTACATTTTAATCTGGTTCCTGGTTTTTTGGACCTCAGGTTTGACATCCTCTGGACCAAATCATCTCTAAGGTCCTTCCTGATTCTAAATCTATGGTTCTATGACTTACCCTGCGGTTGTTGTTGAATTGTCTCCGTCGTGTCCAACTCTTCATGGCCCCATTTGGGGTTTTCTGGGTAGAAATACTGGAGTGGTTTTCTGCTTCCTTCTCCAGCTCATTTTATAAATGAGGAAACTGAGGCAAACCAAATGACTTTGCTCAGGGTCACATGGTAAGTGTCTGAGGCCAAATTTGAACTCAGGAAGATGAGTCTTCCTGACTCCAGGCCCAACACTCTGTGCACTGTGTCACCTAGCTGCCCACATGGCTATTATATGGCAGAACTGGTACTCGAACTTGGGTTTTTCTCCATGTGCTTCTAGTCCTACATTTTTAAAAAACACTTTTTCCCCGATTAGCAAACGTTTGTTTTCTGTCCCTCAAATGCCCAATAATGAAACAAAAACAAAAAAAAAGAAAAACAAAACTTTTCTAAAAGTTTGGGTAATCAAGCAAAATAAATCCCCACATTGGCCGTGCCAAAAACGCACATCTCATTCTGCATCTCGAGTCCATCACCTCCTTGTTGGGAGGTAGGTAACAGGTTTTTTCACTAGTCGTCTGGAATGGTAGTTGATCTTTGGGTTGTTCAGAGTTCTTAAGTCTTTAACAGTTGTTTGTTTTTACAGTATTGTTGCCATTGTATAAATTGTTCTTCTGATTCTGCTCACTTAACTCAGCACCAGTTCATACAACGCTTTTCAGATTTCTCTGTAACCATCCCTTTTCATCATTTCATATGGCTCAATAATATTCCATTATGTTTATATATTATAACTTGTTCAGCCAATCCTTATTCGATGCACCCCTGCACTTTCCAGTTTTTTGCCATCACAAAAAAGCTTCTATAAATAAACTTGTACATATGGATCCTTTTCCTTTTTTTGATATCTTTGGGGAATAGGCCTAGTTGTGATATTTTTGCATCAAAAAATTAAGTAAATTGTGGTGATGTTCTGGGTGTAATTTCAGATTGCCTTTCATAATGACATCAGTTCACAGGCCTACCTCTGGTGCATCAGTGTGCTTTTTTCCCCCTCTAGCCTTGCCAATGTTTATCATTTTTCTTTTTTTGTGATCTTTGCCAATCTAATGAGTATGAGGAAGAGTTAGAGTTGTTTTAATTTGCATTTCTTTAATTTTTAGAACTTTTGTTTCACATGACTGTTGATAATTTGGATTTTATCCTTTGAAAACTACCAATTCATATCCTTTTTTAAAAATTTATTTTTTATTTTTAGTTTACAACACTCAGTTCCACAAGTTTTCGAGTTCCAAATTTTCTCTTCCTCCTTCCCCCCACCCCAAGCAGCATGTAATCCAGTATAGGTTCTACATATACCTTCGTGTTAAACTTCTTTACATACTAGTCAAGTTGTAAAGAAGAATTATAACCAATGGAATGAATTATGAGAAAGAAGAAACAAAACCAAAAAAGTACGGAAAAAAAGAGCAAATGGTTTCCCTCAATCTGCATTCAGACTCCATAATTCTTTCTCTGGATGGGCACAGCATTTTCTATCATGAGTCTTTTTGAGCTGACTTTAAGCCTTGCATTGATGAGAAGAGCCAAGTCTATCAAAGTTAGTCCTTACAGATACTGTATGTCTGTAATCATGTATAATATTCTCCTGGTTCTGCTCCCCTCACTCAGCATCAGTTCATATAAGTCTTCCCAGGTGATAATGAAGTCCGTCTGCCCCTCATTTCTTATAGCACAATAGTATTTCATTACATTCACATACCACAATTTGTTTAGCCATTCCCCAGTTGATGGGCATCCCCTTGATTTCCAATTCTTTGTCATCACAAAAAAGAGCTGCTATAAATATTTTTGAACATACTGGTCCATTTCCCACTTGCGTGATCTCTTTGGGATATAGCCCTAGAAGTGGTATTGCTGGGTCAAAGGGTATGCACATTTTTATAGCCCTTTGGGCATGGTTCTAAATTGCTCTCCAGAATGACTGGATCAGTTCACAACTCCACCAACAATGTAACAATGTTCCAATTTTCCCATATCCTCTCCAACATTTATGATTTTTCTGTTTTGTCATGTTAGCCAATCTGACAGGAGAGATGTGGCACTTAAGAGTTGTTTTGATTTTCATTTCTCTAATCAATAGTGATTTAGAGCATTTTTTCATATGACTATAGGTATCTTTAATTTCTTCCTCTGAAAACTGCCTGTTCACATCCTTTGACCATTTCTCAATTGGGGAATGACTCGTATTCAATTTAACATAATCAAAATTATCCATTTTGCATTTCGTACTGCTATCTCTTTTTTGGTCATGAATTCTTCCCTTCTCCATAAATCTGATAGGTAAACTATTCCTCGCTTCCAAATTGCTTATAGTATCAGCCTTTATTCCTAAATCGTGAACCCATTTTGACTTTATTTTGGTATATGGAGTAAGATATTGGGATATGCCCAGTTTCTGCCATGCTGTTTTCCACTTTTCCCAGCAGTTTTTGTGAAATAGTGAATTCTTAGTCCAGAAGCTGGACTCTTTGGGTTTTTCAAAGAGTAGATTGCTATAGTCATTGACTACTGCATCTTGTACCTAACTTATTCCACTGATCTACCACTCTGTTTCTTAGCCAATACCAAGTAGTTTTGATGGTTGCTGCTTTATAATACAGTTTAATATCTGGTATAGCTAGGCCACCTTCCCTAGCATTTCTTTTCATTAATTCCCTTGATATTCTGGATCTTTTGTTCTTCCAGATGAATTTTGTTATTATTTTATCTAGCTCTGTAAAATATTTTTTTGGTAGTTTGATTGGTATGGCACTGAATAAGTAAATTAATTTTTGTGAAATTGTCATTTTTATTATATCAGCTCAACCTAACCAGGAGCAACTGTTTTTCCATTTATTTAGATCTGACTTTATTTGTGTGAAAAGTGTTTTGTAATTGTCTTCATTATAGGCCCTGGGTTTGTCTTTGCAGGTAGACTCTCAAATAATTTATAGTGTCTACAGTAACTTTAAATGCAATTTCTCTTTCTATCTCTTGCTGTTGGACTTTGTTAGTAATATATAGGAATATATATAGGAATGCCGAGAATTTATATCCTGCAACTTTGCTGAAGTTATTTATTATTTCAAGTAGCTTTTTACTTGATTCTCTAGGATTCTCTAAATAAATCATCATATCATCTGCAGAGAGTGATAACTTAGTTTCTTCCCTGCCTATTCTAATTACTTCCATTTCTTTTCTTCTCTTATTGCTAAAGCTTACATTTCTAGTACCAAATTGAATAATAAGAGTGATAATAGACATCCTTGTTTCACCCATGATCTTATTGGAAATGCATCTAGCTTATCCCCATTACATATAATGCTTGCTAATTGTTTTAGGTAGATGTTACTTATGATTTTAAGGAAGACTCCATTTATTCCCATGCTTTCTAGTGCTTTTAATAGGAATGGGTGCTGTATTTTGTCAAAAGCTTTTTTATTGAGATAATCATGCTAGTTTTGTTGTTGATATGACCAATTATGCTGATAGTTTTCCTAATATTGAATCAGCCTTGCATTCCTGGAATAAATCCTACCTCGTCATAGTGTAATATTCTCGTGATAAGTTGCTGTAATCTTTTTTGCTAATATTTTATTTAAAATTTTTGCACCAGTATTCATTAGAGAAATTGGTCTATAATTTTCTTTCTCTGTTTTGACTCTTCCTGGTTTAGGTATTAGCACCATATTTGTGTTATAGAAAGAATTTGGTAGAACTTCTTCGCCTATTTTCCCAAATAGTCTATAAAGTAGGGGAATGAATTGTTCTTTAAATGTTTGATAGAATTCACATGTAAATCCATCTGGCCCTGGAAATTGTTTCCTAGGGAGTTCATTGATGGCTTGCTCAATTTCTTTTTTTCTGAGATAGGGTTATTTAGGTATTTTGTTTCCTCTTCTGTTAATCTGGGCAATTTATATTTTTGTAAATATTCATCTGTTTCCCTAAGATTATCAAATTTATGGGCATAAAACTGGGCAAAATAATTCTTAATTATTGTTTTAATTTCCTCTTCATTGGAGGTGAATTCACCCTTTTCATTTTTGATACTGGTAATTTGGTTTTCTTCTTTCTTATTTTTAAATCAAATTGACCAAAGGTTTATCAATTTTATTGTTTTTTTTTCATAAAACCAGCTCTTAGTTTTATTTATTAGTTCAATAGTTTTCTTGATTTCAATTTTATTAGTGTCTTCTTTGCTCTTCAGTATTTCTAATTTGATGTTTAATTGGGGATTTTCAATTTGTTCTTTTTCTAGTTTTTTCAGTTGCATGCCCAATTCATTGATCTCCTTTTTCTCTATTTTATTAATGTTAGCATTTAGAGATATAAAACTTCCCCTAAAAACTGCTTTTGCTGCATCCCATAAGTTTTGGTATGTTTTCTCATTATTGTCATTATCTTGAATGAAGTTATTAATTGTTTCTGTGATTTGTTCTTTGACCCACTCATTCTTTAGGATTAGATTATTTGGTTTCCAATTAGTTTTTAGTTTATCTTTCCATGGTCCTTTATTACAAATAATTTTTATTGCTCATGATCTGAAAAGGATGTATTGACTATCCGCCTTTCTGCACTGGATTGTGAGGTTTTTATGCCCTAGTACATGGTCAGTTTTTGTTTATGTGCCATGTACCATTGAGAAAAAGGTATATTCCTTTCTTTCCCCATTCCGTTTTCTCCAGAGGTCTATCTTTAACTTAACACCTCTTTAACTTCTTTCTTGTTTATTTTCAGGTTAGATTTATTGAGTTCAGAGAGGGGGAGGTTGAAGTCCCCCACTAATATAGTTTTCCTGTCTGTTTCTTCCTGTATCTCCCTTAACTTCTCCTCTAAGAATTTGTATGCTATACCACTTGGTGCATATATGTTAAATAATAATTATTCAAATCCTTTTACCATTATCTATTGGGGAATTGCTTTTGTGCTTGAATGGGTTCTATTTAGCTTGGGAATAAGGTTTTTTTTGGAGAAAATTGGTGCAAAGATTTTTTTTCTCCAGTTAATAGCATTTTTTTCTCATTTTTATTGACTTTGCTATTTATTGTTTGTTGTTCAGTTGTTTCAGTCGTGCTTGACTTCATGACCCCATTTGGGGTTTTCTTGGCAAAGATCCTGGAGTGGTTTGCCATTTCCTTCTCTAGCTCATTTTACAGATGAGGAAACTGAGGCAAACAGGTTGAAGTGACTTGCTTAGCGTCACATATCTAGTAAGAATCAGAGACCAGATTTGAACTCAGGGCCATGAGTCTTTCTGATTCCAGGCTTGGCACTCTATCCATTGCTGCCCTTTTTATGGAGAACTCACACGGGGCAAGCACTCACATGATGGTCAGAAGAAGCGGTACAAGGATACTCTCAAGCTCTCTCTGAAAAACCTTGGAATTGATTGTGTGATATGGGAGACACTGGCAGAGGACTGCTCAACATGGCGTTCCCACATCAGAGAAGGTGCTGTGCTCTATGAGCAAAGCAGAATTGAAACAGCTCAAAGGAAATGCAGGATGTGCAAATTTAGAGAATCCACCCCAAATGTTCACACAGGCTATTTGTGCCCAACCTGTGGTAGAGCATTCCAAGCTTGTATTGGCTTGATCAGCCACAGTTGGACACATTGAAACTTGACTCTGGCATAGTGATGTCATTTTGGTCCTCTTCGAGAATGAAGAACAACAGCCATTTTTGGTAGAAGGTAGGATTTTACTGGGACTTGAAGGAAGTCTGGGAAGCCAAGAGGTGGAGATGAGGAGGCATGAACAATCTGAAGTATCTTCTAAACTACTAAATAGATGATCTATAGGGGCTGCCTCCATTGTCTTTCAAACCCATTTTTCCCTTTTTCAGTGCTAATCTCATTCGTAGGCTAATAGCACTACATGTAAAGGAATCTCTGATGGTCCAAGTATACCAAGAGTGAGGATTTTATAGACTAAATTTTGACTCCTGACTCCTTGACTGATAGCTTTGTGAAATTGGTCAAGTCACGTAATCCCTGAACCTCCATTTATTATTCTTTATAAAATGGAAATAATAATATTTAGGTTACCCACCCACCTCACAGGTTGTTTGGATAAAAGTACTTTTTAAACCATTAAGCATTACAAAATTGTGGACAATTATCATTGTTCATGCTATTCCATGTCGCTTGTTGTACTGATGCTTAATAAATGTTTGTTGAAAGAATAAATGAATAGAATGGTTAAGAGAATGAATGAAGAGCATGAAATAGTATTGGTAAACCTTTTATCTTCCATACACTGTTGAGAGGTAACCGAGGTAATAATGCTGGAGTGGAAGTTGGGTGTGTAATAGAGACCTATTTGTGCATGCATATTAATTCATCTCGATGGGACTTTGGGAAGGTCACAGAACTTTTGTACCTCAGTTTCTTTTTCCAAAAAATTAAGGTTGGGCAAGATTTGTTGTTGTTAAGCTATTTTTCAATCCTATCCAACTTTCTGTGACCCCATTTGGGGTTTTCTTGGCAAAGATACTGGAGTAGTTTGCTATTTCCTCCTCCAGCTCATTCAATAGATGCGGAAACTAAAGCAAACAGGGTTAAGTGACTTGCCCAGGATCATGCAGCTGTTAAGTGTCTGAGGCTGGATTTGAACTCTTGAAGACGAGAGTTATTGATTCTAAGCCCAGTGCTGTATCCACTACAGCACCTAGCTGCCCTCAGGATTTCTCAGGGTCCTTCTAATGCTAACAGTCTGTGATTCTCTGATTTGGCCAGTTTATCTTAGGTGGGAGATTATCGCTTACATATGGGCAAGAACTTGAAGTGAAATAATTTCGTTGTCCCAATAGATTTTCTCAAAGTGATTCCCCATAGCTTAGGTAACTCAGTTGTGAAAGTGTATGTTTTCAATAAAAATTTCCTTTATGAAAATTGCATCCAATTGATGCAGTGAATTCTCCTTCTAAGTTTGCTTTGCAGGAGGAGAAGGTTACATTTCTAGACTGGGAAGCCTTCCACATTTACCTTGGTAGTACACTGTTCTAGCAGTCAGACCATAGTCACCACTTTTTCCTGATGAATAATTGATTATTGGCTTATATGCCATGTTTTTAGGATGTGGCCTCAGTATCTCTGGCAAGAGGAAAGGATACTTCAGTCCCTCTCCTCTCCAATTCTGCACAGCTGCCAATTTGATGTTACTAAAATAAAGATCTCTGCATGTTGTTCCCCTGGAAGCTCCACTAATGCCCTGTTGCCCCTCAGATAAAATGTAAAATCCTCAGGCATTTATAGCCCCATACAATTTGGCTCCAGCCTATCTTTCCAGGCTTATTGCATGTGACTCTCCTTTATATGCTCTATGTTCCGGCCAGACTGACCTACTGGCTTGTTCCTTGGATGTTATATTAATTCTCCTGTCTCCATGTTTTTCCATGAGTTTTCCCCATGCCTGAAATACACTTTCCAGCTCCACCTTTTAGAATTCCTGAATTCATGCCTTATTTTAAGTAAAAGCTTTTATATATGACCTACTCTGACCTTCACCCAGTTGCTGCTGTCCTCTCCTGTAAACTACAGTGTTTTTGCTTTGTGTGTGTATTTATGTATGTGTATTTGTGTTATATGCCTATATATGTGTGTGTATATAGAAATCTAGCACCATCTAGCTTCTCCAATGTCCTCTTCTACAGAAGGGGAAACTATATGTGTGTGTAGAAATATGTGTATAAATATATATAAAGTCTATAATGGTATATATGTATATTATATATAAATGTGTGTGTGTATATATGTATATATAAATACACACACACACACTTAATCCTATACTCATTGTGTCTTCTCTTTCTTCTCTCCCATATAATAAGCTCCTCAAAGGAAGGTCTATTTCATTTTTGTGTTTCTATTTCTAGTATCTAGTATAGTAGCCCTGGCATATAGTAGGTACTTAATAAATGCTTATTGAGTGAATGCATGTTTTGATGGAAGCATTTTCCAGAATAGCTAGATGCTAATTAAGAAATCCTTCTATTTCTGGGATCGTTTATAGCAGTCAATTCTGTGAAGCAGCTGTCATGTAGAGGAAGATTAGATGGAAGAATCTTTGCTGCCTTATGGCTTAATAAAACCATTAGCTACAAAGATTAGATTTTAGTATTATAAACAAGTGAGCATATAAAATTGAAAGAGAGAATTAAAAAACCAGACCTATTGATAGGATCTTTAAAAAAGAAAAAAGGCCCATTTATATTCTCACTTAGGAATTATCTAGGTTTCAAATGTATTTGGTCCCTTGTAGCCTATGGCCTCCCAGTGATTCTGGGCTCACAAAGATGCTGGAGTCTGACTCCCAAAGGATTAATTTTCTCTTTGGTTTGTTGTTCCCACCTGAAGTTACTCCAGGGAAATATCTTAGTATATTTACATTATGGTATGTGTCTAAGACTACCCCAAAGTGTCTAATATAGTTCTTACATCCTGTACAAGCATTTATTTTTACCATCGTACAAGCTATAGGACAGCCTTTATTTTATCCCACAAAAAATCCCACAGAAATAAGGTGCACAGGACCTTCCTTATGCAGGTGTCCACAACCAGATATAGAAACACCTAAAACACTCAAATAGCCTATCAGTTGTCCATAGGAGGGTACTGAACTTGGAGCTGATATAAGGGCAGCCCTTTGACATTCTGGTCAGTCTTTCTTTAACACAGAGTCTCATGCAGTCCTCCCAATATTTACATTCCCACCCTGTGGATTAGACTTTCCCTGGAAAATAAATACACTTAGTGCAAGGGCTCTTGAACAAGCAACTGCCTTCCGAACTGCCTTAGTATGAATCACTGACTTTACTCTCCAAGTAGATAAATTCTCTTCTTTCTCCAAGAAGCATGTGCATTGGAAAATCTCTTTGTATCTTTAGAAGGTCCTGTATTTGAACTTGGGAATTCAGGGACTCTAGAATTTTAGGTTCTTTACGAGGCCTGTGGATTCTCCTCTCGAGCCAAGTGGCAAGAACCTGCAACTTGCTGTGTGCTTCTTATCAGAGCTGCTCTGGGCTGCATCGGTGTAGAGGAAACAACCTGGCCCAAGTTCTTAGTGTGAGTACAAGCACACATCCACTGCTTCTATGTGTTTCAGCTGTAAGCCACCATCACCCACTCCTGGGGAAGGGAAATGAACACACAAAGTGAATGCACATGTACATGTTTCCCTTCCACCCCCATCCCAGAATACAGAGCTTCCCTGTCAAAGTCTGATGTGAAAAGAGAGGAAGAAGGGGCCATGCTGGTCTCACTGGGAGGGATGGGACCTCTCAGAGTGTATTCCCTTGTCTTATTCAGACAGTCGTTTTGAGTTCCCTGTGTCCTATTAATAAGACATGGCACACCAGCATTCCATAGGGAGATGCCCCTTAGGTGCAAACAAAGGGCTATGCCTTGTAATCCTATTTTGTTGAGTAGTGGAAGGATCAAGCTGATCTGCTATCTATGGGACATCAAGAAATATAAGCAGTTTGTGTAATGTGCCTTGTTCTTGTCCATTTGTTTTAGTTGTGTCTGACTCTTCATGACCATATTTGGGGTTTTCTTGGCAGGGATACTGAAGTGGTTTGTCATTTCCTTCTCCAGCTCATTTTACAGATGAGGAAACTGAAGCAAACGGGGTTAAGTGACTTGCCTAGGGTCACCCAGTTAGTATCTGAGGATGGATTTAAACTTGGGTCTTCCTGAAGGCCTGGCACTCTATCCATTGCACCATCTAACTTCTTCAATGTCCTCTTCTACAGAAGGGAAAACCATATCATTACTCAAATGAGTCTGTTATATCCTTACTGTGAGTATTCCCTCTGTAGTATAGATTGCAATGCACCCATGCTTGGCCGTCAGTGTGACTCTTCCATGTCCTACTGTGTTTACCATAGGATATCACCCCAGTGTTCTAGAGGCCTTCCTTGTTATCTTTAGACATTGAGAAGATACCTGTGAGAGAGGCAAGGCTGTCCAGTGGTAATCCCTCACTCTTGCCTCATGACAAGGGCATCTTTCTTGCTCATACATTTAAAATGACATCTTTTACATCGCTTTTCCTTATAACATGTTCCATCCTGCACACAGTCTCTGTGAATGTCTCCATCACCCTTTGGCTGATCTTCACTTTTACTTCTTCTGAGACTTGTTCTCCATGACTTTTAACTGTATAATTAAGCTGTAATTTTTGTGGCATATTTGCAAGGTGTAAATTCATTATTCAGAAGAAAATAGGGTTTATAATAGTGTGACTGTCTCTTCATTATAAGTTGTCAACTTTATACCACTTAATTATGACGGGATTGTCAAGCAAACTAGAAAACTGACCTTGGTAATGGGGCTTTTAGGGCAAATGCATTTGTCTAAGTCTTTTGGGGTGTGCCCAAGCCAAACTTAGACTGTTAATGAGGTTCTCCAGTTTGGTCAGGCTGATATGAAGTTGGTAAAGGTTGATTACTGGCCACAGTAGAGAACCTAAAGATTCATATTAGTCCTTTATGTCACAAGATAGTCAGATTTCATTTTCCTTAAGCTGAAAAAATGTAAATTTGGTAGTTTCACAGTTTGCATTTTTGGGGATATTTGATTTTAAAAGCTTATTGTAAATTATTAATTAGAATTTATTTTTCATTTCATGGATTTAAATAAAAGATGAATTGTTTAGATTCATTATGATGTCAGTGTTGGAATTGAACTCAAGACACTTATAAAGAGAATATTTGGAGTCAAATGACCTGGGTTCAAATCTTGCCTCTGTCATTTACTACCTTTGTGGCTTTCATCTCTCTTTTTTTTGTTTCAAAAAGCTTTTATTTGTGGCTTCCCTAAAGGCAAAATATCAGAAAACAATCCACTGCAGAGATAACGTTTTATAGTAAAGAAATAGTATCTTTATCTCTTCTTTTCCTTCAAGTATACATGCTTTCATCTTATTATGAATATTTAAGAGCAGTTTTCTCCATGTCTAGATATGTGACTTGTTTAAAAAGGCACCCATAATTATGGCCCTCCATCATTCTGTACATCACTAGCAGGCATTGCACAGCTTCTCTGTAGTCTCAACCATACTGTAACATAATTAAAAAGCTCTTTTGCCCAATGTAGCAAAGTATTTTAAGGTCGTTTTCTGCTTCCCTGTTATCTGCTGGAAAGAGAAGATTCTCCAAGTTTTTCCTAACTGTGGTTAGAACACTCAGCATTTGAGGAAAAAAACCACTATCTGAAACACCTAAATTATTACAAGTTGTTGGTCCTAAACTTAGGGAGGTGAAGCTCAAAACTAAATGTGTTAAATTGTCTCCTCCCTCAGATGGATAATTGGAAAAAGAGATTGTTTGTCTCTTAGGTCAGTTAAAGAAGTCCCACTCCTGCAATGCTATCCTAAATGCCAACTACACTAGGTGACTGATGATGGAGATTGCAATAGATCTCACAAAGATTTAAAGACCCAAACAATGCCATCCCAAAGATAGCTAGCAGAGCAACAAGGGAGTTCAGTGACGCCAGTGAAATGCTGGTAAAGGCACAAGGAGAGGAATCATGGGTGACTTTTAGTGCCATTTCCATTTAACAAGCCATTAGTACAGCAGCCCAAAGACTCCTGACTTTCATCACCCCAAGATGCTTAAATCAATTACTGTAGGAAGACATGATTGGTAGACTGGTATCCATTCTTCAAAGGAGGCCCAGCCAGACCCCAGCATGATCTTGCTGGAGTAACTCTACGGCTGAGGGGTGTACTGTAAGTATTTCTTGCCTGAAGGGAGCTCTTTGGTGAAGATGCTTTTAGGAAACAATTTTTTGGCCTCCTCTTCAGAGACAGTTGGAACAACCATGACACATCCCCACATTTCCAGATAACAGGGATAGCAGCAACCTTCTTGTATGCTTTCAATCGAAGGGAATCAACCACTCTGAGGATCTTGTCAAAGTTCCTGCCAGCAGTTTCTGGGTAGAGGATAGACAGCTTCAACTTCTTATCAGGGCCAAAAATAAATACCACGTGTACTGTCAGAGGCATGCCCTGCCCATCCCGTTCATCTGGGTCTAACATGCCCAATTTGATGGCAAGGTCTCGTTTCTGATTGTCAGTGGTGGGGAAAGGCAGCTTCTCTGTTGGCTCATCTCCATTGTATGCATTGATATCCTCACTCCTGCCAAAATGGTCTTGGACAGAGTCAATAGAAAGGGTGATCATCTTAACATTACATTTTGCAGATTCTGGGGCCAGCTTTGCAGCACGGCCCAGCTCTGTAGTGAGGGTGGGAGAAGATAATGCCCCATGAGTCTCTGAGGAAGTCATGAAAAGAGATGTGTCCTATCATGGTGTCCACCTTGAAGTTGGGGGCCTCATCTCCGAGCAGCAGACCTCCGGGCATGGTGGAGGTGACGGTGAGGGGCAGGAGGAGGACAGCGTGGAGGAGGAGGAGCCGCAGCCAGCGTGGGTGCTCGTTTGTCATAGACTTTCATCTCTTACCCCCAGTTTCTTCATCTGTAAAATGAAGGGGTTGAACCAGGTGATTTCTAAGGTCTCTTCCAGCTCTTTGTCTATGATCCTGCAATCTAGACATGGGAAACTTTTGTTTTTAAAAGAAAAAGAAAAATTGATATTTTTCTCCCAGCAGGTTAGGAGTTCCTAACCATTTAAAAGGTTTGCTTATTTAAATGTGAAATCCTTTAAGGTCCTTATATTTAGCTGTGTTAATTAGAAGAGTTATTGCTTAACTTGGACATAAATGGAAATGAGAAGGGAGCTATTCAGTTGAACACATTTCCACTCTGCTGTTTGAAAATTCCTCTCCAAAAGCATGAGCACATACCACAGATCTGCACATACACATAGTTGGTAAAATGAGGAGAACTAACTGATAGTTAACTAATGTGACTTGTGTTTGTATTAATGTTGGCAGGCTGGCTCGCTCACGTAACAAGAGCATTTGAGGTTTTCTGGAATAACCTGAGACTGGAAGCCAGAAAGAGATTCTTTTTGCTCCTTAACTACAAACACAATTGAACAGTTTCCTGTTATTTAAAAGAAAAAAAAATAATTGTCGGTTACTGGCTTTCTGATGTACTCGAATATTTTGCTCCCCTCCCTGATTTTGAAACATAATAGGATATCACACATTTCCTGTCTAAAGCCATTCTCATCTTCATGAAGGGGCCGACTTGCTAGTTACCGGGGCCTTATTTATACATTTGCCACTTAGCCCATGTAACCTCTCCAGGTTAGGTCTAAGATCTGTGCAGAAGTTGACTATAGGATCTTTGTCTTAGAGCTGGAAGGGATCTCAGATGTCATCTGGTACAAGCTTGTTTGACAGGTGAGGAAACAAGCCTAGAGATGTTGAGTGAATTTCCCATGATTACACAGGTAGTTAAGAGAGAGATTTGGGGATTTGAACTCAAGGCCCGTGACTCCCAAATCCAGTGTTCTTTCCCATGCACATGGCTTCCTCCCCTTGTTTTATAAGTCATGCTTGGATGTAAGGCTGCATTCAGTGGCAACATGCCGCTGACTTTCTTTCAGTGGTGTTGTTAGTCACCTTAATGGTAAAAGAATAAGGAAATCAATTTCCTATCTGAATTTATCATTCTTTACAAAGTTGGTGGTTGCATTCACTGGTGGTGTCTGCTGTATTCCAGGAAGCACTTGCAGATAACTTAATATAATAGGGATAATAACCTTTTTAGTTGGACTTCTAAATGATTTAAAATATATACTGAGGACATGCTGTCTCCTGAACATAACCCCTGAATCCAAGAGCTTAGGCAGCATTAATTTATTCTGATGGAGATGGTAAAATTTAGAAAGGTCATGTTTTTGCTAGTCGTAACAATTTGGCTGTTACATGATTTTGCTTATTAGAGGTGGACATTCTTAGTCCAATGTGTGCTAATTTGTTGTTTTTATGTTTATTTGCAAGGCTGGTGTAAATCATGATAGGCCTCCTAGAGCGTATGGGGGTGGCGGGGGGAGAGGGAGAATAAAGAAAAGCTTCATTTATGCAGCACTTGATGTCTTCCCAAGAGAAAAACAGAAGATGAATAAATTAAACTTCCTTATTGGTATGTATTATAGTAGAAACAATGTTGTACTGGGGGTTTGGAGACCTGATTTCTAGTTCCATTTCTGCTACTAACTCTGCCTTTACAACTGAATAAGACACTTCATTTAGCATCCAGTGAGTCACCAAATCTTGTGGATTCTATGTCCACAATATATCTGCCCCCTTCTCTTCACTCACATGGACAACATGCTAATCCAGACTCATGTCAACCCTCACATTTGTTTATTGCCATATTAGCTGTGTTGCAAAAGAAAAATACACATACACACACGGAAAGCAAGAAAATAAAGTTTTTAAAACGTTTGCTTCAATCTGCACTAAGGGTTCATTAGTTCTTTCTCTGGAGGTGGATAGCATTTTTCATCAGGGGTCCTTTGGAATTGTCATCATCATTACAGTATTGTTACTGTGTATAATATTCTCCTTACTTCATTTTGCATCTGTTCATGGAAGTCTTCATAGGTTTTTCTGAAACCATTTCCCTCATCATTTTTAAAATAATAAGTTAACTTATTTATTTTTAGTTTTCAACATTCACTTCCATAAGTTTTAAATTTTCTCTCCTTCCCTCTACTCCTCCCTCCCCAAGACAGCATGTAATCCAATATAGGCTCTACATATACATTCCTATTAAACATATTTTCATGTTGCTATGTTGTATAGAAGAATTAGAACAAATGGGAGGAACCATGAGAAAGAAAAACAAAACAAAACAAAAAAAATTAAAAAAAGATAATTGTCCATCAATCTGCATTCAGGCTCTGTATTTCTTTCTCTGGATGTGGTTGGCATTTTCTATCATGAGTCTTTTGGAATTATTTTAGGTCCTTGCATTGCTGAGAAGAGCTAAAGCTATCAAAGTCAGTCATTGCACCTTGTGGCTGTTAATGTGTACGATGTTCTCCTAGTTTTGCCCCCTTTACTTAGCATATAAATCCCTTCACTCAGTTCATATAAATCTTTCCAGGTTTTTCTGAAGTCCGCCTGTTCATCATTTCTTACAGCACAATAGTATTCCATTACATTCATATACCACAGCTTGTTCAGCCATTCCCCAATTGATGGGCATCCCCTCAATTTCCAGTTCTTGGTCACCACAAAAAGAACTGCTGTATTTTTACTTTTCTTTAATCTCTTTGGGATACAGACCTAGTAGTGATATTGCTGGGTCAAAGGGTATGCACAGATTTATAACCTTTTGGATATAGTTCCAAATTTTTCTCTGGAACGGTTGGACCAGTTTACAACTCTATAAACAGTGTGTTAGTGTTTCCACATTTCTTCCAGCATCTGTCATTTTCCCTTTCTGTCATAATAGTCAATCTGGTTAAGTGTGAGATGGCATTTCTCTAATCAGTAATGATTTAGAGTTTTTTTTTTTCATGTGGCTTTGATTTCTTCTAAAAACAGCCTCTTCATATGCTTTGACCATTTATCATTTGGGGAATGACTCATTTTTTTTTTATAAATTTAGCTTAGCTCCCTATATATTTGAGAAATGAGGCCTTTATCAGAGAAACCTATAAAAAATTTTCCCCAGCTCTCTGTTTTCCTTCTAATTTTATCTGTATTTGTTTTGTTTGTGCAAAATCTTTTTAAATTTCTTGTAATCAACATTAATGTGGACTATTGTAATAGATTTCTTTATTGTTCTCCTTTTCTCATATCTCTTCTCCACACCACCCTCTATTCAGCGGTCAGAATGTTGTTTCTAAAGCACAAATCTGAGCCCATCACTCCCCTGCCCACAAGGCTCTATTGGCCCTATATTGTCTCTAGAAGTAAATAAAAACTCACCAGTTTGGCATTTATATTCCTTCATAACCTGGCTCCTACCTACCTTTTTAACATTACTTAACATTAACATTGTTTTTGTTGTTTATTTCAGTTGTGTCTGACTCTTTATGACCCTATTTTGGGGTTTTCTTGAAAAAGATACTGGAATGTTTTGCCATTTTCTTCTCCCACTCATTTTACAGAGGAGGAAACTGAGGTAAACAGGGCTAAGTGAGGCCCAGGGTCACACAACTAGAAAGTATCTGAGGCCAGATTTGAACTCAGGAGGAAGAGTCTTCCTGACTTCAGGCCCAGCACTCTCTCTATCTACTGTGCCACTTAGCTGTCCTGACCTTTCTCTCCCTCATGCCCTCTTTGGTCCAGCCAGACCGACTTTAGTCTAGCTCTTCTGCACATATGTCATCCTGTTTCCCATTTCTATGCTTTGTATTGGCTGTCGCCATGCCTGAAATATCCTACTTTTTCCTCTTTGTCTTTTAGAATTCCTAATTTCCTTCAAGAATAATTTCAAGTGACATCTCCTATGGGAGGCCTTTTGTGATGCCTCGCCCCGTCCCTCCTCCTCCACCCCCACTTCCAGCTGCTAGTACTTCCCTCTCAAAACTACTTTATATTTCTTTTGCACATGTTTATATGCGTATAGGCAGTACCTGTTGTCCTGTCAAGGGCAGGGACTGTTTCTCGGGGTGTGTGTGTGTGTGTGTGTGTGTGTGTTAATTGTTTCTCTGTATCTTGCCCAGCACTATCCCCGTCCCAGTACTGATGGGCACAAAAGCTTCAACCTGTTAGATTTTTCTGGCCTGAGCTGCTTTCCCCATCTTTGCAACCCGGTGGCCCTCCACTCCCAGGAGGCTCACCATATTGGTATTTGACGTAGCTTTGGACACCAACTGACTTCAGCTCTGTTGTAGCTCAGAACTCCCAAAGTCAAGGGAACCACTAGCCTCCGATTCCCCCAGTCTCTGGGATTATAAACCTGTGTGACTATACCAGCAGGGATTGTTTCTTTTCTGTTTCTATCTTTAAATCTCCAGTGCCTGGTATAGTATCTGGCTCTTAGTAGGTGCTTAATAAATGCTTAGTGATTCTTTTTTTTTTTTCTGGGACCCAGTTGAGCTTTAGAATCTTCTCAAACTTTAAAATTCTATGATTCTGTCTCCTCGGATGGGGATCAGAGGGCTTAAATATATTAAGTGTTATATTTCCAGCAAGGTCCATTGGCCTGGAATAACAGTACACCCTGGGCAAGGTCTTTTAAGCTTCTGCTTCCTATTTTGAAATCAACCCGGAATTACCTTTTGCCTTGGCTGAGTTGTGCCAGAGATTGTCATTTTTGAGGGCTTTTTTTGTCTTTCATTCTCCCTCCTTTTTCTAAGATGAAGGGGAAGGAAGGCTTTGTATGCTTGAATCAGTTTTTCATAATCTCAGCAGTTTTGAAGGAAATATAAAGTTGGATGCTAAATAATGACACTTATAGCAGTTAAAAGAGAAGAGCAAACAGAATTATGCAAGATGGACATATGTACTTTAGGGTAGAACAATGAAACTGCATGAAAATGAGTCGTGTGATTGAGAAATGAGTAGTTAGTTTCCCTCCAACCCTCAAATTAGAGGGTAGACACCGCTTCCTGTCTGGTTGATGGTGTTTTTGGATTAGAGTTTCCTATTTGACCGATATTTCATAACCTAAAAGCCAGGAGTTCTTAACCTAGGGTCTGTGAATTTGTAAAAAATAAAATAAAAAAATAAGATAACTGTATTTCAATATAATTAACTTCCTTTGTAATCTTATGCATTTGAAAACATTATTCTCAGAAGGAGTCACTAGACTTAACTAAAGTGTCACAGGAGTCTGTGACACCAAAAAGTTAAGAGTCTTTGCTATAAGGCATGATACCAAATCTGTGCTTTTGTTGGAAAAAAAGTTGTACTTTATTTGCTGTTCTCTCTTGTTTGGAAGCTGTGAATGGTATCTTCTGAAGCTGTGGTGACTCTTTCAAACCCTGACTTACTGCTTAGTGTATTTAAGCGGTAACTTATTCATTTTGTTAAGCCTTTGGACTCCTTCAAAGACCTTTATTTAGCCTGTGACTTAAAATTGAAATGCTGCTGCTCTCTTAGTTCACCAACTTTACTCAAAGAACTTTAAAAATCCATTTCTTCCTAGTAGGATTTAGAGCAAGAAGGGATGTTAGGTGTCATTTAATCTGGTATCTTCATTTTAGATTCAGCTGTCATCCTTATGCTGATGACTGTGAAAGTGATAAATCCAGCTCTAATGTCTCCCCTGAAATCCAGTCCTCAGTGCCAGCTGCCTATTAGATATTTCCACTTGGATGTCCTGTGGGCATCTCAAATGCTATATATTCAAAATAGAACTTAATATATTTCTCCAAAAAATCTAGCCCTTCTTCATGCTTTCCTGTTTTTGTAGAAGATATACAATCCTCCTAGTTACACAAATTCACAACCTTGGAATGATCCTTGACTCTTCTGTCTACCAGTCCCCACATACTACCACTTGCCAAATCTTGTCAGTTCTACCACTACCACATTTCTCACATCCATAGCCTCTACCCTAATCTAGGCACCAGTCATCCTTTACTTAGACTGTTGTAATGAAGGCTCTTAATTCATTTTCCTGCTTTCATTCTTTTCCTTTTCTTATCCATCCTCCAGAGTGCCAAATTGATATTCCTAAAACACAGACCTGATCATGTCTTTCTCCTATTTAAAAATCTTCAGTGGTTCCTTATGGCTTTGAAGAGAAAATACGAAATTGTTATCCTTATCTTTAAAGATTTTTTGGCACTATATTTCTGTCACCTACCTTTCAAATTTTATTTAATATTATTCCACTTCATTTACTTTCCACTTCATTACTGTTCCTCTACTACAATATTCTATTTCCACTTTCCTTGGCTTTGCACAGGTGGTTCCCCCATCTCTGGAATTCACCTCCACTTATTAGAATCCCTACTTCCTTCAAAGCCCCTGTCCAGTTGTCATTTCTGTTACAAGGTCATTCCTGATTCCTCCAGTTCACTACTGCTTTCTCCCTTATGAAATTTCTTTATATTTACTATTTACTTTATATTTATATTCTTTATATTTACTTTATATTTATATTCTTTATATTTACTAATTATCTTTATATTTACTAATCTGCATAGCTATTATATTCCCCCAGGAGAATGAAAATTCCTTGTGGACAGGGATTATTTTGTTTGTCTTTATGTTCACAATGACCAGCACGTAGTAGGTGCTTAATCAATGTTTGAATTGAATCGAAGTCAGAGCTAGAAGGAATCTTAAGTGTAGTTAACAAAGGGATGAACTTAGAAAAATCTGGTTTAGAGTTCTGCTTTACCATTTTCTGGGTGTTTGACTTCTCTGCTCCTTCTAGCTCCATTTAAAAATGATTCTTGGCTTTTTAGTTCAACTCAACTCTTCTTATTTTAAACCAAGGTCCAGGGAATCGTAGACTTTCAGCAATAAAAGGGAGTTCAAGACCAGGATGGTATAGACTATAGTTTACAACAGATATATAGAATTATAGACTATCTATTTAAAAAAAATATATACTTGCTAAGGTAATTTATTCCCTTATTTACCTGATTCATCTATAATCATTCATCTATAAACCTGCAAGTCTGACTTTGCTTTTATATACCTATTGACTGTTTGTTTTTGCCTAGCTAGCTTTGTTGTCCAAGACATTTATATATGTTGCTTATGAGGCCAAGGTCATGACTTTCAGAAATATGTAATCTAGTTCATTTGTGCCATTTCATGGCCAAAGACTGACCCTACCTGTGATCTGGGCCAGAGCATGTCCTTTCTCATAAGGAGACAAGTATTGATATATTTCAAATGAAGACCTATCATCACTGCTAGAAAACCAGTTGTCCACTTAAAGCATATGTTCTGCTCATTGTCAATCATTACTATCATGTGTTTGAAACATCCTGACTCTGAGGGGGAAACGAATAGATGGCAATCATTATCGATATTATCGAGATTACACATATATAACATCATATCATATGTTAATATAATATATAATAGACAGCACATTAATAATATTAACGTAACGTGTACTATTATATAATATAGATAGATATTATAGGTGGGATTTCTGCATTGGTAGGATTAGATGATCTCTAAGGTTTCTTCTGACTCTAATATTCTGTGATTCTTTTAGTCCCTAATACATCATCAGTTGTTGTGAGTTTGACATCTCCTTCAAATTGTGAGTTCCCAGTGTGTAGGAAATGACTGACCGTTTAACCACTGACAACATCCAATATGGCACCACCACCACCATCATCGTCATTGTCATCATCAGTATCCATCATTGCCATTATCCCTGAGATCACGTGGTATAGTGGATAGAGAGCCAGCCTCAGTGTCAGGAAGATGTAGGGATTGAACCCAGATCTTGATGCACACTGACTTTTTGATCCTGCCCAAGTAACTGATAATCATGGCTGATAGATACAGTAGCATGCCAACCTTGGGGTGAGAAAGAGTGAGTTAGATTTTGTTTGTCACTAAATATTGTATGAGTGGATGAGTTAAAAACTCCAAACTGTCTGTTAGGTTTAGATGGTGTACTTTGGTGGTCAGAATTCACGTGTGATTTTATTAGACTTTGTTTTCTGATTTTTTCCCCAAATTTTAATTATTATTGCTATCTTTCTTTTCGTAGAACTTTTATTTTAGTATATATCCCTCTCTTCTCCCCTACACATCAAGCCATTCCTAGTAACAAAAAATAAAAAGAAAGTAGTTCAGAATTCACTGACACATTAGTTGAGTCTGACAGTCTATAGTTCTGAACCCACCTCTACAAAGAACAGGGAGGTATATTTTCTCATGTCTACTCTAGGGTTAAGCTTGGTCATTATAATTGAGTATTATAATTATATTTATAATATTTATATGTAAATACAGAAAACATTTATATAAAATATTATATTTATATGATTCTGTAAATACATTTATTCATTATAATTGCACTTAGTTTTGTTCATTTTCATTGTTATTGAAATTTGATTCTGCATATTTCACGTTGCATCTGTTCATATAAGTCTTCCCATGCTTCTGGGAATTAATCATATTTATTGCTTGTCAGCACAGTAATATTCCATTACATTCATGTGCCACAATGTGTTTTGCCTCCTCCCCCCATGTTAGCACTTGTTTTCAAGATTTATTTCTAAATATTTTAAATTTACATGATATAAAATAAACTCTGTATATGATTTTTTGTTTCTCTGAATGGAAATGGGCTTTAGGGGGTCATAGAGAAAACAAAATGGTAGAATTAACCATTTCAGCTAGAGACATAGTATTATAGTGTCTTGCTAGACTTAGAGTATGCAACATTTTGAGAAATGCCTAATGCGAGTTGAGGCAATTTTCTTTTCCAGCAATTACAATTTTATATGTTTCCATACTGATTGTTACAGATTTAGGAGGGTCACTCTTTTCTAAATGTGTCACAGTCATATTTCAGTTACTAATAAATGAAAGCAAATGGATTTTCAATGTTACAAACATATTTTTAGAAAAATCTTATTTTTAAGGAGACATGCCTAGCAAAATGCCACAATTCATTGCTCACATTCAGTCAAAAATTTTAAGCCACATTCTTATTCCTTTTTCTATAGTTTCTGTAACCAGATATCACAAATGTGTTCTAAGTCATCGTATTTTTGTCTCTGTGGTGTGTGTGTGTGTGTGTGTGTGTGTGTGTGTGTGTATGTGCACGCACATGCACGTGCATTGAATAGAGTGCTGGGCCTAGAGTCAGGAAGACCTGAGTTCAAATTTCCCCCCAGACACTTACTAGCTGTGTGACACTGGGCAAGTCACTTAACTCTGTTTGCCTTAATTTCCTCATCTGTAAAATGAGCTGGAGATGGAAGTGACAAACCACTCCAGTGTTTTTGCCAAGAAAACCCCAAAATGGGGTCATGAAGAGTCTGACATGATTGAACAACACTTATAAATAAACACAATCCTCCCCAACGTCCAGCACTTAGCACAGTTTTTGTTGTTCAGTTGTTTTAGTCATATTTGACAGCTAGATAAAATAATAACAAAATTCATCTGGAAGAACAAAAGATCCAGAATATCAAGGGAATTAATGAAAAGAAATGCTAGGGAAGGTGGCCTAGCTATACCAGATATTAAACTATATTATAAAGCAGCAGTCATCAAAACTACTTGGTACTGGCTAAGAAATAGAGTTGTGGATAAGTGGAATAGGTTAGGTACACACGACACAGTAGTAAATGAATATAGTAATCTACTCTTTGATAAACCCAAAGAGTCCAGCTTCTGGGATAGGAATTCACTATTTCACAAAAACTGCTGGGAAAACTGGAAAATAGTATGGCAGAAACTGGGCATATCCCAATATCTTACTCCATATACCAAAATAAAGTCAAAATGGGTTCACGATTTAGATATAAAGGCTGATACTATAAGCAATTTGAGAGAGAAGGCAATAGTTTACCTGTCAGACTTATAGAGAAGGGAAGAATTTATGACTAAACAAGAGATAGAGAGCATTACGAAATGCAAAATGGATTATTTTGATTACATTAAATTGAGAAGTTTTTGTATAAACAAAGCCAATGCAACCAAGGTTAGTAGGGAAGCAGAAAATTGGGGAAGAATTTTTACAACCAGTGTCTCTAACAAAGGCCTCATCTCTAAAGTATACAGGGAACTGAGTCGAATTTATAAGAATATGAGTCATTCCCCAATTGATAAATGGTCAAAGAATATGAACAGGCAGTTTTCAGAGATAGAAATTAAAGATATCTATAGTCATATGAAAAAATGCTCTAAATCTCTATTGATTAGAGAAATGCAAATCAAAATAATTCTTAGGTACCACATCTCTCCTGTCAGATTGACTAACATGACAAAACAGAAAAATCATAAATGCTGGAGAGGATATGGGAAAATTGGAACATTGTTACATTGTTGGTGGAGTTGTGAACTGATCCAGTCATTCTAGAGAGCAATTTAGAACCATGTCCAAAGGGCTATAAAGATGTGCATACCCTTTGACCCAGCAATACTACTTTTAGGGCTATATCCCAAAGAGATCATACAAGGGAGGAAAGGACCTGTATGTACAAAAATATTTGTAGCAGCTCTGTTTGTGGTGGCAAGGAATTGGAAATCAAGGGGATGCCATCAATTGGGGAATGGCTAAACAAATTGTGGTTTGAATGTAATGGAATACTATTGTGCTATAAGAAACGAGGAGCAGATGGACTTCATAAGAACCTGGAGAAACCTATATGATCTGATGATGAGTGAAGGGAGCAGAACCAGGAGAACATTGTATACGACCACAGACACATTGCTTCTGTGATGACTAACTTTGACAGACTTGGCTCTTCTCATTAATGCAAGGTTCTAAGACAGTTCCAAAAGACTCATGATGGAAAAGGCTATCCATATCTAGAGAAAGAATTACAGAGGCTGGATGCAGATTGAAGCAAACTATTTGCTTTCTCTTTTTTTAATTTTATTTTTGGTTTTGTTTCATCTTTCTCATGGTTCATTTCATTGGTTATAATTCTTCTTTACAACTTGATTATTGGGAAAACAAGTTTAATGTGAAGGTATATGTAGCACCTATACCAGCTCACATGCTGTCTTGTGGGGCGGGGGAGGGAGGGAGGGAGGAAGAAAATTTGGAACTTAAAAACTTGTGGAACTGAGTGTTGTAAACTAAAAAAAAATTAATTAACTTAAAAAAGATATAAAAAAATCGTATTTGACACTTCGTGACCCCATTTAGGATTTTCTTGGCAAAGATACAGGAGTGGTTACAGTGTCACACAGTTAATAACTGTCTGAGGGTAGATTTGAACTCAGACTTAAGGCCCTACACTCTACTCACTCTGCTGTCTCGCTGCCCACTTAGCACACTTAGGTGCTTAATAAATGTTTACTTATTTTTATTCTCATTCTCTCTCTCTCCCTCCCTTCCTCCCTCCCTCCCCCTCCCCACCCCCCAGATTTTGTTTGTTTTTAGAAAAAGAAAAGCTCTAAAATACACAGGCTCTTAGTCTTTCATTTCCTTTATTCACACGCCACTCTTTTATCCCCTTACTTTTAGTATAGGACCTTTTGTCATCTGTGTTTATGCCCTTTCTTTTTCCAGAAAGAATTTGAATACCTCTAGCTGAATCCCTGACTTTGAGGGAGCTCAGTATATTTATACATGAACAATTCTAATTGGCTGTGAAGCCATCTTTTGAAAAGAGCAAAGAATGAGATGACAGATTAAGAAAATTTCATTTGTATATGTGCGTATTTTCTGTTGCAGTTTGACTCTTTGAAAGTCTAAATACTTGCTGGCAAACTGAGACAAAATAAGCCACCCCTATGCTTAAGATGAAAAAAAAAATAAACACAAAACACTCTGTTAGTTTGATGAGTGGAAATGATGGCTATCAATACAAATGAGACTCAAGGTCATAAACACTGCTCCATGGTTGTTCCTGATTTGTTTATTCAGATACGAATTTTTATTACCATAATTATAATAATTGTGCTATGAAACTGAGCTATTTATTTCCAAAGACTGAAAAACAGTGATTTATATTTCCACATGTCCAGCCATGCATACCATTGTGCTAAAAATCCAAGGTCATGGTAGAGCTAATGTAGAATATGAGATTTGGAGGGCACCTTAGTTATCTCTGATTCAATGTAGGCATCCATTTTACCCATCTGACAAATGGTCATTGGACCGACCTGTGTCTTGAATACTTCCAGTTACTGGGAGACAGCCCATTCCATGTCTTGACAGCACTAATCCTTAGAAGGTTCTGCCTTATGTTGAGTGGACATTTGTCTCCCTCCCATTTGTACTTGTTGATGCTAGTTCACAACTTGGAATGTGACAGAATATATCTACTGGGTCACTAATATTTGAAGATAGTTACTGTGTTCTCTCTCTCCCCCCCCTCTTTGCCCCCCCTTTCTCTCTCACATCCTCTTTCATCTCTCTTTCCTCTCTTGTGTCCCCCTCCCCAGTCACCCCTACTCCAGCCTCCATGCTTATTATTTCCATCTCCTTCAACTTTTCTCCCCAACCATCACCACCTCACCATCCTGGCTGCATCTTCTGCGCATATTCTAACATGTCAAAGTTCCCAGTTTTTTTTGTTTGTTTTTGTGTGAGAGGTATCTAGATCTGTGACATGCCCCACCCCCAGTCAGTTAATTATCTTTACCACTGTAGATCAGCAGCTGTTCCACTTACACAACCACCCCCTAGTTAAGGCTCTCATCAGCCTTCACCTGGACTTTTGCAATAGTCTCTTAATTGGGCTCCCTGTTTCACTCTCCCCTCTTTGGTCAATCTTCCACCCAGCTGCCAAAGTGATTTTCCTGAAGTTGAAGTCTCAAAACAGCCATTCAAGGACCTTTTACTTACTGAAATTTAAGAGTGTAATGAACTCTGCTCAAAATATTTAGGGGAAGGGAGAATCTCTTAATCGCCAAAATAACAGCACAGCCACCTCTTTTTTCTTGAGTCTGCTAATCTAATTATAGTCTGACCTATCTCTTCTCTTCTGTCACTTTTGGGAGTGAGGGAAGGAACGAGCTAATTGCTTTGCAAATATTATCTCAATTGATCCTCAGTTATCCTCATTTTACATGTGGGAAAACTAAGGCAGACAGAGCTTAAATGAGTTGTCCAGGTTCACATGACTAGAAAGTGTTTGAGGCCAGATTTGAGCTTAGGTCTTTCCAACTCCCAGCCCAAGACTCTATCCACTGGGCCATCTAGCTGCCTAGGTGTATTAGCACTACCCCATCAGGTGACTAGAAAAAAAAAGAGGAAGGATATCCAAATAATTCACTGCCACAGATCTGGAAATTAAAAACTACTGATTAAGAATTCTAACTACGTATCACCGTGGAGCCTAGTCTCAGGTGGACACTGCTTTGGTGATAATGGTACCTTACATATGCAGAGCATTCTCTGTATTCTCACATGCATTATCTCATCTGGTCTTTACAATCTTCTGATGTTTTCACAATTTCACAGAAGAAAATGAGAGAGGCAGAGCCAGGATTAGAATTCAACCTTTCTACCATACCGCACTGCTTCTCACAGATGGCAGAATAAAGAGCTATGTAGATATCCACCTAAATCAGATTGTGTGTAGAATTAGCCTTTTGAAGGGTACAGTGACATTTGAAAAGAATCTAAAGTGTTTTGGAAGTAATAGTGTAGGCAAAATTAGCATCCTGTCCATAAGAAGGTATTGAAGGGATAACTTGCTGATTTGTAAGTACTTAAAAAAACACAAAACCAAACCAAACCCAAACAACCAAAGACAAAATCCTAACATTTAATGAGCTGCCTTTATTTACTTTGTACCTCCACTGTATTCATTTACCTGTGTACGTGTTGTATCCCCCCAAAGACTGTAAGCTCCTTGAAGTCAGGGACCATTTTGGTTTTGTCTTTGTGTCTCTCGTGCCTAGCATGATGCATACTAAAAAGCAGAGATCACCTTGCTGACAGAGGTCCATATAGTCAAAGCTATGGTTTTTCCAGTAGTAATGTATCTAATTAGTATGTATGGCTATGAAAGTTGTACTATAGGGAAAGCTGAGTACCACAGAATCATCGCTTTCAAATTGTGGTGCTGAAGAAAACTTTTGAGAGTACCTTGGACAGCAAGGAAATCAAATCGATCAATACTTAAAGAAATTAATTCAGACTATTTATTGGAAGGTCAAATATTGAAGCTGAAGTTTAAATACATAATGAGAAGACAGGACTCATCAGAAAAGACCTTGATGTTTGGAAAGATTGAAGGCAAAAAGAGAAGGGGACAGCAGATGAGCTGTATAGATAGTGTCACGGAAGTAATGAACATGAACTTGGACAGACTTCAAGAGATGGTGGAGGATAGAAGGGCCTGGTGTGCTATGGTCCATGAGGACTTGGAAGTGACTGAGGAACTGGACAGCAGCAATGAGTTCTCTAGAACCATCTACATTAGTCTATTTGTTTTCTAGTGCAGACACTTCATTTTCCTCCCCTTTGTCTTTGCACTGGCTGTCCCCCATGCCAGGATGCTTTCCCTCCTCCCCTCCGCCTTTTAGCTTCCCTGGCTTCCAAAACTCAGCTCAAATACAGAAGCATGGACTTTTCTTTGTCCATTCCTCTTGCTTGTGTCTTCCTTCTGAGATTTGTTGTTTAGCTGTTTAAGTCATGTTTGCTGTGACCCTATTTGGGGTTTTCCTGGCAAAGATACTGGAGGGGTTTGCCATTTCCATCTCTAGCTCATTTTATAGATGACAAAACTGAGGCAAACAAGGTTAAGTGACTTGCCCCAGGGTCACTCAGTAAGTGTCTGAGGACACATTTGAACTCAAGAAGGTGAGTCTTCCTGACTTCAAGTGGGACACTCTATCCACTGTACCACCTAGCTGCCCTCTCTCTGTGATTACCTTCATATATTGTGGATACATATCTTGTATATTTGTAATGCCACTTCCCTAAATTCTGGGAATTGTATTTCTTCCTAGCTTAGCAAGAGAAGAAGCTAAAATGAAATCAGGATTTGGAAGATGGAGTTTCTTTCAGTATAGCCAGGGAATATACTGCAGAGGCTTGTGGTTAGAGAAGGGGTCTGTAGATGTTGCAGCCACTCTGCTTACACTTTGACACGAAAGGATGAAGGAACCCAGCTCACCACCTCCTTTTCCTCCTCCTCTTGTCTTCATAATGCCTGCTGTACAGAAGATACCTTGTCTCTCAATCCTGATCTTGAGTTATCTTCCTCTTTTCCTAAGCTGGGAAGAAATACAACTCTCAGGGTCTTTAGCAGAATTGGGGTGTGTGTGTGTGTGTGTGTGTGTGTATTTTTGTGTATTTTTTAATTTACTCTGTCCTCTCCTGTAATAGCAAGTAACCTAGCATATGCAGGATGGCCTGTTAGTACAGGTTCTTTGATCTGCTTTTAAAGGGGTCAGCAATCTTACTTTAACCAAACATATATATCATTCACTTAGTTCAGGGGAAAGGTCAGCACCCTGAACAGACAAGCAGGGAATATGCAAACAGAGAAGATAGCACAGATCAACAGATGGCTTCTGTCTGAGAAATTAGCACACATCAGCAGACAGATCCAAGTGTCTGACCAAAGCAACTTTCCCATTCAACTCTGGTTCTAGGATATCTGGGTAGTTTTCCTTTATGATTCTATGAAATATAATGTCAAGGCTCTTTTTTATTGCTGTTCATGACTTTTAGGTAGCCCAGTGATTATTAAATTATTTCTCTTTAGCCTGTTTTCCAGTTCAGTTGTTTTTTTATGAGATTTCATATTCACTTTTATTTTTTCAGTCTTTAAATTTTTGTTGTTTCTTGGTTTCTCATGGAGTCCTTGACTCCTGTGTTTCTGTATTGAGCATCATCGTCCTATCGCTATAGCAGCTTTTTATGGTCGAGTTCTATTTTTGTTTGTTCATGTTTTCCAGCCTACTTCTTGAGAGAAGCACCACCATCTGGGTTTTCAAAGCTGGGGAGTCCTTAGTGCCTAGCCAGAGTCTTGCCTGGCCAGATCACACAAACATTCTTCCAATGAGTATATATACCCTTCTGTTACAACAATCTGCTAGCAGCTGCTGAAGAGGTGTAAGACCCACCAACAACCAGCAAACAGAAAGCTGCCAACACAGGTTCTTTTAATCTACTTTACTAAGGAAAGCAATGTTAAAGGGTTAATAATCTTAATTTAATCCAACATACAAATATCATTCACTCAGCTCAGGGGGAAAAACCAGCACCCTGAGCTTCAGAGCAAATACAAACAGAGCAAATAAACACAAATCAACAGATAGATTTCTGTCCGACAAAATTACAATATTACAGTTACCAGAGAAGCATCAACATCTGGGTTTTCTTCAAAGCCGGGGAGCTTAAAACAATGGCTTGCCTAGAGCCACACACCACTTCTGCTGTGGCTCAGAGCTCCAAAAGAGAAAGCCAACCTCTGGGTTCAGGGTCAAAGGTGAGTCACACATGCAACTCTCCTATGTGACTTAAAATCATCACAAAAATGCTACTTAAACCCACATGGTCTAAAAGCCTCTGATGTCACAAACCTGTCCCTCAAACCCATGTAGACTAGGCTTTCCCTTGAGGCAAGGAGGTCATCAAGGACTCCTAATTTAATCAAGGAAACAAAGGCCAAACTCTTCAAGGGTACTTGGTTGAATAAGTGCTAAGAGCCCATCTTGACTCCCAATACACCTTCTCAGAGCCAGAGGTCATCACAACCCTCATGACTCAGTACCTAATTAGGAATTTGAAAAAGGTGTGAGCCTTCCTACATGCAAGCTTCCCCACCTGAGGCAAGTTCCTCCCCCAGTGGGCTCCATGTGAGGCCTATTAATGGGCGGGGAAGATCTTCAAATCCCATTAACATTACACCTCTTTGAGTCTATTTTGCTTCTGACCGCACCCGCTTTCTTTAATCTACTCTCTCTCTTGTCCTCTACCTTTCTCTTAACTCCTTTCCCTCATAACTTCCATATTAGGTAAGATGAATTTCTATGCTCTCCCTTTGGACCAGTTCAGATGAGAGTGAGGGTCAAGTGTTACCCACTCTACTCCTTCCACCCCCCTTCTCCATCATAGAAGCTCTCTCTTGTACACTCTATTTGTGTGAAATAATTTTCCCCATTCTTCCCTGTGTCCTCTTCCCCGCCCTGCCAGTCCATCCCTTTTTCTCACCCTTTAATTCTTTTTTTTTTGAGGTAATCCCAGCATAATAGGATCACATCTAGGCTCTCTGTCTTAGTAGACTCCCTCTAAGACCCCTGTTGATTATAAAGTTCTGAGATGTTACCTCTATTATCATCCCATATAAGAATGTAAATAGTAGTGTAAATGTAAATGTAAACCTTGTTTAGTTCCTTATCATTTCTCACACATGTTTACCTTTTTATGCTTCTCTTGAGTCTGGTGTTTGAATGTCATGTTTTCTGTTCAGCTCTAGTCTTTGCATTAGAAATGCTTGAAAGTCCTCTTATTTTGTTAAATATTCATTCCCCACCCACCCACCCCAACTCCCAGTAAGATTATACTGAGTTTTGCTGGGTAGGTTTTTCTTGGTTATAATCCTAGTTTCTTCTTTTTTCTGGAATATCATATTTCAAGTCTTCTTCTTTTTTTTTTTTTATTGTGGTAGTTCTTAAATCTTGTGTGATCCTAACTATGGCTCCACGATATCTGGATTCTTTCTCTTTTATTTTTTTTTACTTATTTTTTAAAAAAAATTATTTATTTTTAGATTTCTAGATTCATTTCCACAAGATCTTGAGTTACAGATTTTCTCCCCATCTCTGCCCTCCCCCCACCCCCACCCAAGATGGCATGCATTCCGACTGCCCCTTTCCCCAGTCTGCCGTCCATTCTATCACCCCACTCCCTCCCTACCCCTCCATCCACTTCTGCCTTACTTCCTCGTAGGGCCAGATAGATTTCTATACCCCATTGCCTGTATATCTTATTTCCCAATTGCATGTAAAAACAATTTTTAACATTTGTTTTTAAAACTTTGAGCTCCAAATTCTCTCCCTTCTTCCCTCCCCACCCACCCTTCTCAAGAAGGCAAGCCATTCAATATAGGTTATACTTATATAATTATGCAAAACACTTCTATAATAGTCATTACGAAAGACTAAATATATTTCCCTCCATCCTATCCCATCCTTCATTTGTTCAATTTTCTCCTTTGACCCTGTCCCTTTTCAAAAGTGTTCGCTTTTGACTACCCCCTCCTCCAATCTGTCCTCCCTTCTGTCATCACTCCCCTTATGTATGTATGTATATTCCCTTCATGTACCCTAATACTGAGAAAGGTCTTATGAGTTACAAATATCATCTTTGCATGTAGAAATGTAAACAGTTCAACTTTAGTAAGTCCCTTATGATTTCTCTTTCTTGTTTACCTTTTCATGCTTCTCTTGATTCTTGTATTTGAAAGTCAAATTTCCCATTCAACTCTGGTTCTAGGATATCTGGGTAGTTTTCCTTTATGATTCTATGAAATATAATGTCAAGGCTTTTTTTTATTGCTGTTCATGACTTTTAGGTAGCCCAGTGATTATTAAATTATTTCTCTTTAGCCTATTTTCCAGTTCAGTTGTTTTTTATGAGATATTTTATATTTACTTTTATTTTTTTCAGTCTTTTAATTTTTGTTGTTTTTTGGTTTCTCATGGAGTCCTTGTCTCCTGTGTTTTTGTATCGAGCATCCTCTTCCTGTCACTATAGCAGCTTTTTATGGTGGAGTTCTATTTTTGTTTGTTCATGTTTTCCACCCTACTTCTTGACTTTATGTTAGTGTTGGGCTCTGCTCACTTCTAGGGGGATGTCTGACCTGAAGTTCTGTTATTTATGTCCATCTGCTGCTTTCAGTGCTTCCAAAGTGATGTGATCTGGGGAGAGGGGTGATCACTGCCCTCCTGGTCTGTGCTCTGTGAGTTCCTGTCCCAAGTTTGGTTCTGTTGGCCGGTATGTGGATGAGTTTCCATAGACTGCTGGTGTTAGTTGTCACAGTTAGCCCAGCGAGCTACTGAACTGCTTACTCCACCTTAGTTTTGATCTTCTGCCCTGGTTTATTTCACTGAAGGCTATTTGTGAAGCTAAAGATTAGAAGCCAGTCCCCACTCTGCCCTTGGACTCAAAAGCTGCACAGCTATATTCCTGAAACTTATTCTTTACTCCTCATACAGGTCAGGCCCCTGCTCCCTTGCTACTGCATCCACTCCTCTTAACCTTGGAAATGTGACCTGGGACTGGGTGATGTTGGCAACACAGCTGCCAGGTGACATTCCTTCCTGCTCCCAGTGCTAGTCCTGGGGTCCCTTGGAATCTCTTCTTGCCCCAGTATTCAGTCCCCTAACCATCCATGGGCACTGGAATACTCCCCACTGTTGCTGCCTGCTGCTGCCACTGTCCTGGGAACCTGGCCTGCGTGCTCATAGACATCCCTTTCTTCCTAAGCTGCCCTGGGCTAATGTGACTTTCTGACTTTCCCAATCAGAATTTGGTCTGCAGAAATTATACCGTGCAGAAGGCCGTGGAGGACCTAGGGCAAAAAATGCTACTTTCATTCTATATCTTGACTCAACCTGGGGCTGTTATATTCATGTAAGTAGCTCCTTGAGGGCAGGGATGATGCCTTTCATTACTACAGCACTCAGCTCTGTGCCAAGCACATAGTGATGCTTAACAAATACTGGTTGGTTGATTAATCAAATGGTAACAAAATGAACATGATTTTAACTAATTTTCCTGGTTCAAGACACAGACTTGTATTATTCTGAAATTTATACTTGTGGCTCCAGTATACAATGAAAATGTGATACTTGGATAAAAACATGTAGCTTTACATTTCCAGCTTAGACTTTGAATTTTCTTGTAGAGATATATGGACAAAGGCAAATTATATTTATTAGTTTGTACTTAAACTCTCTCCCCTCTCCCTGCCCCCAAATAGCCCGCTATGGCACACAATCTACGTTGTTTTATTACTATGCACCCAATTGTTATATGTGGGAGAAATAGTTTAACCTTTGGATATATTCTGTTAACATAATTGCAATTCTGCCTTTTAAAGGTTGCTTTTAATTGGGCTTTGAAATAGCATCTGCTGTTGATGTTCTTAGAGATAGGATTGACCAGTTCATTAAATGTTTCCTCTTCCTGTGGGGGCTTTTCAGGCTTTGATGATAAGTTTTTGAAATGTCATCATTTATAGGATTGTCCTTTAAATAATCAATTTGTTCTCTTATAGAATTTTTGAGCTTTCTCTCTCAAATTTAAACAAGTTTATTGAATATATTACTAAATTCCATTTCCCATTTTCATTAGCCTTTTCCTCTCCTCCTCATCTCGCTTATTGCTGTTAGCAGTGGTCATGAAGTTGTAAAAGTTTGACAACTCTCTTAATTTATAAGGTTATAGGATAGCCTAGTGAAGCTAGCAGTGTTAACTGCCAGGAGGGTGGAATAAAGACCTGATAAAGACCTGCTAATTAGAAGCTCTTCACTTGGAAAACGGCAGCTAGGTGGCACAGTTTATGGAGTGCTAGGCCTGGAATCAAGAAGACTCATCTTTGTGAGTTCAAATCCAGCTTCAGACAACTGTATGACCCTGGGCAAGTCACTTCATCCTGTTTGCCTCAGTTTCCTCATCTGTAAAATGAGCCGGAGAAGGAAATGACAAAGCATGCTTTTTGCCAAGAAAATCCTAAATGGAGTCACAAAGACTTGGACGCAATGGAAACAAAAAAAACTTTGGAAAGATAACTTATCTAGTTTCCTTATTTTCAAGGTTATGCTTATAATTCCAGTCCTATTGAAATTAGCTAGTCAGTCAATGAACAAACATTTATTAAGCACTTCTTATGGTGTGGAGCAGACAATATCTGAAATCTGATCCTTGATCGTTGGATTGGTTAGAGGACAGTGAAGGGAGGTGAGATGTTGGATTTCTATATGAGACCTCACGTAAGAATAACTAAGTGGAACCTGCTGGGCATAGAGGGGCTAGGTCATCCTCTCCCACCAACAACCCCCAGCGCTTGGTTCAGGAAGACCTGACTTAGCCCTCAGGGACTCTGGCCTCCACAGAGAAGGGTCAGGCTTTTCCTTGTTGTTTCTGGCTTTTTATGCCCTAACCTAGGAGCCCTGGAGAAAACCACTTAAAGTTCAAGTTTGACTCTAAGCTATAATCTCATCGAGAGAGATCAGGACGGTATTCGGTGTACATTGTATATCAGGTCTATACCTGCACTCAGGAGGAATAAGCAGAAGCCTCTGGCTTTACATGTCCTTTAGCAAAGGGATTAAATCCATATTTAATCCCCCAAAGCACATGCTTCAATGAGTTCACCTCTGTGACATAAATATGTGTGCATCAGAGCAGAGGTGTCAAACACCTCTCCAACACAGCAGGAGCCTGATTAACATGTAAATGGGAAGTATTTAACAACCACAACAACAACAAAATACAACTATTTGTTTCCTCCACACAAAAGAAATGCATAAAACACAAAAACTCCTGAACATGCGCTAACAAAGATTTATTACATGAACGATGACGTTGTTATTATGATGTGATTATGACAAACGACCCATACCTTCTTTTATTCTGTTTTGGGAAGTTGGTTCTTCAAACATTAAACATGAAATGCTGCATAGATATTTTGCCATTACCTTAATTCTGTACTAAATGAACAGCCCCCTCAAGGTCTACTTCCTCTGACTTGGAATCATTCTCCTGCTGGTGCTCATCTCTTTGAGAAGTGTATAGATCAGGAAGATTTCTCCTGCCAACAATTGACTGCCACTGAGATATTTGGAAACTCTCAGGCTTCCAGAGTAAATTCTTGAGAAAAGGCCCTCTCTTACATTCTGTCTGTTCAGTCATCCGCGTTTAGGGAAAGAAACTCAAAATGTAAGAGGCATCTATAGACTTGAGGTCCAAGCTGCGGGTTGCCCGGACAGTACGTATGTATTCCCTGCCATGTGTGAGTAGCCATTGTAGCTGCTGGGAGTTGAGGGAAGAGGAGGCAATCTGTCACTGAACATTATGTGCCTCTTATGTGCCAGGCTCTGTTCTGAGCTCTGGAGAGAGAAAGAAAGGCAAAGGACAGTCCCTGCTCAGTCTTAATGGGGGAGATGACATGCAAAGAACTATGAACAAACAAGCTGTATACAAGATAAATTAGGGGTCATCTCAGAGAGAAGGCACCAGCATTAAGAAGGAGAGGGAAAGGCTTCATGTAGAAGGTAGGAAAGAAAAGGCTTGTAGCACCCCTGTAGGGCAGATAGGAATTGAGGGAGCACCAGAAGATGGAGTCATGCCTTTTAAGGGCTACTGAGTGGGCTGGTCTCTCTGGCTCACTGACCAGTACTCTGACACAGAAGCCTCTCCCCTCTTTCCTTCTTGGCATTCTTCCCAGGGTGGAAGTGGGGAACACAAAGTGAATAACCAAAAGCCTCTGATGTTTATATGTCCTTTAGGAAAGGACTGAAACCCATGTTTAGGGCAGCTAGGTGGCACCGTGGATAGAACACTGGCCCTGGAGTCAGGAGGACCTGAGTTCAAATGTGGTCTCAGACACTTATTACCTCTGTGACCCTGGGCAAGTCACATAATCTCAATTGCCTCTAAAAAAAAAACTAACCAAAAAACCTTAGGCCCATGTTTAATATTCCAAAGCACATGCTTCAGTGGATTCATCTCTGTGACATAAATATGTGTCCATCAGAGCAGAGGTGTCAAACACATCAGTGCAGCAGGAACTACATTAGAATGTAATTGGGAAATATTTAACAAAATAAATAAAAATACAATAAAACATAGATAACATTACATTTTAAAAACAAAGTCATTTTTCAGTCAGCAAAGATCTTCATGTATACATTAGTGGTCCTGTTTCTATCTGAGTTTGATACCATTGCATTAGAGTATTGGTGGGAATCAGCTAGGTGGCACAGTGGATAGAGTGCAGGGCCAGGGGTTGAGAAGATTTGTCTTTGTGAGTTCAAATCTAGCCTCAGATACTTACTAGCTGTGTGACCCTGGGCAACTCACTTCACTCTGTTTGCCTCAGTTTCCTTATCTGTAAAATGAGCTGGAGAAGGAAATGGAAACCATTTCAGTATTTTTGCCAAGAAAACCTCAAATGGGGTCACAGAGAATTGGAGACTACTGAAATGATGAACAAAAATGAAAGGATTTTTTTCTGCTCAATCAGGCCAGTGAGTGAGTTAGCAAGTAGCATCACAAAGGTATGGGCAAAACCCCAGATAAAGGTAGAAAACAGTTGATAGATAAGGCATCACTGAGGGGGAAGAAGCCCAAGTGCAGGAAATAAGCTCAAACATTAGTTTGCATGTCATTTAGTTGCAAGCATTAGACCTAGATCCAGTGGCAAGAACAAGAAGACTGTGGTGATATCAATCAATTCCAGCAAGTTTGAGAAATTTGCCAGTGACTCATCAAGTGAATTGTCTGTCTGTGTTCTGTCCAGACGTGGACCTCTGCAGGGAGTGAGTCACATATCACTGGAGGTACGCACTTGTCAGGGACACTTGAGTTTCTATTTGGCTAAGATGGTCTGTTCAGCTCTGAGATTCTGCGGACAAAAGCGGCGTTCATGGGATCATAGACGTGGAAGGGACCCCAGAAGTCGTCTGCAGTTCTCCAACTCCATAATTTCACAGATGAGGAAACTGAGGCCCTGGATGGTCAAGTGACTTGACCAAAGTCACACAGATATAAAAGCCGTGGAAGATCTGAACCCGGATTCTCTGATTCTGGAGTCAGTGTTCTTTACCCAGTGCTGCCCACCTTGTTCTTACTTTCTTCATCTGTAAAATGAAAGTATTTAGATTAGATGACTCAGGCAGTCCCTTCCATGTGTAGGTCTATGATCCTATGATTACTATGCAGAAATCTTTGTAGTAAATAAAAATATAATACATACATAATATATAAATAAATATAGAATAAAAATTAAATAATACAAATCTGACATCCATAATACACATAATCTATATGTAACCAATACAGATTTACAGTGGATAAATGGTCAAATAATACACATAATTTTTAGAGGAGGAAATGTAAATTGTTTATAATTAATTGAAAAAATTGTTGGATTATAATTAGAAATCCAAAGTTAAACAATTTTGAAGAATCATCTCATACTTACAAAATTGTTAAAAATTATTTAAGAACAATAAAATGCAGTGTTGAGGAACCTATAAAGAAACAAATAATCTAATATATTGGTGGAATTGTAATCATTTATGGTTTTTTGGTGGTGTTACCATCTTTTGGGAAGACAGTATGGAAATATTCAAGAATTACAAAACGGATAAGCCCTTCCATATTTATTATAACTCCTTGATTCTACTAGGACTGTATTCTAAGGGAGTTATGAAAAATGTTGTATCTGAATAAAAATATTTGTTGCTGCTTCATTTGTAGTAGTGGAGAATGGAAAATAACCTGTATGGCCAGTCTTTAGGGAGTGACAAAATGAACTCTGTTATCTTAATGTAATATTATTATTCCACAAAATGGTAAATATTTAAAATAGATGTGAATGTAGAAAGATTTATAAAAAATGATACATTGCAAAAGAAGTAGAATTAGAAGGACTAATATTCACTGATCATGATTGTATAAAAATGACAGCAAGAAAACTAATTTTATAAGCTCTCATTAGAAAACAGATCAGAAAGGGACAGAGAACAAATAAATTATTGGTTTTTTGGTTTTTTCTTTGATGAAGATGGAACTAGTTTGGGTTTTATTTGATATCTTATTTAATCCTATTTGGTGGGACTTCTTACGCTTGTAATACAAAGATGAAACAAATGCAGTTTTAGTTTGATGTGCTAGACCGTAAGCTCAGAGAGGGCAGACTTAATTCTGTCCTGTGTCTTACAAATACTTAATGTCTTAGGCAGTATAGTCAGTGCTTCTTGAATGAACAAATGAATGAATGAATGAATGAAGTCTGTATAGCAGCAAGAGCATTAAATTGTGAGTCAGAAGACCTGATTTCCGAGTATGGCTTGGCTATTAACTAATCGTGTAGCCATTGGCTAGTGACTTCACATCTCTGTGTTTTAGTTTCCTTATCTCTGAAACAAGAGTAACAATACTGGCTCAATCGATCTCACAAAGTTGTGAGGACCAAATAAGATTATCATTATTAACAGTAGTAGCAACAATAATAAACATTTATGTAGCACCTACTGTATGCCAGGTACTGTGCTAAGCCCTTCACAAGTATTATCTCATTTGAAGTGGGAAGTAGGTACTATTATTTTCCCCATTTTACAGATGAGGAAACAAAGCCAATAGAGGTTAAGTGACTTGCCCCGGATCACAGAGCTGGTAAATGTCTGAGGTAGCATTTGAACTCAGATCTTTTAGGCCTGGAGCTCTGTTCATTGAGCCACCTAGCTGTATGAAGTTGTTTTAGAAACTGTAAACCATTATAGATATGTAAGACAATAATGTTAATAATTATTAATAATATCAACTAGGTTAATAAGCTGTTATCATGTAAAGACCACAGATTGTTATCATTTTAGAACTGTTTTAGCCCCAAACCTTCACGTGACAGATGTGGAGACAGATTCAGAGAAGTTACTCGGCTTTGGAGTATTCAATTTTATTTTATTCAACTTTATTCAATAGATAATAATAAATTATACTTTGCATATAAATGTTTGTAAATAGATATTTCCAAATTGTTCTCTATAATGTGTTAAACGTTTCTTGGCAATCTTTTTTATAGTAGTAATTTATCAAGCTTTTAAAAATGTTTTTTTCTTTATTGGCATTCACAATCATTTGTCAATATCTGACCGGGACGGGGGGAGGGGGAGAGTGGAAGAGTGGAAGAGTGGAAATACCAAAATAAAGAAAAGCGGCTAAGAACCCCAAACGATAAAGCAACTTCATGTGCCGTTGACTGCAGCATTCTGCCTCTCCGCTGAGAGATCTTTCATCCTCCCTTCTCTAAAACCAAGGTGGTTCACCTGTGATTAGTCTGAATTTATCCACCCTTTAGCACCATTTTCATTTAAGCCATTCCACATATCCTCTTTCTTGGTTCTTCTTTCTTCACTCTGTTCATGCAAGTATTCTTACTATTTTTTCCTTATGAATTCCTTACATGTTAATAGTATTACGTTATATTTATATACCACAATTTGTTCAGCTGTTCCTTAGTCAAAACACACATTTTGCTGCTTTTTTTTTTCTGCCTCAAAGTGTACTGCTATGCATATTTTGGTCCATGTGAAACCTTTGTTTCTGTCAGTAACCCTCTTGGGGTACATACCCAGCAATGGGATGTCATTTTTTTTCATAGTGCAATTAAAACTTGTTGTGGATTAGTAGGATCCTAATTAAGAAGGTTACATTTAATTTTACTGATGGGGGTTGTTGCATGTCCATCAGAAAGGTCTCCCTTGAACCTTACAAAACTGCACATAGACACAAGGTTTTTTTTTTTTACAATGGCAATATTTCATTCTAAAATAGCACCTTAGACCAGTTTGTTAAGATGACAAATTCTCTTTCACCTGGCTAGCTGTGGAAAAGGAACAGTTTTGATTTGTTTACCTAACACTTTCTCCAAAAAGAGGGGGAAAGAAACGTAGAAGAAGAGGGGGAAAACAGAAGAAATAAAAATACTTAGAGGGGAAAGTAAAGTTAGGATAAGAAGTTGTGAAACTTAATCATTTTTCCCAAGAATATCATTAGGTAGCTTGACCTGGGGACTTCGTGGATGGCATTGGCTCTCAGAAGTCCCACTCCTTTGATCTGGACTTTGAAAATCTGCCAGGTATACCCTGAAGTTCCCTGATTCTTCTAGAACTTTCTCTGAAAATGGGGTGCTGATGTATATGGTCAGAAAGTTTGTCTTTGATTCAGCCATTAATGGCTGCAGATAATTCAAAGCAGACCCTGAATGGTTTCTGGTATTTCTTCGTATGTTACATCAGAACTCTTAACTTCTCTAGTTGTTGCAAGATGATTGTTTTCATTTTTTGTCTGCTACTGTGGTCTGTAGCATCTGCTTATTGTAGTATTTTCTCTTGTATGTTTTGGAAAGGAGAATGACCGAGTGGTTAGAGGGCATGGGGCTAGGAATCCAAAATTCCAGGTTACGTTGTTGGTGCTGTTCTTCATTTTCAATGCAACCTGAAAGGAAGAATCATCTTAAACCCATAATTTTCAGATTTTTTTCAACCTGCAATTCTTCCTCTTTGAATCTATTCACTTCCACTCATCCTTGTTTTACACACACACACACACACACACACTTCAGTATCTTATTGATCTTGCCAGATTTCCCCCTTTTCGCGATAGTAGATTGACTAAATCTCTGTTGGAATTATCCTGAATCCCAAGAGTTGTATTCCAGCTTTGGAAGAAAAATTATTTAAACTGTTTGTGCCTTCATTTTCTCCATCTGTAAAATGACTTGTGTGAGTATAAATGAGTCAGATGGGTCATTCTCTGGGAGGAGACTTATGATAGCACAATTCATGTAATAGAGAAGACAGGCACACTTTCATTTCTGGGAGGGGTCAAGGTTGAGAGGTAATTGAGATTGGGAACTATTCTGGCAAGGTACATCAGGCTGAGCAGGCATAATTGAGCAGATGACTTGAGGGAGCATTGGAAAAGGGTTAAGACCATTGTCTCAGAGATAAATAAAATCAGAGACTGGTTGACTGATTCTGGTATGAACATGCTATAAAAATGGCAAGATCAAGCAGAGTAAAAATCTTATGAATTTGAACAGAGATACATTGAAATTCATGATAATTTGACCAAGCTAGACTAAAGTTCCTTTTTACAATAACCAAAGAATCAGGTAAGCCAGTCAGTAAAGTAGACAAAACTTCAGGGCGAGGTGTTAGCCCTGGACATAGAGTAGAAAGACTCAGATGATATTGGGTCATAGCTGAGCTATGACTAGCTGGGCTACTTGCTTATGACTTTTTAAACTATGGGGAAGTCACTTCATCTCTATGAACTTCACTTTCCTTAATTGTAAAATGATGTTAAGATGTTAAGATGACTTTTGGTTTTCTGATTCTGTGAGCCTCTTCATTTATGTGGTTCATTCATATCTTGGGGTGCCTAAAATGAAGGAAGAACGTATTTGTTCAGTGAAGTGAATAATCATGAATATTAACTTTAATTCATCTCCACATGTATGCTAGTTCTCTATAATATTTTCTGACAACTGTATAAAGAGGTATATTAACATTTCATTAACTTCACTGAGTCAGGATGTGATATTGTTTATGTAAAGTATCATGATGCTTATGGTACAAAATCACCTCCAGGCAGATTTGGGGTTACAGAAAATTTTACCGAATAGTAGATTTTGAAATAATTATTTAAAAGTCCTTAAAATAATTTTTATGTATTTTTCCAATTATATGTAAAAATAATTTTTAAAATTTCATTTAAAAATGTTGAGTTCCAAATTCTTTCCCACTCTCCCCTCCTCCCTCCTTGAGAAGGCAAGCAATTTGATATGAATTATACATATGCTATCTTGCAAAACACATACCCATATTAGCCATGTTGAGAGAGAAAACAGGCCAAAAAAAAGAAAGTTAAAAAAAGTATGCTTTGATCTGCATTCAGACTCCATTGGTTCTTTCTCTGGAGGAGGATAGCATTTTTCATTCTAAGTCCTTTGGAATTGTCTTGAATCATTGTATTGCTGAGAATAGCTAAGTCATTCACAGTTGATCATTGTACAGTATTGCTGTTACTATGTACAGTGTTCTGGTTCTGTTCAGTTCACTTTGCATCAATTTGTATGGCTTCCCAGGTATTCCTGAAACTATCCTGCTTATTTAAAAGTCTTTAATGTATTTTGTTATATATATATATACATATATATATATATATATATACACACACATATATATACACACACACACACATACGTACACATATGTATCCTTTTATAAGCAAATTCTGTATTGTAATTATAATATCTCTAAAAATGAAAAAAAATGTTTTTTTTCTTTTCAGTATTACTTCACTGTTCTCTTTGGCCATGAAGGTCAGAAGCCCCTAGAGCTCCGATGTGAAGAGGAACATGAGGGTAAGGAGTGGATGGATGCCATTCATCAAGCTAGGTATAACCCTCTTCTTTACTTGTTTTGGAATTAATTTGAAAAATCATTATATAATGTGTTTGAATGTTAACATTACTGACAGAAGAATATTAATAACAATTTTAAGAAAATGTTTGCTATTAATTATCTATCACCTTGGTCAGGTGTGCTATTGGTTGGCCTTTTTAAAATTATATCCTGTCTGAAAGTATCCAATAAGATTGATGGTCATTGAGCTATTCTAGAGAAACACGAGAGAATAGTCAACTTTCTTCTAAGAGATGCTAGAAAAATGGAAAAGTAGTAAGTTCGGCCATAAGCCATCTATTCAAGTAAAATACATGTAGAGAGAAGTGTCTTTCTCTTATATTTAATTAATCACCAAGTCTTCCCAAAGTAGCTATCATGTCTATTCTTTCTTCTCTAGTTCCACTGCCACCAGTCTAGTTCAGGCTTTCATTGTTTCGTGCTTGTTATTGCTACACAAAATTCCTGCCCGATTCCAGGCTTAAAATTAATATTGCTAAACATCGTTGCCAGACTTACCTGTAAGTAGCATAAAGAGAATACCCTATAATTATGTTTTGGCCATTGACACGTAATAATTATGTTTGTATGGAGTGCAAGTTCATCTCCTCCTAAAGGAGGATGTGAAAAGCCTGGTCGAGTGCTTCTGTCTTCATAGAATCACAGAATTTAAGAGTTGGAAAGGACCTTGGTTTCCATACAGTCCAGCCTCTGTCCAAAAAGTAATCCCCTCTACACTCCATAAAGACCCCAGTGAAGGGGAGGCATTATCTCCAAGGCAGCCTATTTCACTTTTGGGGAACTGAATTGGGGAGTTTTTCTTGACATGCAGCCTGACTTTAAATCTTTGCAATTTCCATGTAGTGTTCATTAGTTCTGGCCTCTGAGTGATCTTATCAGCTCCCGTGGGTTCAATTATTTCTATGCTCGTGATTCCTAGGTGTGTACATTTAGCCCTAATCTCTCTCCTGAGCTACAGTCTCATATCATCAGCTGCTTATTGGATATTTATGTAATATCTCAACCACAATGTGTCCAAAACAGAACTCAGTAGCACTTCTTTGGACATTTGTACCTAGGAGTTGAGATTCCATGCAGAAGCAGGAGCCAGTGACCCCACTGGGTACCCTTCCACCCCCAGCCAGCAGGAAATCTGTAATGGGAGCCATGTCTTGGCTAACAACAGCAGCTCATCCTCCAGCAGCAGCCCCACCATGTGCAGTTACATTTCTTTCTTTTTTCCTCGAGGCTGCCAGCTACGATTGCCCCTACAGGTTACCATCGCAACAACTCTTGGGCACATTCTTGGTTGTGCAATTGCTGGTGGCTTCCATAATGAGACTAATTCCAGTCTTATAAGTCCTTGTCAGGAGCCCTGGCAAATGCAACCAAAGTACCAGCAGCAGTTCAAGCCCCTGGTGCTGTGAGATGAAGCATTTCTTAGAATGTGCCCCAAACCAGGGTGACCTTAAGCTGTATGAGCAATTCAGTGAGGTGTTATGGTCATGCAAGTCTGCAAATTTGCTGTTATTATCATTGTCACAAACAGTCACGTCCAACTCTTTGTGGCACCATGGACCAACTAACTGTCTGTAAGGTTTTCTTGGCCTAGACACTGGAGTGGTTTACCATTTCCTTCTCCAAGGGATCCAGTGCGTCCTTTTTTAGGCAATCAGAGGTTAAGTGACTTGTCCAGGATCACACATAATTGAGTCAGTCGGTCAATGAGCATTTATTGAGTGTCTAAAGACCACCAGTACTTTGTTTCTTTGTCTCTTTGTTGCTATTGGTCTTTCATTTCATAACTCCCTGAGAGGCAGTCCCATTGTGCACATAAGGGTGGAGATATAAAACGTTGAGATTAGACAAAATCCTACTGTGGTCTCATCAAAATGATGAGTGGCTGTGATGCTAACTCTTAGGAAATAGCATCTTAAGTTATGACTAATAAGTCAAATAATTTCCTCCTGGAAAAACAAGTAAACAAAGCCGAGGTTATTATCTTTCTTCTTAAACCGAGCCATCTTCTGAACTTCCTTATTACTGTCAAGGGCACCACATCCTCACAGTCTCTTGGGTTTATAACCTTGTTATTATCCTTGTTTTTTGTTGTTGTTCGAATCGTGTCTGACTCTCCATTACCCCATTTTGGGTTTTCTTGGCAGAGATACTGGAGTGGTTTGCCCTTTCCTTCTCCAGCTCATTTTAGAGATGAGGAAACTGAGGCAAACAGGGTGAAGTGACTTGCCCAGGGTCACACAGCTGTAAGTGTCTGGGGTCACATTTGAACTCAGGTCCTCCCAACTCCAGGTCTGGCATTCTGTCCCCTCAGCCACCTCCTGTATATCCAATCAGCTGACAAATCTTGTTTTCTTTTTTCTACTTCCACAACATGTCTCCTTCTGTTCCCTCACACAGATACCACCCTACTTTAGGCCTTCCTTTTCTCTCACCTGGAATATTTCTGCAGCCTTCTAATTGGCCTCCCCTGCATCAATTCCCTCTCCATTCCATTCTATCCTCCACCCGGCTGGTGGCTTCCTAAAGTGATTTCCCTGAAGTGCAGGCCTGACCATGTCAGATTCAAACACTGCCCTCTCCAAAAGCTGCAAGGGCTTCCTAATACCTCCAGGATCAAATATAAAGACTTTTCTTTGGCATTTAAAAACCCTTTACCAGCCTGGCCGCTTTCTACCTTCCTAGCCTTCTCATACATTACTCCTCTCTGCACATTCTGCGGTCCAGCCAGACTGACCCTCACACGTGATCTTCTGTCTTTCTCCTTTTGTAGTACCTGTTTTTTATGCCTGGATTACTTTCCATTCTCACCTCCACCTTTTCAAACACCTGGCTGCCTTCAAGACTCAGATGCCACCTTCTACAGAACGACTTTCCTCGTTCTCCCATTCCCATACGCTAGTACCTTTCCCTCAAAAGTTTCCTGATTTTTTTTTTTTTGAGTCATGGATCCTTTCAGTAAACCAGTGAAGTCTTAAAATGCATAAAATGAAACGTATAGGATTACAGAGGAAAACAATTCTGTTGAATAAAGCCCAGTTCACAGACCCCAGGTTAAGAACCCCTGCTTTCAGGTTACCTTTCAACTGCTCTGTATTTATGTCATGGGTACATACTCACAGACATGTTTTCTTCCCTTCTAGTACATAAGCTCCTTGAAGGTGGAGACATTTTTTGGCTTATTTCTTTGTATTCTTAGCAATTAGCCCAGTGCCTGGTGCCCAGTAAGCACTTAATAAATGCTTGTTGATTGATTGATTCCCTCTGACAGCCTTTCAAGTACTTGAAGAGAACTATGATATCCCCCCTGAGCTTTCTCTTTTTCAGGCTAAACATTCCAAATTCCTTCAACTGAATCTATTATGGCATGTACTCAAGGCCCTTCACCATTGTGGTTGCTTTCCATTGGAGACTCTCCAGCTTATAAGTATCTTTTCTAAAATGTGGTGTCCGGAACTGAGCACAGTCCTCATGAACTGGTCTGACCAGGACAGATTACAGTGGATCTATAACCTTACCCCGCCCCCGCCCCCCAGGAAGTTATGCTTTCCTTAATGTAGCCCAAGATCTCATTAGCTTTTGGTTACCATATTACCTTGATGAATTACATTCTAGAATATATTATTAAATGAATGGTTTATAATTATTTAGAAAATAAAGCAGTGACTACTAAGAGATGGCATAGCTTAATCAGGAACTAATTAGGCTGATCAAGACCAACCTCATTTCCTAAACTGTCAGTCAGGCAAATTTTACACACACACACACACACACACACACACACACACACACTCACACACTCACACTCACTCTCACACATACTCTCTCTCTCTCCCTCTCTCTCTCCCTCCCGCCCTCCCTCCCTCCCTCCTTCCTTCCACACACACAATGTGTGTGCGTGCATGTGTGTGTGTGTGTATTATATACCTGGATTTAGGTGAAGTGTTTGATTAAATATCTTAGACTGTCCTTATGCATAGATTTACATTGATGAGATGACAGTGTAGTTCAGGGCATTCAGAATTTATTGACTGAGCAGACCCAAAGAGTAATGCTTTAAGGGGTCAATTTCAGTGTGAAGGGTGAAGGGTGGTCTCTCTGGTGAGTCAGTATCCTTGGCACATTTTTTTGTGAAGGTCTTGTGTTTAATATTTCTATCCACAGCTTGCTTATCTTTGCAGATGACGTGAAGCTGAAGGTATTGTGGTAGATGACAGTCAGGATCTCTATAGATTAGTATAATAGATTGATTCTAATAAGCTGAAATGTAATAGAAATAAGTATAAAGTCACATTTGGGCTAAAAAGAGATCAACTGCAAAGGAACAGGATAGGTAGCTAGATAATGGTTCATGTGAAAAAAGATCTGGGGAGCTTAGTAGACTGCAAGTTCAGTGTGGCATGGCTGTTCCCTCTCCCCGCCGCGCCCCCCCCCCCCCCCCGCCCCAAGCTAATGAGAGCTTGGGTTGCACTCAGATAGGCATGGTGTCCCAGATTAGAGAGAGGGTAGTCCTGATGCATTTTCCCATGGTCTTATCAAAGCTAGACTATTGTGTTCAGTTTTGAATGCAATGTTTAAGGAAGGACATTGGACACTGGAGAATGTCCGAAGGAAGGTGATAGACTTTGAGGTCATGCAATAAGAGGATTGGCTGAATGAAGTAAGGATGTTTACCATAGAAGAGGCTTGGGGAGGAAGAACTGATAATATTCTTTAAGCTTTTGTAGGATTGCCATGTATAAGAAGAATTAGACTTTTTTTGGCTCCTGGAGGCTGAGCTAGGAACAATGGATAGAGTTTAGCTTGACAGAAGGGAAGCTTTTAACCAGTAGAACAGTCCAGAGGGGCCATGTCAACAAGCAGTGGGTTTTATTTCACTGGGAATTGTCGAGGACTTGTCAGAAATGACGTAGAGGACATTGCTATTGAGGTATGTATGTATTGGACTAAGTGGCCTCTGAGGCTGCATCTGTCTTTGATTGCCTTTAGTTCTGTGAAATTATAGAGTGAGATACAGGAAGCATGAGGGAAAGTTGTCCTGTCCTTCTCTTTAATGGACTACTGGCTGTCTGGTAGCATATTCCCTCTCAGACACTCAAGACCTCTATCCCTGGATTGTTTGTGAAACTTGAGGGGAGGATCAACATAGCCCTTCATATCCAAGAGTTTGGGAAGTGCTGACTTTACACTAAATTAGCCTTCACTCCTATTCCCCAAGGAAGGGCTGGGATTGAGGGACTGGCCAAAAGTCAGGCTTTTGAATTGTCATTAACATAATAACAAGAATAATTCTGCCCCTTGGTTTATGAGGTATATATTGCCCAGTTTAGCCTATCAGTCAATCAGTCAGCAAGTATTTATCAGGTGCCCACTGTTGTGCTGGGGGATATTAGTGAAAAGAATGAAACAATCCATACCCACAAGGAGCTCACATTCTGATAGGGAAGACAACAAATACATATATAAATAGATATAACCTAAATATAAAGTGGATAAATACAAATATATTCAAAGTAATTAAATACAAGTTAGGTTTAGTTTGGGGCTTTTTTAAAGATAAAGTTACATTTTAACATAGGAGGAAAGGATAAAGACACCTAAACACCATCCAGTGGCTCAGATATCCTTCAGTCCTACGGATCCCCCACCCTACCACTTACACCCCTCAAGAGGGGGCCGCAGAGATGATGGGTACAATATCCCTCCTTTCACAGGAAAATCCAGAAAGGCTAGGAAAGCCACAACGATACTAAGGAGCCATATTGCTTTCTTGTATTTCTCAGGATCTGCTCACATTCATTTTACCACTAAATCTATGTTGGACTTTAGGGCTGGCCCACAGGAGCTCAGGGAGGAAGGTGGGCATGATTACTGGAGGCACATAAGGAGTGGGCCAGGCTGGACCAAAGGTGCATGTCCTACAGGGACCCGCCAGGCCAAAGTAGGGAAGAATGTTGGAAAGCAGAAGGGAGAGGGAAGGGGGCTCTCCAGTCCCTGGTTAGCATTTGGGAGCATCTACAAAGGTTTAATGCAGAAGAGAATGCTTGTGCGGTGTCCTAAGGGAAACCTGAAAAACAAATAATGACATGTCCTGTGTGTCACCCTGTGACAGAGTACAACATCGATATGGGTACCTCCAAAGAAATGTTGTAATCAGCTTTTGAGCATCAGTGACCTTTTATAGGTTCTGTAACTGTACAGAACTGATCCAGTATGGACACATGATCCTTAAAGGATGAGGAAGGATCCAAGCCCCTTTTTCTGGAAAGTGTGAAACCATCTCACTCTTTTTTGGTATGTGTCCCAGAGCACATACATGCCAACTGGTGAAAATGTTCCAAAACAAAAACCATTATAGTTTCATTCTTGCTTTACATAGAGAAAGATTCATTATAGCTAAAAGTACAGTATTGAATAGTAGGATACAGAAGATATAATATCCATTCAGTTATCTCTTTCTGGAGTTTGCATGGAGAAACCCCTCATAAATTAGTCATGTTTACACAGACAATGCCTCATGTGTCAATGTATAACTGCAAAGATAGAGGGAAAAACACAGCTCCTTTTAGTGATTTCACCCCATAATGTTATTTGTATTGTGTAGCTAGAAATGGAAATATCACTTATTTGAAATATCCATGCTTCTTTCTTTGAAGTACTATGTACCATGATGAAAGAAAATTCAAAGTTCTTTTTTTGTCTTGCAGGCCACAGATTCCATTATATGAAAATAAACTGGAGTATGTTTCTTTTGAAAGACCTCTCTTTGATTTGACACTGTCTTTTAGGAATTTCCAATGTTGTAAATTTGAGTGTTAGATGTGCTCTGAATTTTTCAACCTGTAGCAAGTGATAACGTTGTCCTTATTTTATGATGTGTTTTAAAATGACATAAAATAATTTTTAAGCATTATCTATACTTAAAATGATGCTTCTTTCATTGAAATAGTGCCGTAGACACTCCAGAAGGAAAACAGACTACTTGCCATCCCTGAAGGCCTCTTGCCAATTTCTGTCTCTGTATCCATGCTTGAGTCATATTACCATCTGAAGTACCCTTCTCCAGCCTTTCTGCCCATCTATGTGTACTACTTCCTTTAAGACTTGACTCAAAAAAAAACTTCCAAAAATTCATCTCCTACAAATCCCATTTCATTTTGCCAACTTTTGTGCTCCACATTTCCCCTGAAAATTTGCCTGAAAATAAGGGGTACCGAATTCAAGTCCGTGTTCTCCTAGTGCTGATCTCAGAAAAGTCACTTCAGCCTTCTGGATCTCAGTTTTGTCATATATGGAACAGGGATGATGATCGTCCCACCTACATTGTAGGATTGTTGGATCAGATGAGGTGAACTACCTGAAAACTCTTTGTCAACTGATATGTGCTTTACATCATACAAGATATTATTGGTGGTGGTGTTGTAAATGATTAGATTTGGAAGGGCTTTTAAAGATTCTAATCTTGGGCCAGTCAATCCATTGAAGCTTGAATTTTTTTTTTCACTTATAAAATGAAGTTTTGGACTATATGACCTTTAAGGTCACTTCCAAGGCTAAATCTATGATTTTATTATCTTTGGAGAACTCCTTTCTTTTAGTAGATGAGAAAACTGAGGCCAAGAGGTGAAGTAATTTGCCTGGAGTCATAATAAATAACAGAGCTACAATGTCAAATTGGGTCTTTCAGCTCCAAATCTGCTATTCTTTTATGACATTGTCCTATACTTTGTTGTTGTTCAGTCATGTTTTGCTCTTTTTTTTTTTGGAGGGGGAAAGGCAGGGCAATTGGGGTTAAGTGACTTGCCCAAAGTCACACAGCTAGTAAGTGTGTCATGTGTCCGAGGATGGATTTGAACTCAGGTCCTCCTGACTCCAGGGCCAGTGCTCTACTCACTGTGCCACCTAGCTGCCCTGATGTTTTATTCTTCTTGACCCCATTTGGGGTTTTCTGGGCAAAGATCCTGGAGTGGTTTGCCATTTCTTTCTCCAGCTCATTTGACATATGAAGAATCGGAGGCAAGCAGGGTGAAATGACTTGCCCAGGGTCACACAGCTAGTAAGTAAGTGTCTGAGACTGGATTTTAACTTAGGTCATCCTGACTCCAGGCCCTGCACTCTGTCCTCTGTGCCACCTAGCCTTTTATCTTGTACTTATTCACACATTTATTCTGCAATTGCTTCATGTATTTTAATCTTCTGCTTTCCTTAAGGACTACTTTCTACTTCTCTTATCACTGAGTACTTAGTTTTAGGCCCACTACCTGTTGTATAAATGTGAGGCAAGTAGAGATATGACCCATATGGCTTAATGTTTTAATACCACCCTGGAACAATAAGTTGGGTCTTATGATTTGGCTAGAGGAGCTCATTTTTAACAATTTTGCTTTCCCTCTGAAATACATATCGTTATCTGTAATACTTATCATTGTCTAAGAAAGAGAAGTGTGATTTAAATTTTTATTTACCAACCCCAATTCTTCAATACTCTAATGAATCAGTGGTCTCATGAGTGGAATTATCTCTTACTTTGGTGTAGATCACAGTCCATCTGTGCACAAGTCCTTTGTGATTTCTTGTCCGTGCCTTTCCATCAGTATTCCATAGACTACTCAGTGCACTGAAAGGCTTCTTTTAGATCTTTTATAATTTAAGGAATACAAATATAATTACTTATTTATCCCTCACTTTGTTTCTTTAACTCAACTTATCCCTTTTTTGTGTCTTTTATGCAAACAAAGTATTTTCTAGATCTTTCCCACAATTTATTGCATCATATAATTTTGTTAAAAGTTATATTAAAAAGTTGAGAATATGGAACAGTTTCTAGCACCCTGGGGATTTGTAATTGGGAACTACATAATTGTAAAATTAAGCTTATTGATACCAGTGTAGACAGCTGTATTACATTACAATGGTGGGTTATCCAATTGTTTCTCTTTGTTATAAATTTCTCGCATAGAAATAAAATACAACTGTGCAGCATTTTAATCTCTGTATAAACCCTTCCTGCTCATTCTCCCAGCTAATTCTTTGGAGATTACATACATTATTCTTTTAGATTCTTTGGGGAATTTTAAGAGACTTCTACCAAAATAAATTTATGTACAATTGCAAAAAAAAAAAGAAATTTCAAAGGGGAGGGAGAAAACAACTATTGTGTTAACATCATTTTCATCAGCTCTGTAGCACAATGTTGTAAAATATATGTTTTCTTCTGGAAATACTCCCTAAAATTTCATTGTCCTGAAAAGATACATTTGATATTTTAAATTGAATTTGTCGTTACTGGCTTTCTTTACAACTTCGTGATATGGCATTTTGTCTGTTTTTTATTATGTTGTTGGTTGGGGAAGAGTTACAGCATTTTATCTTAAACTTAGAATCTGAGTTTTAACGAATGAAATTGTAGCTATTACCCAGTAAGAAGGAAAAAGAAAATCCCTTTCTGTGGGAAAACTTGGTGGTTTTCAGATTTTTTTCCTTTTGTGAATCTTTTTGACCTACATCACTACCCTACCAAGAAAAAAATGTTCCAGAATTTTTATTGAATTGTGAGTGGAAGAGAAAGCCCAACAGACCGAGAACAAGCTGATATACTAGTGATAAGTGGGGGTGGGGATAGAGGAACAAGTCAATAAGCACCCAGAACAGTCCTTCACAGTAATTTGTCACTTAATGAGTATTATTGATTCACTCACTGTGCTGATAAGAAAGCTTGGGAGCCAGGGAAAGAGGAAAGCAATACTGACAGTGTAGGAGGAAGAGGTGTGAATAATTACTCCTAGAAATGCTGCCACCGAACATGTTTGGGACATAACAGCTCTGTTTACCAGTGCCAGAAAACTGCCTTAAAACTCTGCGTAAGTGTGAGTTATTATTGCTGTTAGTGCTGTCATTACTGTTCCTGAAGATCTCAGGATATTAGAGACATGCTCATCTAGCACCATGTTCTCAGTGAAGTTCAAGCCTAAATTCGAATTTATGTGCCTTTTGTTTCTTCAGTACCCTACTACATGCTTATACTTTCCAGTTTTGGTAGTATCTCAAGTTCCTATCACTACTAACTGCATACTTCAATTCATAGACTTTTCTGATAAAATTAAGTAGAATGAGAAGCTGAGACACTGAACATTGGAAAGAAAATAAGAATACTAAGCTAATATAATTTTTACCCTTTTCTGAAGTAAAAGAAAAGGACATAGGTCCATGCTTGGATTAAGCGTCTCTTTGGGAATTGTTAACATTTATGTAGACATTCCAATTTCTTATACTTGGTGCATTGATGGTTGTTGTTGGTTTGAGTCTAGATGGTTAAGACTCAAAGACCACAGATTGCCATCTGTTGATTTTTGACAGGCGGATTCTGGGTTGGTCCCCCGTCAAGTGATTTATATAGTTCAATTTCATTATTCTCCCCTATAAAGCAGAGATAACATAGATAATACCTACATTTTGCACTTGAGCTGAAATGATGAACAGACTTGGCAGAAATCCTTGTATTTTAAAATTTGCTCATTAAATAGAATGTTTAAGTTGAGGGAACACTAATCTAGGAAATATAGTCTTTGCAAGAGTAATTCACTGCTCTGACTGCCTAATTAGTTTTACACTAAAATTCTACTCAAAAAAAGCAAGACTGAAGAAAAAAATCTTTCCTTTTAAAACAATACCTACTTTTAGTAAGTGTTAAGTATTGATTTGAATAAGAGCTTTTTTGGCCACAGATTTCCATAATTTGTTTCTACTAGGCACCCAAGTGCCATGTTTGTTAGGTAGTTGTGTTCTGCTGTTCTGTCTCTTTTCCCCACTTATCACTGCTGTTTTCTTATCATGCCTTTCTTGCCATAAACATAAGATATAATTGCACAGAACCAAAATTAAAAAAAATTATCTTCCATTGTAATATTTATTCCTGTACAGCTAGAACTTGTGATGTGTCTGTTTACAAACATCGTACTACTGACTCAGAACATGGAAGTGATTAAACTAAAATTATAATTCAAGAATCAGTGAATAATTCTTAAGTTTAGCTCTGGGTGTATTATCTTCACTTCACTCATTCTTGTCAGATTTGATTTTGTAAAGAAACTTTATAGATCATTTAGCCCAAACCCCAGGCAGGGTTGGAGAAGTGGAGACTTACTCTTGGTCAAACAGTAGAGCTGTGATTGCTGAACTATTGGGGGGAAAAACCCAAGAGTGACTATTAATTTGACCACACTAAATAGGGACAGTAGTAATGGAGGGAAGATTCAAGAGTTCACAGAGTTATGTAATAAATAGGCATTTAGGAGATATCTTATTTTTCCTCTACCATCCAAGGCCCAGGTTGTAGATGCTGATTATCAGCCCGTGGAGTTTAACTGAAAAGGAATGCCAGCCAAAGTGAATAGGTGACTTACTTGGTTTTGGAAAGAAAATAGTAGATTTTATATATGGAAGAAAAAACAGTCAAAGTTTACAAAGAGAAGCAAATATGTATAACAAATTATCAGAAAAAAATTTTAAGTTAGCCATTTCCTTATTAAAATAGAAGGTAATTTTATTGGTTCACATTATAAAATTAAAATTTAACTAGGAAGTAAAGTTAATGGGTCTCAAAACACTTTGTATTTCGCTTAGGCAATTAACAGATTCTCCTGTATATTAGTAGCTTGTGGAAAAATGTATCATCTTGTTTATTAGAATATCACCTGGGCTACGCATTCTCACTCCTGGGTCCCTGCCCCCCAGATTTGATATATTCAAGCAAGTTCAAGGGACGCATCTGCTCAGTACCATAGTTCTTGAGCCCTTGCAATGTATTCACTTTTATTCTGGTCAATCAGAGGACACAGTTAGTTAAAAACAAAGGCATTTAATGAAATAATATAACAAATAAAGTCACAATAGAAGGTTTCTTCCATAAACTTTAGGCATATTGTTCCCATAAATACACTGTCAGTAGGGAGAGTAAGGGAGGACCATTCATGAGGAGCATGTGGATATAGGGAACATATGTAACCAAGACATATTTGTAAGGGAGCAGCTTATGCCTCCATTGCTTCAGGTCAACTGATGTCTTCTGGCGATACCATTGCACTACTCTTACTAGACCTGTTCATCATTGGGTGCAGGGTCTACAGGTAACTGTTGGACATGTTTTATCAGCTTTTCTCAGATAATATCATGGTGGCAGTATACTATGCTCCCTGTTATCAGCTTCTGTACTCATTTCTTTAGGGCCACCACCATGTATCTTAGCTCTAGTTCCTGGAATATAATGACTAGAACCTCTCCCTTTGAAAGATAGGCTGAAAGCTATAGCCACCACATCTAGCTAATAAGAATCAGTGAGTGCCATGAACTAAGATAAAGTATTTTCTTTTGGTCCCCTATGTCTGGGCACAGAGTGCTTGGGTTTCAGATAACTATCTAAATTAGGGCTAAACATTTCTAAGATCTTCTCTGGCTTAGCCTGCAAATGAATCTGAGCTACATCAGAAGTTAAGCTAAGGAGGCAAGGTCATCGTTCTCTATCTACTTAGTTTAAATTTCTGCTTTTATATGTATATACAGATATACATATATCTTATTATATTATATATTATTAAATATATATAACAATTATATAATGTGATTGTACTTATAATTATATTTATATTATATATTATAAGCATATTATATTAAACATATTACCTATAATATATCTGTAAGCATTAAAACTTCTTTTTTTGTGTGTGCTGTATTTTAGACAGCATAAGGTTAGTCTCTCTATGTTAAATTGTAATTTCTTGAGGGCAGGAACAGTATGATTTAATTTTACCAGGCAATCAATAAATGCTTATGGAATCACACTTGCTCAATTATTGAAATATAAAATAATGATGATTCATTTTATATAGTACTAAAAGAATTAAGCAAGTATGATTAGGTTGTGAATGCATGCCAAAAATGTTTACAGATGCAAAAGAGAACAAAGCAAAATAAATGAGATTTCTTGGTTTTCTGTTACAAATGAAATGTTTGAAAATGCCATGTTTGGAACATTAGTAAAACAATATCTGAGTGACTAATAGTGTAATTTTCTCTCAAGTTATTCAGACATTCTGATTGAGAGAGAAGTGTTAATGCAGAAGTACATCCATCTAGTTCAGATCGTAGAGACAGAAAAAATTGCAGCTAACCAACTCCGACATCAGCTTGAGGATCAAGACACTGAAATTGAAAGGCTTAAATCAGAGGTATTTTCCAACCTGTCAATCAATCCCTTCTTATTGTTTCACTGTTATGCAGTCAACTCGTCATTATCAGCCTGAGGATTACCCAGAAGGCATGGTGAAATTCAGACCTTGGCTCTTCTCTGCTACACAGCATGCTAGTGTGCTACAGCTTTCCATATACTCTAAGCGCTAGCTAGTTTCAATGTTAGTATAAGCAAATTGTCATCAGTAAGATAAATGTGCTTCAAAATATCAGTAATCTAATAAATTTTGAAGCCAAATAGAATTGACTTTTGGACTGTTGGGGCTTTTGTTTTGGGTTTTTTGGTTTGTTTGTTTTGCCTTTGCTTCCTTCCATCAGTGCAGATAATCAGGAGTTGACTGTAGTTTTTTTGGGTTCTGATTTACAATTCCAAGAGCACTCTACTTGACTTTGTCTATGATTTCAGCCAAAATACAGATGGATAATCGGGAAAGAATCCAATAGATTACAAATCAGATTAAAGGGATTTGTCCCTCCCTGAATCTAATGTGCACAACTTTCTGTCCTTCATATGGGCATATGAGACAATATATTGGCATTGTCAATGCAACTTCTACTGATTGATTAAACAAGAATGATTCTCCCCTTTGCCTGCTAGGTAGAAGGCTCTGCAGAGGGTCATTTGACATGTGAGTTTCTCAAATTGTTTGGGAATGGAGAAGTGGTGCTTTCACATCTTACAGAGCTGGGGTGATTTGGTCACAACCCAACTCTGTTTTTGTTACGTTTCTATGCTGCACCCGTGGTGACCTAGGAGGTCCCCCTCTGGGGATTCTGAGAGTTATGAAAGAAGAGAAAGCTTCTCCCCTGGCCCTACCTGGTATATGTTTGCTGCATCCCTGGATCTGCACAAACCATTGGAGTTCAAAAATATGCACTCATCAGGCTAGCTGAACTGTTTCAGTTTGGCAGTCTTGGAACCTTCTGACATTCACTTGTGTGCCTCAATATTATGGTGGGGTATTTTTCTATTCTTTTCTTTCAGATCTTCTGCTAAAATACTCCCTTGCAAATTCTGTTGAGGGGTTTTACTTGCTGTTCTAAGTGTATCATCTCTGCTATGCAGGGCAATGATGTATGCTGATTCCAGCTGTGATGTGTGATAGCTTCTGTTGTGATAAGTTACAGTCTGTGATCACCATGTCATTAGAGTTGATGCCATCTTGATTAACCACCAAAATCCGATATAGTTTTAAAAAATAAACAACAAACCTGCATTTTAAAAGACTATATCTGGCACTATAATTTAAAGCAAAATTACTGTTTTCTTTCTTTGGTGCAGTAAACTTGAACAGATACTTGTCTGACAGTGGGAGAGGAAGATATTTACATTATGAGATAAACTTGGTGCCAAACATTGTTACCCATTATTTGCATATCCTTGCATGTTTTCAGGATACTTTGCTCTAGCCTGGAATTTGATTTAACCCCAAAATTTTAGCCAGTACATTTTGTGGAGTTAATCACTAGAATACATTATCAAGTCCCAATTTTCCTCATTTATCTATCACATAGTGAAAGAGCATCTACTTAAGTAATAATGGAAGCTTCTTGGCAAGCAGGGGCCTGTGTCTTGTCTATTCATTCAGTAAACATTAAACACTTGCTAGGAGTAAGACACTCTTCTAGGTACTTGGGATGCAAAGCATGATAACAATGAAAAATGTACTGGCTTGGGAGTCAGAGAACCAGCTCTGCTACTACCTGTGTGAACTTGATTGAACAAATCACTTTGTGTCCCTGGGCCTCAGTTTCCTCATCTGTAAAATGAGGGGGTTGGACTAGATGGCTTTTGAGGCCTTTTCCAGCTCTAGTTCGATGACCCTATGGTAGCACCAAGTTTCCTTTGTATCTCCAGCATCTAGCACCTGCCTTACCTATATTGATGCAAAATAAACCTGTGTTCAGTTGAATTTAATTAAAATAACTATTAAGCCATTTGATGGCCTATAAGGACTTCTGGTGTCTAAATTGATGTTCATTAGTAGGTCCACATGAGTCCCAATGCATCTGACATTGAGCAGCATATTAATATATTTTGTCTTAAAACTTAAGTGATGGAGCCTAACTTGGTGTTTTCATAGCACTCCATTTCTCTGATCTACACAAGACAGAAATAAGTTGGGAATTTTCATGGTTCCTCACCTGCCACAGAATCAGGGTGGAGTCCAGAGAAGAACTACAATTCCTTTGGTTGATTGAGAATATTGCTAAGGCATTTGTATTATACTGCAGCCACATATGAGAATTAGCTTTCTCATTCCCAAATGGAGTCAAATGATTCCTATGTGACCTATAAACTCTTAACCCTGAAAGGAGAGGTTCCGAAGAATTTGAGGGCATGCATAAAAGAACTAGATATGATTGGAAGGCCATGAACCGAGTATATTGCATTAGAGATCCCTAGAGATCATCTTGGCCAGCGTTCCATTCAAAGGAATGTTGATGTTTTGCTGAGCCTTTGAGGAAGAGAGGTGGGTCTTTGCCTGATGATCATTAGTCAAGCCTGTGTTCTTGTTTGTGGCCCAGCACATACACACTTCCACTTCCCTTAATCCATTCAGGGTGAAATCCATGTTTATTACATTTAGATGAAATTTCTTTCCTGGCATGTCTGAATGGTCTGCTCTTCTGAGCGTGAGGGGAGATGATCCATGGTTAGTGGGATAGAAGTAAATATTCTAAGATATTGATTTTGTTTGATTCTCAGATTATTGCTCTTAATAAAACCAAGGAACGAATGCGACCATATCAGGGCAACCAGGAAGATGAAGATCCGGACATCAAAAAGATTAAAAAGGTAGGTGCTTGGAAGCTATACCAGCAAGTCAGTGTGACTTGTGAGATGTTGTCCTTCTCACCCCAGGATCATAGAAGAAGGCTGTAGAGCTGGAAAGGACATCAGAGGCCATCAGTCCAACACCTTACTTTGCAGAAGCGAGTCCAGAGAATTTGTGTTGTACAGGTGGTACGTAGCAGAGCCGGGATTCTAGCTTGAGCCCTGAGCTCCAAGGTTAGCTGTTTTGCACTATAGCTGCCTCTTACTTTTCTCCAAACAGAGCATAACCAGTGTGTTCCCACAAGTAAATGCCAGCTTTATCCTTTAGATGACTTAAGATAGCGCTTCCTCTGTGGAGACACTCCAACTTGGTAATTACAATCTGCCAGCTTCCAGTAATTCCTTCTCTTGAGATACTCAGGGAGTGATGCCAAAACCTATAATGAAAGAGTAGCCCTGTTGGGGTAACTAAAACAATATTAGGTTCTAAAATCAAAGAATATTAGAGCTGGAAAAAGTCTTAAAAATCATCTAGCATCCCCCAGCCTCATTTTACATGTGAGGAAACTGGACCCCAGAGAATCACTCAAAGTCACACAGTTAGTGAGTGGTAGAGTCAGGACAGGAACAAAGATGTCCTAATTCCAAGTCCAAGATACTTTTCTTTTATATAATATTACTTCCCTTAATCTGCTGACTTTATTTATCCTTCCCCCTGATTTTAATGCTTTATGAAGTTATTTTTAAAAAAGCTTTTGCTTATTATGCTTATTCTTTGGGAACACTTAGCACAGTTTTTCCTCAAGTGTTAGCAGATTGAGGATAGGAATTTTGGCTCTAATGTGGGTTTTACTGTAGATATCCAGAGAGACAATCTTTCTATCCTCCTGTTGTCTGAAATCCTAGAAAGTTAGTGATGAACCAGACACCACCACACCTTGTGTTTTGTTATTATGTTACCTGATTTATCCATCCTGTTTAATAAGAGGACTTTATGGCCCAGCATGGTGGCATACTGGTAAGGCTGAGGATGGTAGAGCACTTGAGCTTAGCAGTTCTGAGCTACAGTAGGCTAAAGCTGATTGGGTGGGTGTCCACACTAAGACTGGCACCAGTAGAGTGAGCCTCTGGGAGCAGTGGGCCACCAGGCTGCCTTGGGAGGGGGGTGGACTGTCTCAGGCCATAACAGGAGCAATTCAAAGCTGCCGTGCCTATTGTCAATGGGATTTGACCCGCGAATGGTCACTGCACTTCAGCTTGTTTCTCCTCCCCCGACCTGAAAAGGGACTTCTTTTGCTTCTTTACTGATTCTTTTGTTCAAATGTCCCTAACCTTAGACCACAGGACAAACCCTTCTTAACTACCACTCAGTAGCATTTAAGTCGATCAGGAGTAATGCATACTGAAATTCATGTGTTCAGCACCTTATGGTGCTTTCTAAAGAAAGATTATTAATAAGGAATGATCAAGACAACTGCTTAAACGTTGGTCCCCTCTTTACACTGTCTAGCCATTCTGGCCTACTTGCATTTCCTCACATGTGACATGCCATCCCCCATCTCTGCCATTTCTCTGGCTGACTCTTATGCCTGGGTTGCTTTTCTTCTTCACCTCACCTCCACTTCTTGGAATCCCTTATCTCTTTCAGTGCTCAGCTCAAGGTCAACCTTCTCCATGAAGCCTTTTCTGATTCCCACAGTTGCTAGTGCCTTCTCTTCTACAGACACCTTGTATTCATTATATATGTATGTGTATGTATATGTGTATGTATATATGTGTATATATATGTACACATATACACATAGATATTCTATATATACTTATATTTTGTATATATACATCGTTTCTCCAATAAAATGCAGGCCACTTGAGGGCAGGCACTGTTTCACTTGGGTCTTTGTGTTCCTAGCACTTAATTCTATGCCTTGCTCATAGTAGGCACTCAATTTTTTATTAATTAATAGGCTAAAGATATATTTTATAGACTCATCTTAATTCTTGACTATGTTTTATTTCAAAAATTTGAGCATAAATTATTTTCAAAATTTTAAATGCATTTTCCCCTAAGAACAATATTATAAAAGATCATTTCCCAGGCTAGCCCTCAAAAACCCATATAACCTCAGATATATCTGATGTAATAATATATGGTGCTTATGATAAAGAATGAGATGTATTTTAACAAACAAGAAAAGATTTCTTATTGATTTAAGAGTTCTCTTGAAGTTAGCTATTTAGATTCTTCAAAATGAAGATCAAAATTTGTACTAAAAATCAGGAATAGTAATGAAAAAAGAGTGTACAATTGAAACAACTTAACTAAATAAATATTTGAAAAAAAGTGGGAAATGGATAGCAGAAAAACATTTAACCAGTGTAAGTTAATTGCCATAACAGGGAGATGGAATGATCACGGAGAGTGCCTTATTCAGCAAGCATCTGACCTACTTGCCAAATAGAAAGTGATGGTTGCCAAAGGCAATACCATTAGATTATAAACATGCTTGTAGAATCTTATGAAGAAGGATACTATTGTATCCTATTGTAAACAATAGTATCTCCTAAAGCAGAACAATCTAGGGAGGGTAAAACCAATTTAAAGAAAATTTGACAAGCTATCCAATTAAATAAAGTCATCCCAAGAGCGTTCAAGAATGAAAATGGAAGGAAGACTACAAAGAGAAGAAAAATAGGAAAGATTTGCGAAAATTATATTAGCAACTATTTTCTCCATCCAGGACAGTGGAATCAACACCCTGTCATGGTCTTGGAGGTGCTTATAGAGGAGGAAGAAATGATACTAAAGAGAATGGAGATAGGAAGAGTTGCTGTCTTGGGCCAAGTGCATAGAGAGGAGATCCACAATTGTGAGAGTGTTGAAGAAGCAATATATAGTATCTTAAAGAGGGGAACATACCAAATGTGTGTGTGTGAGGGTAACTCAGACATTATGGATGCTGAGAAAGGTGACTGACATAACTCAATAATTACCAAGCTCTATTCTCACTCTTTATACCCAAATTGAAGGCATCCTCAATGAGGGTATAGTAGGGAACATGCAGACTTTTTACAAGTAATGTTCAGCAAAGGACCATATCTTTACCATCTTATGGTTAAATAAAGATGTAGAATATAAGAATCCATTATGCTTGTTTGTTATGATTATGAAAAAACACTCAATTTGGCAGGATAAAAATGTTGTGTTACGGACTCTTTTCCAACAAGGCATCTCTGACCCATACGTGAAAATCATTCAAGATTCCTTGAAACATATAATGGTGGAGGTAACCCTGTTCAACAATCTTTTGATTATAGCATCAAGTGAGGCATAAAATAAAGAAGATATGTGTTTGTTAAAGGTATTTACCACCGTAATAGAGAAGATCCAGAACAGAGTACAGGTGGAGGAGGGATTTTCTGTGTGTGGTGAAGTCCTCCGATGTTCTTGTTTGCCGATGACATCATGCTGACTGTATCCAGCCTCCAAACACTCCAGAATCTTCTGAAGGAGATTTGCAGTGACTCAGAGGAGTTCAGTCTGTTATAGGTTCATGGATTTAGAACTGGAAGGAAAAGGTCATTTAGTCCAGTCCCTGAATTTTACATATGAGGAAAGTGAGGACCAAAAACAGGTAAGTGACCTGTCCAGGGTTGCACAGGTAGCAAATGACAAAAGCAGGACTTGATTCCAGGTCTTCAAATTCCAAAGCTAGTGCTCTTTCCATTCAACCATACTATGAATGAAGAATATCTGTTGCTCAGATTTCAACATGTATTTGGATGGACACCCTATAGATTTTTTTCCATCAGTATGTTAGCACAGATGGATAGCTAGGTGGAGCCCAAAATTGAACAGAAGGTGATTGGTCTGGATTGCTTTTGAGAAGTTGCAAAGCCTTCTTTACTGACCTGATACTAACATTGTACTTCTGTTGCTCTATGGCAGTAAGACACAGAATATAATAGTCTTCAAAGATTTACAAATTAATATCACATTGAAGACAGTGGAGAGGTAGCATAGTGGGTGTGAGCAGATTGCAACCAAGTTGATGCTCTGAAGAGCAGGAGTGAAAGACATCCTCAAGGAATTGTATGATAGGGAAAGAAGACAAGTTGCTCATGGAGCAAGAACAAGAGATGGCAGGTGGACAGACAGAGTACTCCATTGGAACCCTTGAAGTGTTAGTAGAAAGCTAAGAAGGCATCTATTCTACATTAGGTGGACTGTGCAGGGAATTTATGGGAAGAAATGTTTGAGAATCATAAGATGGATGGGTATGGATGGGCTTTAGTCTATGTCATGGGGGAACTCCTGAATCAATAAAATTACAAATTTGGGTATTTGAGAGGCAGCCTAACCACTATGTGTACCAATATTTCTGTGGGAAAGTATCCAGAGTTGTACCTTGAAATATAGTTTTCTCTCCTTTCCGCCACCTTATCCTTTTCTGTTACAATAAAATTGTAGACTCCCCCTCCCTCACTTTTCCTACTGGAAGGGAGTTACAGGCCACAGCTGGCAGCCCACAAGTGTGGACAAGGATTCCAGCACGGAAAGAGATGAAGGGCAGGAACAGGTGCTTTGTAGGATGAGAGGATAAAGAAGTGTCTACTACTCTTGTCAATATAAAACCAACAGGGATGTTTTTCAGTTCCTCGTTTTGTGATGAACTGAAACTGATGAACTGAATAATACTTAGAATCACAGAATTTGAGAGTTAGAAGGGACCTCAGTGGCCATCTGGTCTAACCCATAACTCAGAGGAATCTCCACCAGAACATAGGAAGAGAATTTGTAACTCAAAGTTTTAAAAACTGTTTTTACACGTAAACTAGGGAAAAATAAAACACTAAATAAAAAAAGACAAAAAAAGATAAAAGGTCCCAGCCTTTCTTGGTTTGGGGGTGATCGGACCCTTCTAAGAAAAAAAGCACCAAAGTGAATGTCAAATTGTGACATTTTAGTAAAACAGCACCATTTTACATTAAATTTATTTTTTTTGTAATTTGACTTATGCTAATTTTGACTCTATTTTAATACTTCCCTTTTTTAAAAAAAAGAAAATTGAGCTATTTACCAGAGATGTGAATAAACAGTATTTGCTGTGTCCCAAAAGGCAGGAAGCAGTCCATATGAAAATAGGCTGGCAATTTTATATTTTATCAGTGAGTACTTCCCTGGGCACATAAAAAAAGCTTGATTCTGGGATTGAAGACACAGAGCAATAATGTTGAGTTGAAAAATAGCTAAGCTGGGCAATAAATAGTGTTGGACCTGGAGTCAGGAAGACCTGAATTCAGATCTCTGTGACCCTGAGCAAGTCATTTAAGCTTCCTCAGCCTCAGTCACCTGATCTGTAAAATGGGGATAATAATGTGTCCTGTGCCACCTGGGTCCCAGGATTGTTGTGAGGATTAAAGGAACCTTAAAGCACTCTACAAATGCTAGCCATTATAATTTAAATCTTACTTTGAAATTTTTGCCATTTAATTGTTTTTGACAATTCACTATTAACACACTGAAAGTAAGACTTTCTTGTAATTTGATTTTTAAATTAAATAAAACTTTTAAAATTGGCTTTGTTATCCATTCAGTTCCAAATCCAACTTCTCTCTGCAGTTGGATTGTTTCAACCTGCCAGTGTGAAGATGTTACAGATGAGTTAGTATCTGCTTTAAAAGATGTATATACAAGGTAATATAAATGGAACTGAAAATTTGAAATAGTTACAGGAATTCTCCATAAATTTGTTTACACATCATGCAAAATTTCCAATATAGTGCTTTTTATTTTTTAGAAATTGCAATTGATTTTTTGGGGGGTATGATGATTTCATTGCATATGTGAATATTGATAATGTAGTGCTAAAACCTTCAGGCAAGTAAAAGTATTATAGCATAGTAAAAGAGAGAATTAGTTTAAATAAGAGAGAATATAGTACATGTGGACAAAATAATGAAGAAAAATAGAAAAATGTGTTGAGTCAACAGTTATGCTTTAAAAAGAAAAGATTTGGTGGCAGTGAGATGTTTTAAATCTGTATTTTCAGCCTAACAAAACTGTTACTTAGATACACCATAAATCTGATTTCAAAATTTGTTAGAACTTGAAATGGAACTTGAGAAATCATCTTGCATAATTCATGTGGGGAAACTGTGACCCAGAGATGTAAAATATCTTTCCCAACAGCTCCTAATGACAGGTAAACCCAGATCTAACTAGAACCCAGAATTATTTGCCTTATATCATATTGCCTAGTGAATTGAGGTTAGTGTTAAAATATCAGTATCATCATAGGATATTATTTTCCAAAACTGACTTGCTGTGTTAATGATTTTAGGTGAGGGAAATCTCTCTTCATTCATGAGTGAAGATTCTATTAAAGACTCACATATGCGACTAGGAAGGTGGTATAGTCTCCTATGTAGCTTAACAGTAAAGCCTTTTATATTCTGTTCTTGAAATTTTAATAGATGGGAAATAAGAATGGCTCAAAGAGGATTTTACAATGAGAGTTAACCTAAGTTAATGATAACTGACATTTATGTAGCACTTTCAGATTAACAAGATCCTTTATTTATATTATTTTGTCCTTACAACAATTGTGTGAGGTAAAGACTACAGGCATTATTATCCCTGTTTAACAAATGAGGAAACTGAGGTTAGGTGACTTGCCCAGGGTCATACAGCTAATGTCTAAGGCAGGACGCAAATCCAGTATTCCCTTATTACAAGTCTAGTACTTTGCCTGCTACATCATCCTGCCTCCAGGAAGCATTAGTTGTAGGGAGACATTAGGAACACTATCATCATCTGAAGGGGACCCAAGGGATTGGTCTAATAATTTAATTTTTCAAAGGAAGAAACATAGCTCCAGGGAGGTTAAGTGACTCGTTTGGGGCCACACAGCTTTTCACACTAAAATCCAAGACAAAAAAACCCTCAATTCTTAGATCAGTGTTTTATCCACTTTAATATCCACACATTAATCGTAGTGTAACTAGTCAGTTTTTAGGGTATATTCTTTGGTCATCATCTGGTATGTATATGATTTGGAGGCTGTTTGTTGATTTCCCTCTACCTTTCTATGTCTCTGTCACTGTCTGTCTCTCCGTTTCTCTCCTCTCTCTTTCCTTCTCTCTCTCTCTGTGTCACTGTCTCTGTCCCTCTGTCCTTGTCTCTCTCGGATTGTAATTTCATCAGTATGTGGAACTCTTAGTGTGAAAATTCCTGCCACCAACGCAGACTAGCAGCTCATCTAACTTATAACCTTTATATGATTGTCTCTGGCACTGAGACATTAAGTGATCTGACTCTTGTCACTTAAATGGTATGTATGAGAAGCAGGACTTGGAACCCATGACTTACTCTAAACTCAACTCTCTTTCCTACCAAACCTCTCAACATGTAGACATATGTGGGTACAATATTTTAAAATGTATTAATTTCTAGTGACTTATGCCTGCTGTTAAAAAGTTCAGAAGTAAATGATCACTGGGCCTTCTAAACAAGCCAACCACAGGAGATCTCAGGGTCTCATGGGGAATGAGAGTCTCTGACCAACATAATTTCCATACTTTAAAACATTTACTTTTGCATGCAGCACAAATTATTGCCCTGCTTAACCAGTCAGAATGCTGTTAACTCATGCAGATTTGTCTTTGGCTTACTCTTTTTAGGTTCAGAGCTTCATGCGAGGATGGTTATGTAGAAGAAAATGGAAAACCATTGTTCAGGATTATATCTGTTCTCCCCATGCTGAAAGTATGAGAAAGAGAAACCAGATTGTTTTCAACATGGTTGAGGCTGAGTCAGAGTATGTGCATCAGTTGTATGTTCTCGTTAATTGTTTCCTTCGCCCTTTAAGAATGGCTGCGAGCTCAAAGAAACCTCCGATCACTCATGATGATGTCAGCAGCATTTTCCTCAATAGGTAAGGTTTGGTTCACTTGATTATGTGAATGCTAAAAACAACAACATCCACCAGCCCAATAGCCTATTTTTAAGGTTCTTTTTTTCTCAGAAGACTAGATTCTTAAGTTCCTGTGGCCTATTATTTTCTTTAAAATGTTAAAAGTGAATCCCCTCAACATTGCCCATTCATTTTTCTTCTTCATCATTTTCTCACATGTCTTCTGAGTACTTCTAATCATCTTCACAATTGGACATTCACTTTGTTGCTTTTTATGCTTGGGAGGGGTCTGATCATCCCCAAACCAAGAAAGGCTGGGACCTTTTGCTTTTTTTTTTGGTCTTTTTTATTTAATATTTTATTTTTCTCTAGTTTACATGTAAAAATAATTTTTAACATTGGTGTTTAAAACTTTGAGTTCCAAATTCTCTCCCTCCTCACCTCCCCCATTGAGAAGGCAAGCAATTCAGTATACATGTGTAGTCAAGCAAAGCATTTCCATATTAGTCATGTTGTGAAAGAAAACATAGACAAAAAACTCAAGAAAAATAAAGAACGTTCAAAAAAAGCATGCTTCAATCTGTATTCAGACACCACCAGTTCTTTCTCTGGGGATGGATAGCATCGTTCATCATAAGTCCTTCAAAATTGTGTTGGATCATTGTATTGCTGAGAATAGCTCAGTCATTCATAGCTGATCATCAAACAGTATTGCTACACAGTACATTTCACTTTGCATCAGCCGATGCAAGTCTTTCCAGGTTTTCCTGAGAGGATCCTGTTCCTCGTTTCTTATATAGTACAATAATATTCCATCATAATCACATACCGCAACTTGTCCAGCCATTCCCCAATTGATGGGCATCTCCTCAATTTCTAATTCTTTGCCCCCAGAAAAGAGTCACTATAAATATTTTTGTACGTATAGGTGGGGCCATTTTTAGAAAAAGTTATATGCAAAAGAATATATAACACATGTAGAGCTTCTACTCATTGGAGTACTTGATGTTACTAAGAATTTTCCTGGATTTCATGACAGAGATTCCATTTGAATGTATGCAATAAAGAAAACAGCTGGAAACCAAGTACTGTGTTGGGCATTGGAGGAAAAATTTAGCCAAGAACTTCATAGTGTTGACAGTCAACACTTATCCTTATTTGTCTTTTTTTTTTCCTGGGACTTTTTAAAGTTAAATTTTAGCCCGTACCCTGAAGACTCACACTTCTCCCACTTGTTTGATTTGCTTTTTTCCCCTGCTATGACTCAAATTCCTCTTACCAGAGGAGAGGCAAAGTACACTTGCCACAGAGTTGGAGGGAAGATTAAGGTGGGAAGATGAAGGATAGCAAGAATCCTTTACAGGCTCCTCATGTCTGGGGGGGCTGCAATTTGGAGAACGTTGATTGAAATAATGGACCCAGGCTATTGGCTAGGACTCCCCACTGCTGATGCTATCAAAACTCATGCTGCTGTAGCTTTCTGTTGTCTCCAGGGATTCGTTTAAATTGGATTGCCTTACTTCAAGTTTGAAAGGCCAAGCTTGGTACATTGTTTAAATTCGCAGTCTAGACAAGGTACACCTACATCAGAAAGGTATTGCTGAAGGCAATTTGTGAGTTAGGTCATGCTTCAATCTAGTTTTCCCCCAGAGCATGATCTCTCAGTAGAGCTTTGAAGAGACACTTTCAAACTCAGAGCTTTTGTGTGCTTGTTGTTGCTTTTTAAAATGAGTCTATCTTTCTTCCTTGTCTTTGAAATCAAAGTCTTAGGCAGGCTAATTATTTGGAGTTTCCAGACAATATTATTTCATTTAAAAATTTTTTCTCATTCTGATGCTTAGGTATTACATTGTGAAAGTAAATATAGACTATATCTTGTTATAATAAATGCTGTTTATATATGTATGTATGTATGTATGTACATATATACAGCATATGTACTATATATACAATATATAATATAAAATATATAGATATATATCAGTAGTGGTACCAAAGTATGTTGATAAATGTTTAACAACCAGCTATCCGGGCACAAATGTACCCACACTTTTAAATTTAATCTATTATTAGAATTTTCTCCATCACTCGAATCTAGACAGTCAATAAAGCAATAAATCAAGCCCTGATTTATAGTATTGGCCAATTTCTGAGGTGTAAATGCTCATACTGAAATTTTAATAATTGTTTTTCAAGAGTCAGTTCAAGCTGGCTCCAGTACACTCCATTCAACAAAAATTCTAGAAAGAGCAATAACTTTAGACAGCTCCTCAGTGTTTGTTGTAATGGGATTTGAGCTATTACAGATCAGGTCATTCATTGAGAAAGAGAGATCCTAATTTTCCAAAGGACCTATATTTTCTCTTCCTGGTTTGTATTCTAAAATAGTTAACTTTTTGAATCCAATGCAACTCAACCAAAGAGTATTCCTGTACAATTTTTGTTATTGTTGTTCAGTCATGTACAACTCTCTGTGACCCCATTTGGGGTTTTATAGGCAAAGATACTGCAGTGGTTTGCCATTCCTTCTCCAGCTCATTTGACAGATGAGGAAACTGAGGCAAACAAGGGTGAAGTGACTTGTTCAGGGTCACGCAGCTAGTAAATGTCTAAGGCCAGATTTGAACTTAAAAAGAACAGTCTTCATGGCTTGAGGCCCAGCACTCTATCTCTATGCTACCTCACTGTCCCTAGTGAAGGGAAAGTGAATCTGCTGTGTGGTCTGGGTGCTAAACTTAGTTAACTCTTTTTTTTAACCATATTTTTATTATTTATTTAGTATTTTTAGTTTTCAACATTGATTTCCACAAGATTTTAAGTTACAAATTTTCTCCCCATATCTACCCTCACCCCCACTCCAAGATGGCATATATTCTGATTGCCCCTTCCCCAGTCTGCCCTCCCTTCTGTCTCCCCACCCCCCCTTATCCCCTTTTCCCTTACTTTCTTGTAGGGCAAGATAGATTTCTATACCCCATTGTCCGTATATCTTATTTCCCAGTTGCATGTAAAGCAACTTTTTTTTGAGCATTTGTTTTTAGAATTTTGAGTTCCAAATCCTCTCCCTTCTTCCCTCCCCACCGACCCTCCTTGAGAGGGCAAGCAATTCAACATAGGCCATACATGTATCATTATGCAAAAAACTTCCATAACAGTCATGTTGTGAAAGACTAACTATGTTTTGCTCCTTCCTATCCTGTCCCCCTTTATTCACTTTTCTGGCTTCACCCTGCCTATTTTCAAAAGTGTTTGTTTTTGATTGCCTCCTCCCCCAATCTGCCCTCCCTTCTGTCATCCCGCTTCTCTTATCCCCTTCTCCCCTCTACTTTCCTGTGGGGTAAGGTACCTAATTGAATGTGTATGTTATTCACTGCTTAAGTCAAATCCGATGAGAGCAAGATTCACTCATTCCCTTTCACCTGCCCCCTCTTCCCTTCCAATAGAACTGCTTTTTTTTGCCACTTTTATGTGGGATAATTTCTCCTTCCAATATATTCCTCTCTCACCCCTTAATTGTATTTTTTCTAGATATCATCCCTTCATATGCAACTCACCCTGTGCCCTCTGTCGATATATATGTATATTCCCTTCAACTATCCTCATACTGAGAAAGGTCTCATGAGTTACAAATATCATCTTTCCATGTAGGAATGTAAACAAAATGGTTCAACTTTAGTAAGTCTCTTATGATTTCTCTTTCCTATTTACCTTTTCATGCTCCTCTTGATTCTTGTATTTGAAAGTCAAATTTTCTATTCACCTCTGGTCTTTTCATAGAGAAAGCTTGAAAGTGCTCTATTTTATTGAAAATCCATATTTTGCCTTGGAGTATTTTCTTGGTTTTAATCCTAGCTCCTTTGACCTCCAGAATATTGTATTCCAAGCCCTTCAATACCTTAATGTTGAATCTGCTAGATCTTGTGTTATCCTGATTGTGTTTGCTCAATACTTGAATTGTTTCTTTCTGGCTGCTTGCAGTATTTTCTCCTTGACTTGGGAACTCTGGAATTTGGCTACAATATTTGTTGGAGTTTTCTTTTTGGGATCTTTTCCAAGAGGTGGTCGGTAGATTCTTCCAATTTGTATTTTACCCTCTGATTCTAGAATATCAGGGCAGTTTTCCCTGATAATTTCTTGAAAGATGATGTCTAGGCTCTTTTTTTTGATCATGGCTTTCAGGTGGTCCAATAATTTTCAAATTATCTCTCCTAGATCTATTTTCCAGGTCAGTGGTTTTTCCAGTGAGATATTTCACATTGTCTTCCGTTTTTCATTCCTTTGGTTCTGTTTTATAATATCTTGATTTCTCATAAAGTCACTAGCTTCCACTTGCTCCAGTCTAATTTTTAAGGTAGTATTTTCTTCAGTGATCTTTTGGACCTCCTTTTTCATTTGTCTAATTCTGCCTTTCAAGGCATTCTTCTTCTCCTTACCTTTTTGGAGTGCTTTTGACATTTGGGTTAGTCTATTTTTAAGGTGCTATTTTCTTCAGTATTTTTGGGGGTCTCCTTTAGCAGGTCATTGACTTGTTTTTCATGGTTTTCTCGCATCACTCTCATTTCTCATCCCAATTTTCTTCTACTTCTCTTACTTGCTTTTCCAGAATCTTTTTGAGCTCTTCCATGGCCTGAGACCAATTCATATTTTTCTTGGAGGCTTTTTATGTAGGCTCTTTGACTTTGTTGACCTCTTCTGGCTATATGTTTTGATCTTCTTTGTTACCAAAAAAGATTCTATAGTCTGAGTCTGAGTTTGTTTTTGCTGCCTGTTCATGCTCCCAGCCAACTACTTGACCCTTGAGCTTTTTGTCAGGGTGCCTTCAGAGTGGAGAATACTTTGTCCCAAGCTTTAGGGGTCTTGCACTGCTGTTTTCAGAGCTACTTCTACTCCAGCCACTGCAAGCTCTGCCACACCAGTGCTCCTCCTCCCCCAAGAACCACCAACCGGGACCGTGACCCAGATCCAAGCAGGGCAAAGCAAGAAAACCCTGCCTCTGCACCAACAAAGCAATCCCTGCACTGCCGCTCTGATCCGCCACTTGATTCCTCCAACCAGGTGAACCTGAGGCTGGAAGCAACTGCAGCTGGAACTCTGGAAGCAGCCACAGGAGCTTCCTGCTGCCGCCACTGCTGTATCTCTGCCGCTGTAGCACCTCTGCCACCCTTGGGGCAGGGGCCAGACCACACACTTCTCTCACCCAGATCCAATAGTTTTCCCACTAACCTTCTCGGTCGTCTTTGGCATATTTGGGTTGAGAAGTCTGGTGACTGCCACAGCTCAGTGATTCAGGGCCCTAATGCCTGCTCTGCCTGACTCCCAGTCTGGTTGGTCCTGGCATGGCTCACGCTGGGCTGTGCTCTGCTCCCAGCATGGTGTGATAGACCCCAGCAACCATCCAGGCCATCTTGGACTAGAGACTTGTTTCCCTCTATTATTTCATGGGTTCTGTAGCTCTAGAATTTGTTCAGAGCCATTTTTTACAGGTGTTTGGAGGGATTTGGGGGAGAACTTAAGTGCGTCCTTGTTTTCCAGGCGCCATCTTGGCTCCACTGCCCAGTTAACTCTTTAAAGAGCACAAATTTATCCTTTGGTCTTTGTTTTATTGCCTTTCTATGGGATCTGTCCCTCCAGGGACACGTTTTTCGTGGCTCTCTTTGGGATGTCCAATGCTTGAGTATAACACCTCCAGATTCTCTGCCTTTTTTTCTCTCTCCTAGGCACAGCTCATTCCTGCTTCAGCAAGAGAACCATTTCTGATTACATATGTAGAATCAGACCCTAAGAGAGAAAGATGATGCTTTTTTGTTTTTTAACTTCCTAGTCATTAATTGCAGTATTTTAACAATAAACAATGGGTAGATATCTCATGTATTCCCAGTATGAAAAGAGTATGTAAAAGAGCATTCTAAAACTTAAAAATCTTGTCTGAGCACTTCCTCCCATCCCCCAGTTTTAGAAACCTAGCTCATTATTTTCCTTTATGTTTTTGAGGCACCATTTTTAATGGAGGCTTTTATGAACCATATACCACCTTTAGGGGTCTGCGGTAGGGAGCAATGGAGTCAGCTCAGGACTTAGAAGTCCTAAGCTGTCAGTGGAATAATTCAAAAGTAAACTTTTATAGGGACTAAGACAGTTTGCAAATCACACATTCTACCCCTTCCATTTTTTTAAACAGTGAGACAATCATGTTCCTCCATGAAATATTTCATCAAGGACTAAAGGCAAGGATTGCTAATTGGCCTACTTTAATTTTAGGTAAGTGCGTGTTTGTGACAAAGTTTTCTATTTACTGTATTAGTAAGATTTGTTTTTTTAAAAGTATATCTTTTGCACAGCAGAGAACCAAAGAAAACTCGCAAGGAAGGAAAGAAAAGATGGACAGTTCTTAACATAACATGTATTATTTATCATATGGGCTTTCTTGAAATTAAAATCTATTGTTATGTATTTTGAATCGTCTCTTATATTTTACCATGGACACAACATGCCTTTTTTCTTTCTTTGTATTTAATTTCAATATTTAAGTTTATGATGTTTTGTTTCTTTTCTCTATTCTGTATTTGTGTTCTGGCCCTCAAGTCTACAATAAAATTTAAAAAAAAGTTACCGGGAGAAACATTTTGGCTCAATGTAAGAAAACTAGAAAAAAAGGGAAAAAAGAGGAAAAAAAAGAATAAAAAAAATCCAACAAAGAAAATATATCTTTGTTCTTCACCTACAGTACTACTCTGGTGGCTCATTGTGGTTTGATGTTGACCCTGCATTCTCAGAGACTGTGCCAGCCAAACTGAATGAAACTCTAGCAGGTTTAGCCAAGCTAGAAAGACTGTGTACTGCAGATTGTACAACTCCTGTCTGAGGGTCAACCTAACTAAATTTGGAAAGGCTTACCCTTCCCCCCTCTCCTTGGATGGTTACTCCAGGTTATCATTTCTTTTGTTCTCCACATTTCATAGGATCAGAGGTCACAGCGTTAAAGAAGAGAGGTTAGACACACATGTAATAAGTTATAGAGCCACAATACAAGAAAGTTATCTAGTGAATGGGCCAAGTGGCCAGGGGAGTGAAGGGAGCACCCCCACTGCTGAAATTAATTGAAGTTTTGAAGGTTTCTTATACAGTGGCATCTTTGTCCTCCCTTTCAACTTATCAGACATTTATTCAGCATGTACGGTACTGTACCTACTGTAATAAACTGTGCTAGGCTCCAGGGATGTGAAGATAGATACAACCCAGGTTCCACCCTGAAGGAGCTTGCAGTTTAATGGGAGTGAGGGAGAGGACAAGTACACAAATAACTGATAATAGGGGAGAATGAGGTCAGTCAGCCAATAAACAGTAATTAAATGCCTATATAGGGAGATATTACTTTCCTCTGAGAGAGTCAGGAGAGGCTTTGTGGATGAGACACTTTGTAGATGAGAAGATGTGGATCAGTATGAGTTGAGCCTTGGAGGAAGGAGCATAGGAAGGTAGAACAGAAGGGGACACTAGAGGCCATCTGGTCCAGTCCCCTCACTTTACACACAGGGATGCTGAGAATCAGAGGGGTCAAGTGACTTCCCCAGGGTCACACAGGTGACAGGTAAATGACAGAGACAAGATTTGATGCCAGCTCTTCTGACTCCTGATCCAAAGCTCTATTTAGATGATGCCTCCATTATACTTCTCCAAGGAAAGCACTTTCACAAATGAGATGGTGGGGGAGTCCATTCAAAGCTGGGGAAATAGAGGACAGTGAGAACAAAAGTAGAGAGAAAGAACGGGGCTAGAAAAGAATGGAAGAATGGAGTGTAACCCAGTTTGGAGCATGGAGTAGGTGAAGGGGAGTAGAGTATGTGGCAGATACGTTGAGCCATATTGTGGAGGGTCAGATCAAGTCAACAAGCATCTCTTAAGCTCTTACTATATTCCAGACACCATGCTACATACTGCTGGGAATACAAATATAAACCACAAGAAAGACAGTGCTGCCCACAAGGAGCTTACATTACAATAAGGAAAGATGATACATAAAAGGAAGCTAAGAATTAGAGAAAGTACAGAGTCAAGAGTGGAAGGAAGACATAGTTGGCTAAGCCCAGGGCTGGGGAACCTGCAGCCTTGAGGCCACATATGGCCCTCTATGGCCCAAAGTGCAGCCCTTTGACTGAATCCAAACTTCACAGCACAAATCTTCTTAATAAAAGGATTTGTTCTGTAAAACTTGGACTCAGTCAAAAGGCCACAGCCAAGGACCTAGAAGGCCACATGTGGCCTCCAGGCCACAGGTTCCCCAGCCCTGGCTTAGCCAATTTCCAATCTCTTAGCAAATTCTAATTTAAGGAATTAAATAGAGGAATATTTTGTAGTATATTAGTGTTTTGTAGTATTTTAGGAAGACTACTTGGGCAGTTTAAAAGGGGAGAGATATTCTGTTAACTTCATTTATGATTTCATTGGTGTGGGTACTCTGTCACCACAGCTGCTCACAGCTTCCAGTCAGTCACCCTCTGTCACATAGAAAGGTGAACAAGAATCAGTGCACTGTATAAGTCGGGAGCCTGAGAGTCTTGGCCATTGGTTAATCAGTGCCAAGAGAATTAGGGCTGAGAGAATTAAGGCAAAGGGAATGTGTTTAGGATTTAGGGGAAGTAGAGGTAAGGGCAACAAGTTATGCTCTGTGTCCTACTACTGCCCTCTGCCCTCACTCACGCAACAATACTGGTGTTTGGGGAGCAGTGATGAGAAGATATTATTCAGAGGTAGCCTCCTGTCACTCATGGGAATCAGTCATTTGGAGGGCTTCTCATAATCTCTTCAAAACAAGTGTGTCTGGGAGATACAAGGAGATCAAAAGTATTAATTACTTTTAGTAAGTAGTATGATTGTGCAGAAGAGGTCCTTAGCACTATGCTTTATTAACGTAGCCTTTAAGAACACAAAGTCATCTCTATGTTGCATTAAGGTGTTGGAGTAGAATTGAGCAGAGGAGATATTTAATTGATTTTGGTCCTATTTCCCTTACCATGTTATAAGACTTGTTAGGGAATAGACTATCCTATAAAATGTACCCTGCAATTGCGAAACGTTGTACACATACTCTATAGAGCACTGAATACATACTTGTTGACCATCATGGATACATGTTGAGTCTATGGATAAAGTATTGTGTGTTGTCACAATTTTATAGAGATGATAGTTACATTTCTTTGATGGGAATAAGCATCTGAGGCTGTCTTAGTAGCAGAGAAAGTATAGTGGAAAGAATACTGGATTTGGATTCAGAAGGTGTTTGGTTGTTTCAATCACATCTGACTCTTCGTGACCGCATTTGGAGTTTTCTTGGCAAAGATACTGGAGTGGTTTGCCATTTCCTTCTTTAGTTAATTGTATAAATGAGGAAACTGAGGCAAATAGGGTTAACTGATTTGCCCAGGGTCACACAGCAAGTAAGTGAATGAGGCTGGATTTGAACTTGTAAAGATGGGTCTTCCTGACTCCTGATCCAATTCTCTATTCACCATGTTCGCCTAGCTGCTTCCATTTCAGAAGACCTGGGTTCAAATGTCAACTTTCCTGACTACTGGTGTGATCTTGGGAAAGTTACTTCTCCTCCAGGCCTCAGTTTTGTTATCTTTAAAATGAGAAGTTTATATTATGTGATTTCAAAGGTTCTTTCCAACTCAAAAATCTCAAAATTCTATGATCTATAACCTTCATCAACTAGGCTAAGCACAGTGTCCTAATAGTAAGTCTCCAGGTGAGAGATTCTTCACTTGAAGAACTTGCATTTTGAATATTTTGATCATTGTATTTCAATATAATTGGTTTCCTTTGCAATCCTATGGATTTTAAAAATATTATTCTTAGAAAGAGTCCGTCAGCTCTGCTAGACTGCCAAAAGTTCTCTAATAATTGTGCTAGTAACAATGATAATAATAATGGCTAGCATTTATATAGGATTGTAAGTTTTGCAGAGCACTTTATAAATATTATCTAATTTTATCCCCACAACAATCTTGGGAAATAGTTGCTGTTATCTCTATTTTATAGATGGGGAAACTGAGACTGTGAGAGATTAAATTAGTAGCCTTAGGTCACACAGCTATTAGGTATCTAAATACAGATTTGAACTCAGGTCTTCCTGACTCCAGGTCCAGCACTCTCACCACTACAGCATGACATTTATGTCATGATATGTCATGACATAAAAAAAGGTAGAAAATCTTTCCTTGAGGCAGAGTCTGGGTACTAAAGCCACTTCTGTGATTTCTTCTTTTTCCTCCCTCTCTTTAACCACTTCCCCAACCAACACACTGGAACAGTGCTAGAAGAATAGCTATCCTTCAGAGTGCTGCCATGTGCTCGGCTGCCCTTTGGGTGGATCACCCCCGCTCTGTGGACGTTTGGAACGTTAATCTTTCTTTGCTTTGCTAAATCCGAGGTGATTGTTTTTCCTTAGCTGGAGTCTTGTGCCCACTGCCTTATACTTCTTGGGTGAATGTGTCCATGGTGTAGTCAATTAAATATTTGCTAAAGGTTAATTCTAGTCCACCCCTGTGTCCAAGGCTCATTCAATCAGAGACTTATAACTAGAAGGGATTTGAGCATCTTGTTGTGGGGGATACAAATTGTAAAAAGGTGTTAAGACATGGTCCTTGACCCTAAAGAGTTAACATCATTTAAGAAGTTTTTTTGCTAAACTGACATATTTTCCAATTCTTTTCAGCTGACCTGTTTGATATTCTCCTACCGATGCTTAATATTTATCAGGAATTTGTCCGTAATCATCAGTACAGTCTTCAAGTTCTAGCCAATTGTAAGCAAAACAGAGATTTTGACAAACTCTTGAAACAGTATGAGGCCAACCCTGCCTGTGAAGGGAGAATGTTGGAGACTTTCCTGACCTATCCCATGTTTCAGGTAAGTTATTCAGTAGACATATTTTAAAATAACTCAATGAGGGTAACCTCAAAGTCAAAAACAAAGTAGAGATATCTGGTCACTCATGAAGGGTTGTTAAATCTGTAGGTGTTAATCTTCACTCAAGTGCCAGAATTCAGAATATAGATGCATCCTAACCTTCAGAGAACCTAATAAATAAAAATTTGAATTTGAAAAATGGCTAAATAGTATAATAATAATAGCTAGTCCTTATATGTGCTTTAAGATTTGCAAAGTGCTTTATATATGTTAAGTCATTTGATAAATGAGTGATATTTGCATTGTGAGAGGATTTTTACTTTATCAAAGAATTAACCAGACTTTCTTTAAATAGCTCACCTAAATGTAATTTAAAAATGTGTTTCATTTCACAGAAATTATATTTCTATGCAAATTGGAATGAATTATGATATGTACCGACACCCACATAATCAATTGTTATGAAGTGAGGTATATCTAGCTAGGGGAATAGGCTAGAGAGGCTGCTTCAACCATTGGGAGAGTCTTTTAGACTCTTATTTGCTCTTTGGAGGACCTGATTTTCCCTCAGCTATCTCTGGAATGATAATGTGGCATCTGGGGAAAGCCATACAAAAGTTAGCCTTGCAGCCAAAGATAAGATGACACTTGAATAGTGCTTGTGATTCTTCCAAGTTGATGGTGGCTGATAAGATCCAGGTTTCACAGGCACTCTCTGCAGCTTGAAGGATCAGTTACTTCTGAGCACAAAGAAGGCCATTATAGCTCCTGTCTCTGGTCTAGAATTTAACTCTCAGGCACTCTCTTCTGCATTCTGAGAAGGCTGCAATATGGCTTGGATTTCCTGGCCTTCTGGGGAGTGTTGTTGACCCTGTTCTTTTGGAAGGGCAATGAGCTTTTCCACTGTGGTGTTCGTGGCTGCTTTGGGACAGGCCTAAAAGATGTCACATGGCAGAGCAGTTTCATGAATTGTCAGTACCAGGGGTGGGGAACCTGTGGCCTTGAGGCCTCATGTGGCCTTCTAGGTGCTCAAGTGCAGCCCTTTGACCAAATCCAAACTTCACAGAACAAATCCCCTTAATAAAAGGATTTATTCTGCAAAACTTGGACTCACCTGCATTATAGGTTCCAGCCATACCTCCTATTTTGCCTTGCCTGGGTTCCTTGCTCTTGCCAATATCCTTGAAACAATTTGTGTTTTCAGAAATAGACACAATTCACCATTTCAAACCTAAAAACAAACAAGAAAAAAACCTTGAACTCGGTCAAAAGGCCACACTCAAGGACCTGGACTCTGTACTATGGTAATTGCGGTGCTGGCTGTTTGATCATCTCTAACAAGTAGCCATCTGCTATATTGCCAAATATTATTTTAGTTTCAGAAAGAAATAATGATTTGGGTCCTGATTATTTCCCTTAAAGCATAAAGCTTCTGTCTTTGTTGGAACCTTGGGAAAGCTTAGAGCCCAGCTTCCTATCCCAGAGACAGAGTGCACTGGAAAAATCAGATGACTGCATATGAAACCACTTTAGAACCAGGAAACTTTGTTATAATGGTGGCTTTTCTCCCCCACTCCCCCTTTGGTGGTACTGAATTTTTAAAACTCTGCCTTTGTTGGAAAACTGCAAAAACAATTCAAGTTAGCATTATAATTTTGTGTGCTCTGAGGACTTAGAGTAAAATAAACTTAAAAATCAAAACATTATTTATATTTATCAAAGTTGGTAATTATAGATCTTATCTCATTGGGAACATACTTTCTGGGGGAAAAAAAGCAATGACCCACATTTGGATATGAATGGAATGCCCCAAAGCTTTTAAGATATTGTATATCATAAACCAGAAAACATGTCCTTAAAGAAATATCTGTGTAAGAAATGTGAATTGTTTCTGCTGAATTTTATTTGAATTTTCTAAAACTAAACCTAACAGTTAGTGTTAGAATTTCCCAACAGAACAAAGTTCTGTGTATTCATCTGATTATTTTGTAGTTTAATCTATCTGAGATTCCATTTGGGCCTTTAGCAATTAAATTTAGATAATAGTGAAACCCCTCTGTCTGTACCGATCTCTCCAAATAATGTGACTAGCAAAGTTGTGAGAAATGAATGGAACACCTCTCAGTTGCGCTTAATTATCCTCCCCACTGGCTATAGCTGTATTTAACAAATGCCAGAGAAATCAGCCTTTTCCAGTGTATTGCTCTCAGACATCTTTGCAGCATGGTGGAGATAGTCACATTTGAGCCATTAGGAAATTAGTAAGAGTGAGTGAATTTGGGGTAGCTAGGTGGTGCAGTGAGTAGAGCACTGGCCCTGGAGTCAGAAGGACCAGAGTTCAAATCTAGCCTCAGACACGTGACACTAGCTAACCTCAATTACCTCCTTCCTCTGCAGCATCCCCCTCCCCACCTCAAAAAAAAAAAAAAGAATGAATGAATTCAGTGTGTTGAATTCAGGGAGTTAAATGGAATTGATTGGACCTTGCTCTTGCCTAGGAGTTTCCTCCTGTTAGCACTAAACCTAAGCATGTTGACTGACCCAAAGTAATCCCCAGATAGCAAACCTGAGACCTGTGTTCTGTTCCCAGCTTTTCTCTCTTTTTACCCACTGTGGTTGTTAGTCACCTAACCAATCTGAGCCTCAGTTAAAGCATGTAACATGAGAAGGTATGATGAGATGGCCTCGAAAATCCCTTCAAACTCTAAAATGCTATAATTATATGGCCTTTTTGGTGACCAGGATGGTTCTGAGAGGTTAGGTCAACATTTGATTGGCCAAGGCCAGAATTAGCCTAGAATTCTAGAGCAGTGATCTCCAAACTTTTTTTGATTTACACATCCCTGTCAGTAAAAAAAGTTTGCATGTGAATCTCAAATGTGTAAATTTCTACTTATTTATAAATATGAGTGTACGCTTTTGTACAGATATGTACCCTGCAAAAATTCACACAAAATGAAATTTAAAAGAAATAGGAAAAGATTCAATAGTATTTGTTCCTCGAGTCAATCGGGAAGCATTGGAAATGATAGAGTAGGGAAGTGATATGGTCAGACTGTGCTTTGGAAAATCACTTTGGTGGCTGTGTAGACAGTGGGTTGAAAGGAGGAGAGATTCAAGGCCAAATAGTGGTATAGACAAGAAGTGACAATAGCCTGGATTTCAGTGGTGACTCTGAACAGAGAGAAGGGAGGATTTATGAGAGAGGTATGGGTATAAATCCAACATGACTTTGCTATATGGCTACGATGGACACTTAAGAGGTGAAGATCACCTGGGAGACTGGAAGACTGGTGATATCCTTGATAGTAATAGAGAATTTTGGAAGAGGAATGATTTTAGGGGGAAAGATTTCTGAATGATTTCTAATGATTTCTGAAGTTCAGGTAACAATTTTTTTTCCATATGTGCCCATCTTAAATGATTCACTTCATCCTACTCAAAATGAAAAGACTGGAGGCTGAGCTCTTACTCATCCTTCTTTTCTGATATCTTCCTCGTTTTGTATGAAAGTATGGTATCATGGGACAAGTCTAACTCTGGATGTGGGTTCAAGTACTTGCCTTACCATTTAGCATCTCTGGGACATACCTTTTAATCTCTGAGCCTCAGTTTCCTCATCTCTAAAATGGAATAATGATACTTGCCTACATGGGGCCCTTGACATCTGGCTATCAGAGTTTAGCAATTTCTTTCATAGGGTAGCGCTCACAGAGAGTGTTGTTGAGGACACAGTTACCGTGACATTGTAATAAAAATTCATTGAATCCTTCACTGTTGTCTGTATCCAAGATCTCAGGTGGTTCACTGTACAGCCTAGGGATTGTAAACCATACAAGTAGAACACTTCGGGAAAACCAGCGACAGATCCCATAGTCATCCTGCTCCACCATAGAGAAGTTTTATCTGACTCACTCTCATTCCCTCCTTAGAAGAGAGCCATGTCTCCCGTAGCAATAGAAAGGGTCAGCAGAATAAAATCAGCCAGAAAGTTCGACTTGCCTCTGTTTGTCTGCTGCCTGTAGACAAGGTCAGAGCAGAGGACAGACTGGTATACTTCTCAGATCTACTGATCCAATCCTAGATCATAGATCATAGATTTAGAGCTTGGAAGGTAAGAGGTCATCTAGTCCAGCCCACCTAACTTACAGATGAGAGTGCTGCAGCCTGGAAAGGTGAGATTGCTTAGCCAAAGTTATACTGCTCTCCTCAGAGCTTTGCAGATCTAAAATACTTACCATAGCAGCAGTCCTCCACCAATGACCCAGGGTTGTTATAAGGTTCAAGTGAGAGGATATATATTCATTGTATAGTGCTTTGTGAGAGGTGCTGTGGTACTGTGGGACATTACCATAAACAGCCTCTTTTCCAAGGTCAATTGGAGCTGGTATATTTGGTGACAGCCTTGGTGTCGTCAGACACAGCATGTTGGGCCAGGTCCCCAGATAGTAGCAAACATAAAGCTATCTGGACCACCCAGGAAGACAGCTAGGCTGCCTCCCCACCAGACTTTGGAACACATCATTCACCAGCAAGTTCATGATGCTCATGGCCTTGGAAGAGATGCCATCGTCTGGGTGCACCTTTTTCAACAATTTGTACATATGTAAGTAGACACACACACACACACACACACCCACCCACACCCACACACCACACACACACGTTCCCTGGGGCTTGGCCTCAGGATCTAGTTACTCTCAGGCAGTAGCTACTGTTGTTGCTGTCCAGCCTCAGCACTCATCTTCAAGATAGTAAATTCATGCGATAGCTCTTATATTACATATACATGAGTTACATGTGAACCAGATGATGAAAGGACTCCAAATCAGGTCATATGTAGATCCCCTGAAGAACCTAGGAATGTTTAGTGTGGAGAAGAGAAGACTTAGGTGAGAAGTGATTGTTGGTCTCCAATATTTAGGTGTCTGTCATGTGAAAGAGGAATCAGATTTGTCCTTTTTGATGTCACGGGACAGAGCTAGGAACGACAGGTAGAATTTATGGGGGAAATCTAAGGGTTATAACAGAGCCCAGAGGCCCTTCATTTCAGAGGCCATTTAGGCCAACCTGGACCAAAAGCCTCCTCTATACCATCACCAAGAAGTGGTCATCTAATCTCTGAAGAACCCCAATGAGAGAAATTTTTTAAATAATACTTTACTTTATATAGCACATCAAGGTTTGCAAAGCACTTTGCATAACATGATTGATTTTTACTCAAAACCTGGGAAGTAAGTACTGCCTGTTCCTGTGGATAATAATAAAATGTTATCCTCACTTGGTCCTGAGGAGGCTGAGGCGCAGTGTCCATACTCATACATGAAGTAAATGGCAGAGGCAAGATCTGAACCCAGGTCTTTCTGTTCCCCAGTGTAATACTCTGTCTACTCTGTAACACTACCTTTCACTTAAAATTATCCAGAGATGGAGTAAGTTGTTTTGAGGATGGAAGCCTTTCTCTGGTGGTCTTTAAGCAAAGTCAGGATAACCATTTAAAAGGGGTTTTGTAGATGGAAGCCACACATTAAGTATTTGGATTAAAAAACTGTTGAAGTCCCCTCCAACTCTGAAATTACATGGATTGTATGATTTTGTTATCTGAGAGGAAAAATAATTAGAATAGAAATAGGTTACTATGGGCTTTTTGTTTTGCTTATGCATTTCTCTTCATTTCTTTGGAGTATGATGAGATTAAAATATTGAAAAATACCATTTGGTGTGATTGGAATTTTCCCTTATTTAGATCTCGCTACTCTTGTCTCCCTCTTTTTGTCCTTTTACTACTTTGGGGGAGTAGAAGAGAGAAAAGAAAAGTACTCCTTTAGAGAGAACTCTGTGTACTTTCCATTAGCACTCACACTTTGTACGTCCTTCCTTATTCACTGTGGAAGAACAGCCTTTCTGGAATGAATCTGGTACTGGCATGTGTTCTGCAGTTGAAAGACATCTTGAGACCCTTATTAATTTTTTTCCACATTATAAGATGCGCTTTTGTCACCTCCTCTGTCTCCCCTCTCTGCCCCCCCCCCATTTCTTACCTCCTTGAGTACTACTGGCAGCATAAGGAGGGGAAGGGAAGGAACGTGCTTAACGTGTCTCAGTTTTTTTCTATGCAGAAGAGTCAGTGACCAGTGGAGAAACATTCTATAGCTCATTTGTTTTGGGCCATAAATGAAATAACGGCCATCACTATCCTTTTCCCTACTATTTATTGATCTGTGACGGACTGAAAGGGGCAGCTATGTTGTGTAGTGGATAGAGCACTGGGTCTGGAATCAGGAAGACCTGAGTTCAAATGTGGCCTCAGACACTAGCGAGGTGTGACCGTAGGCAAGTCGCTGAACCCTGTTTGCCTCACTTTCCTCATCTGCAAAATGAGCCGGAGAAGGAATCCTCTAGTATCTCTGCCAAGAAAACCCTAAATGGGCTCATGAATCAGACATGATTGAAATGACTAACAACAACAATAAAAGAAGGACTGAAAATAAATTACTTGACTGCGCTTCTTTTCGTGGTGGAAAATGATACTAGATTTGAAGTCAGAGACTCAGGTTCAAAATTCAGCTCTGCTGCTCCCTGCTTATGTGCCTTTGGGCAAGTCATTTGACTTTTCTGGGCCTTGGCTTCCTCATCTGCAACATGGGGGTACTGGATTAGTTTCCTTCTAGCTCTATATCTGTGACCTTAGGATGGCATGATAGCCTTCGTGTCATGGATTACCATACCAATAAATGCTTTTGACAGGAAGAATTTGGTAAACAAAATAATGTAGTCAGTAGTATCATTTTTAAGAAAGGTTATGAATGAGAGCAATTTGGCTGATACTTTTTTCAGATAGTTGCACACAAACTTTTAGTGGATATTCACATTTGGAAAGTTATCCAAAGTATAGTCATCCTTCAGTGGGCATTCTTGAGGGATGCTCACATCTCCTTTTCTATCATCAGCCTAGAAAACAAACCCTATAAAGGTAGTAAAGTGGCAGCTGTTTTGGTCAGTGATTGACTCCCGTGTGTCCCTTTGCTTGTCTGAATCAGTTTGGAACAAACTTTTTCTGCAGGGTCTGATGATCTATGGCATTTGTCCAGGACTGCTTCTCGTGGTCTAGTACCCTCTTGCTGTGCCTGCCTTTTTACAGTTTTCATTGCTTGTTATTGCTTCCACTGGAGAGTTAGAAAGAGGAAGAATAGGTGAAATATTTGTCCATCAGTTAGGATCCTAGAGAGCAGCTGTATCATAAAAGGCTTAATTAATGGACTAGAATGTTGATATATTGGCTAAAATTAGGTTTGTGGATTAATAAGACATTTGAGTTTATGCAGCTTATCCCCATTCGCCCTTACCGCAGCTAATTGGCATTTATCTGCATCTTTGTTTTTCATGGAGGCATAACGAACTTACTAGGGAAATTTTGATTACAATCCAAAGGGCAGATCCTGTGCTGCCGAGTGGATAGCACGCCATCATTCAGAATAGTCAGGTGTGCTGTGGTTAGCCTGCCTTGATGCTTAGAGCACCCTGTTAATGAGGACAAGGTCATGGATTCATTTCCTTGTGATATTTGGTTTGTTTTGCTCTGATCCATATCCACAGACTACACTGAGCCAGCCAGCCATCTCACAAACTGATGCCATTGGTGAGAGACTGTGGATGGTCAATACAGATATTTCACTGTGGCTTTGAGGAAAGAGCTCATTACTGTGTCTTAACATTGATGGGCTAGCAACCTCATCTCTAGAAGAGGATAGCACAGCCTTTCTTAGTCCGTGCTTTTTGTTCCTTTCTCTAACATCAGTCGGTGTCCAACCATGAGCTCTGCTGGGTGTCCTATGGTGGCTTCCCTTTCCTTCAGAGATGCATTGGGCCTCTTAAATTGGGAAGTATAGATTGTCTACCTGAGACGATAGGGCCGTAGATGGAAAGATTTAGAATAAAAGGTAAACCTTTCTTTGTATGTTTTATCCTTCAGTTAACTGTTCATTCTTACATCTTGTTGCCTAAGGCTGTTACCCCCGACCCAGTGCATATCATTTGTGCCTATTTCCTGGCACAAAACTAAAGGAGGTACCCTTTTTACCACTTTGTACTTAGCCTTTTCCCTAATCATCTGCAGAGAAGCTGTAAAGGTGTAGCATTAAAGAAAATTGTTCCCACAAACTTTTTCTTTTACATACTTTGCTCTAATGCAGAATAAGTGTGAATGTGTTGTACTGCTGTGAATTAGCTTAACTGTTCTGGATAATGTAATTTTGAGAAGTGTAGTATAGGTTCCACACTGGACTTGAAGTCCTAGCAAGACCGGGGGTCATGTAGTACCTTCAGTGTTGTTGTGTCTTTCAGTCATGTCTGACTCTTCATGACCCCATTGTGGGGTTTTCTTGGCAGAAATCCTGGAGTGGTATGCCATTTCCCTCTCCAACTCATTTTACAGAGGAGGAAACTGAGGCAAACAGGGTTGAGTGATTTGCTCAGGATCACACAGCTAGCAAATCCATCTGAAGATGGATTTGAACTCATGAAGAGGAGTCCTTCTGATGCCAAGCCCAGTGCTCTATCTACTGCACCACCTAACTGCCCCTACTATCTTCATTACTTACTAGCTTTATGAGCAAGTCACTTAACTTCTATACACTTCAGTCTGCTCTTCTTAAAAATGGAAATTATGACATCTGTATTATCTGCCTCACGGGGCTCTAATGAGGATCAAATGAGATACTGCATATGAAGTTCCTACTAACCTTAAAAATTCTATAAATGTCAGAGGGTATTATTGTTAAATTGGTAAAGTGGATGCCTTGGTTAATGTCAGTTATTATTAAGTTGTGAAAGCTCGTCTACTTATAAAGTGATAACACAAGGACATCCTTCAGTTCAAGGGTTCTCTTTTACGCTGAGGGTTAGGCAGAATGTGTGGAGGTGTCAGGGTATCAGAACCTGCTAGGCTGGAGGCCTTTTCTCAAGAACCAGCTGTAACTGAGTTGCCAATGCTGTTTATTTTGTAAGTAGACAAACCCACCCAGATTAACAACCTATCAGTGTTGCCATGATTTAATGATAGCTGTATCAGTTTCACTGGAAAAAAATTTTGGAAGCCCTTCCTTTCCTGTTCAAAGAAATACTTAAAAAGAAGCTACCAATTATTCCGTCTACTACACTGCCTTTTTCATTTAAGATTGGTTTCCTGTATATTCTTTGTGAAATGCTAAGAGTGTGAGGATCGAAGCACTGTGATTTTTAAAGCATTTTTTAAAGACATGTTTTGCTGTTAGTTACAGAAAACTGACAAGGGACTTAATTCAAAACTATAGAAAATGAAATGCCCTGACATCAGTTCCCATTAACTAGTGCTAACATTAATCTTTATTTGTTTGAAGATACCCCGGTATATTATCACACTCCATGAACTTCTTGCTCATACCCCTCATGAACATGTGGAAAGGAAGAGTCTGGAATTTGCAAAATCAAAACTAGAAGAACTCTCAAGGTACGCTGGAAACTTTTCCCCCAGGATTTGACTTGGCCTAGTAGTAAGGTAGACAGTGTTGTTTACAGTGAAATCTTCCACATATAGACTTGGTGATTAGCAGGAGGCATTTATATGGTGCCTTCCTATATGGAAGTCTAATATAGCCCCATATCCAATAGCAAGTTGGGAATATGATGATGGAGATTTGGGAATATAATGTATGCCCCTCTGTATATTTTTTTCTCTCAGTTAACTGTTTGTTCCCTCATCTAATTGCCTACAGATATTACCAGAAATTCTTCCTTATCATTCACATTGACTTTATACAAAGAAAAAAATTAGTGATGGTTTTCTTCATCGAAATAAAAAAATTGTGACATGTGAATTTTTGTGATTGAAGTTAGCTGCATTTCTGGGGGATGAACTTGGAGATATTCCTATTATAGTTTTAGAAGCATTTATTATATTCTTCAAACCCATCATCTGTTGTAATGTGTGATGCTGCATTCCACAAGAATTCAGGGATGTGCTGCTGAAATACAACATTATTTGTGCTGTAAAACCCTATTAACTCAAGCACAGATTCTTCTTACTTTTCATTCCTTGGGCATTTATTGACATCTATGCTGTTTTAGTGTATGTGGAATAAAGCTCATTAGTTTCTTCTGTAGTCCAAGTAAGGATGTCCTCAATGCTGCCAGGAGAATTTCTGTAAAAATAATATAAATATATATAAAATAAAAAATAAAATTTTATAAAAAATAAAATTATTTCTAAGATGTATTTATACAAATATTTTCAACATACTCATTGTCCCTGTTTATTACTTGAAATAATTAAGTACAGCCTTACTTTATTTGAGACTTTTGGCATTTAGAATCCCTAAGGATTAGGTTGGTACCATTTCACTCCTGAGTTTTTCAGGGGTTGAGAGCAGGAAGGGGCTGGCTATACTTTTTTTTTCTTTCCTTACTTTGACTTAATGGTAGAAAATGCAACACATGAAACATCTCTGTTTACGTTGTGTCTGACAGGATAATGCATGATGAAGTGAGTGATACTGAGAACATACGGAAAAACCTTGCCATAGAAAGAATGATAGTGGAAGGCTGTGATATATTGTTAGATACCAGCCAGACTTTTATTCGACAAGGTAAGCCTTTGTATAGTCACGGTAGACACAACTATAACATTATACTTGGCAGCTCCAGAAACAGGGCATTTGGGGAAACACATACTGCTATAAAGCCGATGCTGTTCACCTAGGACAAGTAATGTATAAGTTGTCCCCTTTTAGCAGGTGAGTTTTGGGCTATGGCTGAGGCCCACCCTTGTGCTGTTTCTTTTCAGGGGCCATGAAAAACAGCAACACAATAATAGTAAAGCATGAATGGGCCAGTAAATTGCATTCTGACTGGACTATCATCCTCAGTGGACCGGATATTATCTACAGCTCCGTGGAAAACAGGTCTGTCTGGCCAATTGATGTTGCAGTGTCAGGTGATGATGACATCCAAGCAAAGGCACAAGAGAAACTTGAACTGCTTAAAGCTCTCTCACAAAGCAGTGGAGAAAATGTGCGGAGCGAAAACAGCTGCCTGTTGTTCCCATTTTTCATCAGTACTTCAGGAACGGCCCCACAAATATAATTTGATTACTCTTGGTAACTTTGGTTGCCAGATGAAATGACATGTTATGGCTGACATCAGCTGGAACAAGTGTTGGCAGCTATTGGGTAATGGTCAATTTAACACATGCCTCTCTGTTTATGCCGGGTGTTTTTGGGGACACATCCTGGTAAATGAAGCTTTGGACCATAAAGAGCAGAAAGCCTTTGTGCCAAAGGGAGTGGAGAAGAAACAGTATATCGTTAGTGCACATAACTGTTGTTCAATTCATAAAAGATAAATGTGGATGGTGTTCTCAGTTGTTGGGGAGCTTAGGTATTCTGATAGGAATGTCCTAGAAACACTAGGATCTGCTACTACTATTTTTGGGTGGTATAAATACAGCATTAATAAATTGGCAAGGGATATAAGCCTTGAACCAGAATTAACTCAGTGGAAGGGTTTATACTAATGGTGTGGCTAATGTTATTTGAGGAAATTGGTGTAAAAACTGTTATGCCAAAATACACTTAGTAAAAGGAATTGTTATCACTGTGTCTTTACCTTATCTAACAAGACACATCATTTACACTGTGCACGGTACTGGAAAAATTTAATGCATGCCATTCTGTTTTCTGTGACTTGTTTACATGAATAGAAAACTCAAATTATGTTAAGAAAACTTGGGAGTGTTCTTTGTGTAAAAATTAGCTCTCTCATGCTGACTTTATGCTCTATAACATTCTTCGAATAATAATGGAATGTAAAGTGAGTTTAGTAGACTTAATTTACTTTGGCCTTATAATGAGCCTTTTTTTGTCTCTTATTGGCCTTATAATGAATTGATGTGGCCTTGTCATACATGTATTGTGATTGCTATAATATCTCTGTGGTCATTGGAAATATTGATAAACATTGATTTGAGGTAACAAAAAATTTGAGAAGAGGACAAAGAAGCTTCTGGATTAATTTATTTTTTTCGGAATTAAATCTGTTATGGAAGAACTTGCATGAAAAAGTATTGTTATTGAAAATATTTTTATGAACATTTATCACATTATTGACACACAGCTTCTCTCACTTTCGGAAAGTTACTGTAATAGAAAATATTGTGAGTGTAAATATGTTAAACAGGTTGCCTTCTTTGATTATGTCTGGGGGAAACATGTTTCATGAGCAGCATCCCTTGCTGATTAATGGCTTTATGATGTTTATTCAGTTCTGTGAGCTACAACAAGTGTGGCCCATCTTTTTCAGTTCTTAATAATTCTGCTTCTGTTATTACAGTATTTATAGATCACAAGTGTTCTTAAAATGATTTGCCTTTCAGCAGAATATTCTCTGTGTTCTTGTTTTGGTTTTGGTGGCATGTTTAGGAATGGCTTAATAAAGGTTATTTGAAAAAAACTTAAAATGGAAAGTAGCCTGGTCAATGACAATGTGGAAATATTGGTACTGGTGACACTGTTTTGATCTAGTTGCCTTCTTCATAAATAATCATCATGACTTGAAACTACCCTCTCCTGAGTTTTAACTCTGAAGTGTTGAAAAGTATAATATTCTCCATGAAGACCCCACATCGTTTTTCTCCAAGGGTCTGAAAGAATTTGAACTGTTCTCACTTTGAGGCAGGATAAGAGGCTTAGTTATTGGTTTGTTTTTTTTTTAATTGAAATGAAGTTTATTTAGGGAATTTAGGAACCAGCTAGTCCATTTCTGATGTGATCATCCTTTGATAATTATTTATGTACATACATTGAAAAGTTACAGAACGATTAAGTGTGTTTAAATCCTGGGAATTATTTATGCCAATTAAAATACAATCCCATTTCTCTATTAATTAAATTATTATTTATTTTTATTTGATTAATAAATATTTCATCAGTTTTTATATGTCAAAAATAATTTTAAAATAGAGTAACCCTGAAGGGAAAAAGAAATAATATATGTACATATTATGTATCTATACATATTTTTTCTTTAAAAAAACTTCCCTCCTTTCCCCCTATATATCCTATTACTAAAAATATATAATGGAATCTTTAAAAAAATAAAGCTGTGAATCTTTGAAAATATCTCTATCTTCTGTTGCATATAGGATTATCCATAAAAAACAAAACCAAGATTGTATAGCCTCATGATCATATATGAAATGTTTAATTATAAGATAAAAGTACCTAAAATAAATACAGGGCATACCAAAAAGCTTTTTGGGATACCTTGTATATTCCAGAAAAGACCAGAATGCAAGAGTATCATTTAGTTTACCTTTACTGCTATTAATGGTACCCTAGCATCCAGTAAAAGCTAATACTCTTCTCAAGTGATAAATTGAATATACTAGAACTTCATTATAAGTTGCTGCATTGTAGATTTTTTTCAATATAGTCAATTTATCACGATCCTAGTTCAGGCTGACCAAATGTACTGAATACAGTCAACAATGAAGATAGAACACAACCCATATATCTTATGGGTCTCTTGTTCGTGTCTTTACCAAAAATTGCCACAGGAGTTCCAACCATTGTGCTAAGGTCCCTTCTCATGTTCTCTTGACCTTGTTATTTTGAGTTTGTCAAAATAATGCTTATTTAGGATCCTTTTTTTCCACCCCTAATCAAAATTTTTTGGTGCTTTCATATTACTTACAAAATAAGTTAAAAGTTTCTTAGCCTAACATCTGGTGCCCTCCAAAGTCTGTCTGACTAATTCTACCCTTCCATTGTGATTTCACGCCATTCTTCTTCATGTACTCTCTTTTTCCTGCTCCCTGTTTCTGCCTGCATTTATAGGCCATATGACCAGGCTAATGGACCCTTTCCATACCAGTCCCTGTTGAAGTTAAGACTTAGTTCAGCTGCCATTTTTCCCAACCTTCCAGCTGATTCAGATCTCTCCCTGTTCTACTTTCTCATAGCACTCTGTACCTCTGCTTTGTGTTTAATCACATTCTGCTGTGTGTCATACTTGTAGGTTGTACAAGTCTTAATTCTGCTCGTGCCTTTAGATTGCTACATTTCTTGAGGGCAAAAACCATGATTTTTTTTTGTAGTCTCAAAGTCTAGATCTGTATGCATTAGACATATTAGGCACCTAATTCGTGCTTGTTATGTTGAATTGTTGAATCGAGCTCCATAGTGGACTTCATCTCAAAAAGTTTAGTCATTGTTGAAATACCTTTGGTATTTCAGACTATACTATAAGACAGCCTCACTAATAGATGGTTCAGGGCCTTTGATCTTCCCATGACAATGTGATTGTGACATTCCAGTGGCTTGGACATCTGATTCAGTGAAGAGCATCTGACTAAATATGAGGCATTTAATTTCAGCCATTTTCAGTTGGGTCTGACTCTTCATGACCCCTTTTTGGGTTTTCTAGGCAAAGATACTGGAGTGGCTTGCCATTTCCTTCTTCAGCTCATTTTACAGATGAGGAAACTGAGGCAAAAAGAGTTAAGTGACTTGCCCAGGGTCACACAGCGAGTGTGTGTGTCTGAGTCTAGATTTGAACTCAGGAAGATATGACTTCAGGCCTGTCACTCTATTATCCACTACGCCATCTAGCTGCCCTTTCGAGAAGTTGCTGAACTTGTTGCTGAGATACCTTTGGTATTTCAGACTATATTATAAGATGGTCTCACTAATAGATGTTTTAATATTCCCAGGACAATGTGATCATGACATTCCAGTGGCTTGGATATCTGATTCAATGAAGGGTGTCTGACTAAATATAAGGCATTTAACTAATATCTCTTAACAAGAAGGGAGTCCCTCCCTTAGTCAGCCTTAGAAGTTTCAGCGCTTCAAGGAACATTGAAAATTCCTCACGCTAAATTGATCTAACTGTAGAGTTCATTGAATAATATTGAAACCAATTGGACATATCTTGTCATGTGGGATATCAGAAGACATGAATCTCTTGGTTCACCTCATTGCCACCTACTGGTCCCTTTGTCTGAAATGGGAAAATGAGACTGTGAATATAGCTGCTCTCGGTCAGTCCTATCCAGACAATAATAATCCAACCACTTCAGAATGGTCTGAAGATCTTAGGGACTTTTTGTTTTTACATTGAAATAAACTAAGGGAGTTGGTGCCACTTACAAAGTACCAATCTAGGTTAAACAGAAGAGGCTAAACATAGAGATGGCTAAGGTTCCTTTGGAGTCAGAGAATGTACTCAGATATTTGTCAGTCACTTGAACTCTCTCTTTTCTTTCTTCATGTGCTTCCATCCCTGGCAAAGGGGCCCATTCTACACAGCTGGAATCAATGTGACATCAAACATCTGGATGAAAAATGAAATTCACTTAGTAGCTGGTGTTTCCACACTTGTGGTTTAATTTCATTTTGCTGACAAATCACCCAGTGTCATCACTGAATTTTTCACTTTTCATGCAGATATTTGTTTTTTTGTAGCCAAAGCCAAAATATGCTCAATGACTGGAATAGTTTCTTCATTGGATGTAATCTGAGTTTTTAGAGATAACCATTTACCAAAAAAATCATTTTTTGGAGAAGTATTTATTTTAAAATTCAAATCAAAGACTATATAATCATGAATACATAAACTAACCATTCACTCAGCAATTTCTTTTTAAAATCTCTCACTATATTGTTTTGAAAGACTTATGATTTCACTTCTGTAGGCACTCCCTGTACCAAAGGAGATTAGATCTTTTCCACATTTCCAGAGTTGCTGTGGCCAGAAAAATCCCTGAATAAATGCATATTCCTCTTGTCTTAGCTTCTAGGGAATAGCCAGTCTTTATTTTAACAAGATTTGGGCAGCTAAGTGGCACAGTGAATAGAGTGTCAGACCTGAAGTCAGGAAGTCTTGAGTTCACATCCAGCTTCAGACATTTATTAGCTTTGTGACCCCGGGCAAATCATTAAACCCCCTTTCCACCTCAGTTTTCTCATCTATCAAATGGGGATAATAATAGCACCTACCTCCCAAGGTTGTTGTGAGGCTCAAATGAGATAATAATTGGAAAGTCCTTAGCACAGTGCCTGGCACATAGTAAGCTCTACCTACATTTTGGCTGGCATCATCATCATCATCATTATTATTATTTGTGAAGTGCTTTGCAAACCTTAAAGTGATATATAAGTGTTAGTTTTTATTATTATAACAAAGAATGAAATAGCTATTTTGGGGAAAAGAAGAAAGTCAAAGTTGAAATAGGACAGCTGCTTTGAATAAGTGGGATAGATCATGATAATGAGTGAGAGAAGGCAAATGCTACTCATCTCTTGATTTTCTTCCCTTTTCTCTGCCAGGGAAAATGACTCTTGGTTTGGAAAAGTAATTTTGGTCTGAAAAGAACAAAAAATAACTAATAAGGTCCAAGATAAAGTAAGTAGAGATAGTAAGAGATGTCTTAGCTGACCTGGGTGAGTTCAGGCCATCAAATTCAAATAAATTACATCATAGGATAATGAGAAACTTGCAGGTGTGATAGTTTATTTTTGTCAGCGATCTTTGAACGATCACAGAGAACAAAGAGTTGGAGAAGGGCAGACATAACCTGATAATTTTTTTTAAAGTCAGGTACCAGTGGATTCTGCAGACTATAGGTCAATGAGCTTGATTGTGATTCCTGGCAAAATTCTAGAATGTCTTATGAAAGGCACGATTAGTGAAAATCTAGAAAAGGAAGTCATGGTGCGAGAGAGCCAGCATGACTTTGTCAAAAAGCAAGCTATGCCAAACCAACATCGTTTTTCTTTTGGATAGAGTTACTAGGTTAATAGATCAGAGCAATGCTACATGCTTATATACTTTTCCTAAATTTTTATCAGAGCATTGGATAAAGTTTCTTATGTTAGTCTTGTGGACAAGATGCAGTAATAAAGGCTAGATGAGAGTAATGGTTGACTGGCCGGACCCTAAGGATAGTAATTAATGGTCTGATGTCAGCTTGAGAGGTTGTCCTTGGTGGAGCAGTCTAGATGTCTTTGTTGGATCCTATGCTGTGACATTTTTACTAGTGACTTTAAAGAAGGAAGGGAACAAGCATTCACTGAGCCTTACGCATATTATTGAATTTTATACTCACAATAACCCTGGGAAGTAGGTGCTGTTACTACTATTCCCATTTTGCAGTTAAGGAAACTGAGGCAAATAGAGCTTAAGTAACTCATCCTGGATCACACAGCTAGTAAGTATCTGAGGTTGGATTTCAACCTAGGTCTTCCTGACTCCAGGCCCAGCGATCTATCCACTGTGCCACCCAGCAGCCCCAGAAGGCGTAGATGATAAAAACCCATGGATCACAGAGAGTTTGGAGGAATAAGAACATAGTAGATGACCAAATTATGATCCAAATAGAATCCTTATTAAGTCTCCCTACTTTCAGTCTGCACCTGCTCTGATCTGCCCTCTGTATAGCCACCAAAACAGTCTTTTTGAAATACAGCCCTGACTCTCTCTCACATGAGCAAAAATCTTCAGTGGTCTCCTTTCAATCCTAGGAAAAATGCAAACTCTTCAGCTTAGCATCTAAACCCCTTCCCAGTTAGGCTCTAGCCTGTTTTTATGGACTGGCTTAATATCATCCCCATTAACATACTCCGGGTTCCAGCCATATTGGTATTCCTTGGACTCACTGTTCTGTTTCCTGGTTCTGTCCAGGAATGCACTTCCCTCTCACCTCAGCCTCTTAAGAATCCTTAGCTTACTTCCAGACTCAGCTAGCTCAGTTAGCACATTCTACAAGAAGACTTTCTCTATCTCTATTCAAGTTATCTCGTGTTGCTGTCCCTAATTATTCTACTCTATCTTACAACAGAATATAAAGTCCTTGAGGGCAGGGACTGATTTTCTTTTTTCTTTGTATCTTCATCACATAAATAAATGATTATCGAGTTGAATTGGATTATTGGGTTGAATCTAATAAGATGAAATTTGATGAAGATAAATGAAAGCCTTACACTTGGGTTCAAAAAATCGTTTCAAGTACATTGAAAAAGCTAATGCAACCTTAGATTGCACTCAGAAGCAAAGGGTCTACATGGGGGAAGTGATGCACCACTGCAGATGTGGTCTGTGCTAGTCATTCCATATCTACAGAACTGGCTTTAGTTCTGGTCCCCACATCTTAGGAAGGAAATCGATAGGCTCAAGAATATCCATATGAGGGCAACCAGGATAGTTAAAGATATTATTATGAAGGACTGGCCAGAGGAAAGACAGATGGATTAGACTTGTCTTGGTACTGTAAGTACAGAATTATTAGCAGTAAGGAGAAGTTGCAGAGGGATAAATTTAGATTAGGACCAAATAGTTGCTTTGGGGGAAAAAGTAAGTTTTTTCTCACTGTATTTCTTCAAATTAAATCTAGATAACCACTTGTTTAATAGATATGTGTGTGTATGTGTATGTTACACACCCACCCATACACACATATATACATATACACACACGTGTATGAATATGTATATACAATATACATCATACATATATTTGTGCGTATGTATACACATCCATATATACATATGCACACATGTGTATCTATATGTATGCACATATACATTATACTTATATTTGTGTGTATATAGATGTGTGTATGCATACACATCCATATACATATTATACACATATACATTATACATATATTTGTGTGTATATACATATGTGTATGTACATATATACATATGTGATCTATATCTATGCACACACATTATACATATATTTATGTGCATATACATATGTACACACATACATGTATTTGTGTGAATATACACGTATATACATTTACACATACATACACACATACATGCATACATATAAAATAGTATATTTTTCTTCAAATTTAGTTGGACTGGAGGACCACAGAAATTTCTTCCGTGGTCCCATATGCCTTGCTGTGCCCTTCACTTTTGTGTCATCATTCAGCTTAAACTTAGCTTGGGAAGGCTTCTCCCATTCTGTTCCCCTTCTTTGGTCTAGTTTCAGGGTCCCTTTTGAATACTCTGCTATTCTTATGATTCCCATGAACATTCTCTTGAGTCTTTCCTTTTAATGACTTTCTCCCTTTAGCCAAAATGTTACCTAATCTTGCTTTTAATTCTTTTCTGTCCCAACAACAAAATCCAGGGATCATCTTCTCTGAACTAGTGTCACCTCCTCACTGGCCATGTTGACTCCAGCGTTTCTCCCTTTCACTTAAACTATGCCTTTGCTTTGTTTAATCTTTTATCTACAACTTTGACCATCCCTCTTCTCTTATCCCCCGCCTCTGGAAACCTCCACTTCTTTGAGTTTTCTCTTCAACTTTAAATGAGTCGTTCTAACTTTCAGGGCCCTCCACCAATCTGCTTCTACCCACATTGCCCCTCTCACTTCACTCTACTCACTGCCCACTCCCTTCACTTCAGTCAAACCTCCTGGGCCCTTTTGTTCTGTTCTCCCACTCCCACACCCACCTCCAAAGCCCTTTCTCTGCTGTTACTTATGCCTAGAATATCCTCCCACTTCATCTGTCAAGCAGCCTCCTTTCCTTCTTTCAAACCCACCCACAGACTCATGTATTTTTCTAGGACACCCACCCCCTAACCGTCCTAAGTGAATCGGGGGTGGAGTAGGAGAAGGGATGAGATTTAGAGATAGGAATTTTTGGGGGCCCTATTATTTTCCACAATCCATATATTGCTTTAAGGGGAAGAAAAGAAATTGTGGGTCTTGCTATTAATATAAAAGCTTTCTGGGAACAGAGAATGTGGTTTCAATGTTTTATACATGTAGGCATTTTTAATGGCAAAAACAATAAATAAGGAAGTTATCACAAGAGCTCCCTTGATGAAGGCTTTTCATTCAGGGTAGATCATGAATTAAACAGTCATTTAAAAAAATTATCAGGTCACCTAGCAGAGTTCAGAAATCAAAGCCACAGGGGATACACACGTCCTTCAGAATTATCTTTCTGTTTAGGTTTGAATTAAAATGTCAACTTTTCATTATTTTCTGTAAGGGCAAAGGAGTCTGGAAATAGTGAAAAGTATTCAAAGTGTTGCATCAACTTTCTGCCTAGCATCTTACTTTGGCACAAAGGTAGTTTTGTCTGGGAGAAACTTTCCTAGTGAAGCTGATAAATTCTAGGTTCTAGGAAGTGGTACAAAAATGACAGTTTCAGTTTAGATGTTAGGAGGGGGAAGGATTTTTATCACACCTCTTTGACTGTATGTTAAATATAATCAAGATAAAGCAGGCTTTTAAAATTCTTAAAAAGAATGCCTTCATTGGATTATGCGTAGATACACACACACACACACACACATATACACGCTAAATGTAATGCATGTATTTTTAAGATTCTCAAGAGAGGCATAAATCTTTTTTAAAATGAAAACTAAATCTCATTAATATTTTTGGTAACCTACCCTCAGTATATTAATTACCTCAGTGAAACTAAATTCTTCTTCTTCACTTTCACTTTATTATTAGATCTACAAACCTAAGCACATTCACAACATCACATCCCCCAAATTAAAAGAGACAGAAGTGTTTGGATACCTGCTGCTTTTTGATTCTCATCCCAAAATCTTAAGTTTCTTTGGGTTAGTACAGAATGAATTGCATTTGAAAAAATGATTTAACATAAACATAAAAAAACCCTGTGATCTGGTGGCATTCAGAATTAATATGATTTTTTCCACTGGTAGTTTCAAGAAATTTATTTGTTCAGATTTCCCTGGCATTAGTGAATTAAAAATATAAATCCTTTGTGTCTTTGTGGTGAACTAGGCACTGGTGTATGAAGCTCACTTACCAAACAGAATTCTAATTGCTGTGTATTCTTTTTCGCTTTTGTAATCACCAGGTTCTCTCATTCAAGTCCCTTCAGTTGAGAGGGGGAAACTCAGTAAAGTTCGCCTGGGCTCATTGTCTTTGAAAAAAGAAGGAGAAAGACAATGCTTCTTATTTACAAAACACTTTTTAATTTGTACAAGAAGTTCAGGAGGAAAACTACACCTGCTGAAGGTACTGTTCTTATATAACTACCCCATATACAGTTGACGCTTCTACAAGAATTCAGTTTTTTTTAAAGTGATAAAATGACTTTCCAGTATTCGGCATTATTTTGGCAAGAATCCTCACTATAGTAGAAGTAGTGAGGTAACGATTACCAGCAATAAATTTTGCCTTTTTATTACTTGAATCCAAAATAATGGAAACTCATTTTTAAGTGCTTTTGCTAGAAAAAGGTAGGATTAAATTCGTGGACTAGACACCAAAAAATTATTGTTAGTTGATGATTATTGAGCTATGAGAAAACTTTCCCAGGTCCCTGAAGGGCCATCTAGTTCAGTGAAGCAAAAATTTGCTAAATGGTTGATTAATGGTGTGCCTCACATTATCTTTGCAAAAAAGGGGGGAAATATCCTAAGCAAAATAGACATGATTTTTCCATTCCCTGCACTACCATTGGGTGTTGTATCACATTGGTGAGTGCTACCCTCTTAGAAGCTGCTATCAAGGTACTACCAAATGCACTGAAGCATAATCTACAAAAAATTTCCCAGTAGTTTGTGTGTGAGAGGAAGACTGACTTAGCCAGTAAAGGGCCACCTCTGAGTCGGGAAGGCCTGGAGCCAAGTCTAGCCTCTCACACATGCTGTTTCTGTGACCCTGGGCAAATGACATCACCTCTCAGTGCCTAAAGTGAGTCTCCAAGACTGAACTGCAGAGCAGGCAAGGTTGAGGTTGTGTGGGGGGTGGGGTAAGAAGTGTTTCCTATACCAGTGAAAAGATAAGTCCATTTCCTTTCCCTAAAAAATACATGTACAGTGTGGCGGGAAGAAGAGTTGGGTGGATGGGGAAGGGAAAGGGGGAAAAGAAGAGAGAATATTTCTTCCAGGTTGGTATCTTGAAAAAAGAAATACCATTTTGATTATGGCATAGATTTAAAATACGGTGTCTTTTCTCACCTGAGATCTTCTGAAATAATAGAAATTTTAAAGTCACACATAGCTTTCTAACCCTTCTGGAGCCCTCTTGCTAAGAAGTGATTTGTTTCCACAGACGGGTGGTGTTCTCTCGCTCATAGAATGCACCTTGATTGAGGAGCCAGATGGAAGTGAAGATGATTGTAAGTCACAGTCTGCTGCTTATAATGAGTTTCAGCTCAAGCTGGAGACTTTTAAAATAGGGGCCCTGTTTATATTCCATCATTGAAATGATATCCATTTTATGAGTTCTAAGAATGTGGTGTACAAATAATAATGCCTTTTTCCCTCTCTCAGAAGACACAGTTTGAAAAAGCAAAAGAGATAAACTAGTCTTTTCCCCTTCTCTATTATATGAGAGTATTATTTAACTGTATAATTTATGCATTTTTAGAATGATTTTTGAGTTCATATTATACTATATTTTTCTTCTAAGGTAAATTGGACCATTTTTTCTGACAGCTAGCAGATAGGAAGAAGAAATTGAATTGGTGTATAATAATTGCACCATTTTGGGTAGCAGAAAACACTGGACCAGGAAACCAGGAAAACTGGCCATGACCCTTACCTGTTTTGTAAACTTGTGCCATTCACTTATCTTCCCAGGGCCTCAGGGGCCTTACCTGCTTAATGGGAACAGCATTTCTTACACTGTATCGGAGAGATGTGTGAAAGTAAAAATAATCATGAGTGCAAAAACATTCACATTGCTAAAAAGGACTATACTGGTAAGGGAGTGTTATGGTTTCTGTAACTAATAACATGTTTCTTCTCTGTATTAAGCAAAAGGTTCTGGGCAAGTGTTTGGACACCTGGATTTTAAGATTGTGGTGGAACCTCCGGATTCTGCTCCTTTCACAGTTGTCTTGTTAGCACCTTCTCGCCAAGAAAAAGCTGCCTGGACAAGTGACATAAGTCAGGTGAGCCAGATGCTTTTCTCACATCTGCTTTTTTGTAATCTGTTTGGTCATAAGGCCACAAAGGAAAATTTTCAGAGCTGTTGTTTAAAAAAAATTTAATATATAGTCACATGACCTTGGGCAAGACAAGTAAGACTACTCTTATCTCAGTTTCCTCATCTGCAAATTGAGACCATTAGAGTTGATGATCTTTAAGATCTATTCCACCTGTAAAATTCACTGACCCTGTAAGCCCCTTGAGAGCAGGGACTGTCTTTTGCTTCTTTTTGTATCCCCAGCACTTGGCACAGTGCCTGGAACATAGTAGGCATTTAATAAATGTTTGTTGATTGATTCATACATCTGGATGCTCATCACACCTTATTGTATTGATATAGTGGTATTTTTTTGAAAATTTGCTCAAAACATATTTATTGCATATTGGTCCTTGTTGTTTATATGAAATGAAAATATAGTCGTTTTATTAAATACAGTGATTTAGACTTTCTCTCACACTTCCAAATACACTCACATTTTTAAAACAAATCTAAATACTAGATTACATGATATATTTGACTTCATTACATGGTGACACAATTATGATACAGTTGCAGTCAGAAGTTGTGAATTTGGGGTGTTTGGAAAGCCATAATCACATTATGACAGAAGTGCCTCAAAGCTTACCTGTTGTAGGGAGCTGCTTTTGTGAAGCTTCGTTAGTGGTTTCAGGATTTACCACCTAAGGAAAAGCTTGGGTATTCATTAAGTGGAGAAGGAAAGCAGAAAAGGGTCTTTCATCTCTGATGTAATCAATGAAGAATATCTGATTATCTGGGCCCTAACACTGGGAGATGCAGTGATTTCACAGCCTACCTAGTTTTTATTCACCAAGGAGGCTGGATTCTCTTGAGATATTGGTTAAGTTAATCGATTTAGTTAAGCCCCTGAAGCATGGCATGAGAATCCAATGTTGGGAGAATATTTTTAAAAATATTGTTTAAATATTAGAGGATTGATTTCTAGGCTGTAACAATATTGATGACTAATGTGGTCTCATAAAAGACAGAAAAAGCATTAATGTTGCTCAATATTCTAGCAGCATTTCTAGGGAAGAACTCAAACTATTTTTACATGCAAAAAAAGTTTAAGTAAAAAGCAAAATATACCGAGTCTCCCAGATATTTAGTTGTTTTATGAGTAGAAGCATTTAGATAGATGGCAAAAGTGTGGACTGCTGTAGTAATCCTAATGTGCCTCCATTTCTTAGAAGCTTAAGCAACAAGGTGAATGGCTACCAGTGAAGTCAGTCCTTTTATGACTAGAAAAAGGGACCCAAATTTGGCTTGTCATAGTTCTACTGCCCCTCCTGTTTGATTCCTTATTCATTTATTTCATTGGCTCATTCAACAAACATTTATTAAGTACCTGCTATTTATACTGGGCTAAGCATGGGGAAGGTAAAATGCTTAGATAAGATACCATCCTCACATTCATGAAGTTTGCTGTCAAGTAACGGTTCATTAATCCTTTTATTATCTTTATAATCATTCTGCCTAATTATTAAGGCAGGGTGGTGGAATAAGAACGTGTAGATATTACAGTGAATTCATATTTATAATTATGGTAATAATAACATATTATAGACAATAGGATCAGTCTATCCAAGCAGAACCAAGGACTCGTGACCATGAAATGGAAAAGACATTAGAACCTAAGCTGAGAACATTCTCTTACTGCTTTGAATGTGTCTGTCAGCCTAGCGACAGTGCTGAGGTGGGCCCTTCTAGAAGATGCATTTCAGAACTAGAGAAGGGAGTTACTTCAGGAGGAGTGGGAAATCCCAAAGCATGGCCAAACTGTGTGAACTTAAGTTGACTGTTCTTCAAGGGTTGGATTACCTGAAAGATACAATTTAGTAAATCTGTTTGACAAAGCAAGCTGGAACACAATTGGAGTAAGATGAAAAGAGAGGGAAAAGTATGAACAGATATGATAGAAGAAATTTCACAATTAATAGTAATAACTATCATTATAAATGGAATGACTTCCCCCATGAAGTAGAAGAAGAGTAGTAGATGAATTGGAAAGCAGAATTCAACAATATGTGTGGCTTCCAAAAACCACATTTGAAACATAAAAATTCATGCAGGTAAAACAAGGAGCTGGAACAGAATTTCATTTTGTTTAAGGGGAATTAAGAAAAGCAAGAGTATCAATCTTGATCTCAAAAGAGTCAGCAATAAAACTAAACATCATTAAGTGAGGTAAAAAGGGATACTTAAAGTCACCATAGACAATGAAATAGGATAGGATGGGATAGGAATTGCACCTGTTATTTTATTGGTACAGGGAACTCCTGGGTAAGGAAACTCCCACTCATAACGCCGGTCAGTCCTTCCTCTGAAATGCTCTAGTGCAAGGGTTGGCACACTGGAGCCTGTGGGCCAGATTTGGTCCTCTGTTTTTTTTATTGCAACAAGTTAAGATTTTATTGGTTTTTTTTGCATTTATAAATAGTTTTTTTTAAATATATGTTTAAAAATATGAGGGCCATACAAAAACAGGAGGTAGGATGGATTTGCCTTGTAGGCCACAGGCCATAATTTGCTCACTACTGCTCCAGTGGTAAAGAGTTGACTAGGGAAATGGGAGGTTAAGAGACTTGTCTAGGCTTACACAGCCAGTATATGTCAGAGGTGAAACACACTGATGGAATAATGTCACCTTTTAATATTTAATACTTACTGTATATGCAGTGAATGGCATAACATCTAAGTTAAGTGAATTACAGGAAGAAACATAACAAAATTATGATAGTGGGATACCTCAACATATAGCTTTTAGACCTAGACAAATCAAATTAAAAAGATAAACAAGAAAGAATTTAGAGTCCTGAATATGACTTTAGAAAAGGTAGATATGTTGCCTTCTATTGAATAGAAATAGAATGGAATATCTATATGTCTTGAACTCTGTGGGCCACTTTTTACAAAAACTTACCATGTGTTGGACATAAATAGCTCAGAAGAAAGGCAAAAGAGCAGAAATACTAACTACATCCTTTACTGGTCAGAGTGCTCTAGTAATTATAATTATAAAATGCCTGCAAAGAAACGATTCAAACTATAATAGATATTAAATAACAATCCTAAAGAATTGATAGGTCAAAGAATAAATCATAGAAACAAGACATACTTTCATGAAAGAAGATGATAATGAGACAATGCACTAAAACTTTTGAGATATTACCTGCATAGTCCCGAGGGTAAAATTTATGTTTCACAGCACTTTCATCCACAAAACAAGGATAAAACAGATGAGTGAATTGAATATGTAACCCAACTAGGTAAAACAACAAACTGGAAAGCTCCAACAGAACACAAAAATAGAAATTTTGAAAATCAAAAAAAAAGATTAACAAAGTTTAAAGCTAAACACTTCATTGAATTAATAAATAAAATTTATAATTGCTTTTAAAAACTAATCACATAGATAATCCATAAGTTAATCTGATTTTTAAAAGAAGAAAACCAAATTGCCAATGTAAAAAAAGACAAACAAAAATGAAAATGAAATAAAGGCTGTTATTAGAAATTATTTCACCTAATTGTATGTCAACAAAATTCATAACAAATTAAATGGATAGATGTTGACAAAAATATAAAACAGGTAGAAATGACAAAAAATAAAGAATTTAAATAACACAGTTTCAAAAAGGAAATTGAACAAGCTATACATGACTCCCCCCAGCTGGAGAAAACCCTCAAACTTCCGGAACCATATAGGTTTGTGAGTGAATCCTATCAACTGTTTAAAGAACAGTTAGTTCCACTATTGGATAAACTGTTTGCAAAACCAGGGGGAAAAAGGTATTCCATCAAATTCCTCTGTGGCATTAAAGTAGTCTTAATCACTAACCTAAGGAAAGACAAAGCAGAAAGCTAAATCCGTAGACCAATTATCTCTAATGAAAATTGACACAAAATAGGGAATAAAATATTAGCAAAGAGGCTATAGCAATATATTATAAAGATTCTATATTTTGTTCAGGTTGGATTTATGAAAGATTGGTTCAGTTTGAAGAAAACTGTAAATGTAAAATAATGAACAAAGTCAATTAAAACAATATTGTTGTGTCAATATATACAGAAAAAACTTGCAAGAAAATACAATATTTATTTCTTTTAAAAACCTTAGAAGACATGGGAATAAATGAGCCTTTCCTTAATATGACAAATAGCATCTATCCAAAACCAAAAGCTAACATCTGTGGCGGGGGTGGGGGGTGGGAGAAGACTAGAGGCCTTTCTGGAAAGATAATGTCTTGAAGCCAGCCTTGTGACAACTAAGAGGAGAAAGTGGTATATTCCAGGCTAGGTGACTGATAGGGCTGAGGCCTAATTTGGAGCAAGTTTAGACATCCAGAAACCTAATAATGAGAGAAGAGACAGTGGATCTCAGTCCAGGATAAAAGCTTAATGAGTAGGTCTGAAGTGTGATGTACCCTGGCCCCTTCTCAAGTTATTAAATAAATCCAGGGAAATCATAAGACTTTTTATATATTGCTAACAAAACCCAATAGGATTAACTAGAAAGAACAATTACATTCACAATAACTATAGACTATATAAAATATTTGGGAGTCAACCTGCCAAGAAATAGAAAGGAACTATATTATTATAAGTGATAACACATTCCCAGGCTTACTTGCCCAATTTGCACTGGTACTAGCAGGTTGGGTGCCCAGAGGAGTGGCTCCTATTACTTTATGGGTATTAGGGTAATTCCCCCCATTATCTCAGCTGAGAACCTTGCCTTGTATTTTACAGAAAAAATGGAGGCCATTCACAATGAGCTCCTTCTCTCTTCTTACTCACCTTTTATCACTCAAATGCCTCTTGCCACTCTCTTCCTTCATCCATCTCATGTAATGAAGTGGCTTTACTCCTTATCACAGCTAATCCCTCTATTTGTTCAAGTGATCTCCTCTCACAGATCTCTTTCTGTCTACTGGCACATTTCCTATTGACTACAAACATTCTCATATCTCCTGGTCCTGAAAAAACTCTTACTTGTATTAATCAAAAACAATATCACAAGTCTATGAGACATTACATTGCAGCTAGATTTATTACAAGAGAAATTAACATCTGATTCTTCTTTCACACCATGACTAACGTGAAAATATGTTTAACACGATTGCACATGTATAACCTATATCAGATTGCTTGCTTTCTTAGGGAGGAAGAAAATTTGGAACTCAAAATATTATAAAAATGAATGTTGAACACTGTCTTTACATGTAATTGGGAAAAAAATGCTATTAAGTGGGGGGAAAAAAGAGAGAAATGAACTTAGATGTGAAACCCTAAGCTAGGGCAAAGAGTTCACAATTCAAACAGAAGCTTGTACATTTATGAAATTGTGATGAAAAGAGGAGGAGGAAAAATAGAAATCTCTACCTAAATGGGAGTAACAATGGAGGAGAACTCATGAATAATTAAGATGACAAAAGCAGCTGCTAGACTATGAAGGTAGAATGGTGTGTCAGTAAGGAAGTGTCACAATATTGATGGTGACCATGAATATGCCTGTATAGTTCTGTATCACAGAATATAAGAGACTCTCTATATTCAGACACCAGAGGATCAAATCCCCAAACCAGTAACTCCAATTCAACATAGCAGCAACTATATCCCAAAACCAGTAAGTCCACTTCATTATAACAGCAAAGAACTTAAAACACAATATCACAGCAGAGAGCCAAGCCGTTCCATAACCTTCCCCTCTGCTGGGGCCTTCCCATGAACACTCACTGACAAATCCCAGCTGTCTGCTTGCCTGAGTCCTCTCCTTCTAAAATTCTGAGAATGAGCTTAAGGGCTACCCTCAGAGTGTATATACCCTTTTTAGGGCTTGACAACCTTCATGACCTAATTAACAAAAGGGTGTGGGCCTTCCTACAAAGCCTCTCCTAATGAAGCTTCCCTTAACTAGCTCCACTTGAGACCTATTAATGGAATTAATCGGTGGGGGAGATCTTCATTCACAGTTTAGGGTCCCAGCTGCACAAGCAGTTTCTCAGTCCTAGCATAGACTGACTGGTGCCTGCCTTGACTCCTAAAGACACGCAAGGAGTCCAACTTGAGGGGCAAACCACAAATTATGTCAGCTCAGGGTGGGAGAGGGCTTCATCTTTGATACATTCAGGCCCTGGATTCAGTGTTTCCAGAAAATATGGCAACTCAAAAGGACAAGTTCAGGGCATCTCTTAACATTCAGTTCTTCCATCTCTGCTAATCATCATCCTTTTTTCCTTCTGTCCTTTGTAGGTAAAAGGCGGTCTACAAATGGTACTTCTGCTCTCTCCTCTCACTACCTTATCTCGCCAACACTGCTCTCCCTTAATGATCTTTTAGTTGCCAACTCCAGTGGCCTTTTCTCAATACTCGTTGTGCTTCACCTCTCTGCAGGCTTTGACAGTGTTGATCACTCTCTACCCCTTGTACTCATTTATTTTGAGGACACTGAATTCTCCTGGTTATCCTCCCTGCTATTAGACTCTTCCTTCTCAGTCTCTTTTGCTGTATCCTTATCTAGATCACGCCCTGTAACCATAGAGGTACTTCAAGGTTCTGCCTTGGGCCCTCTTTTCTTCTCCCTCTGTAGTCTTTCACTTTCATCATCTCTCATGGATTTAATCAGATGATGCTCAGATTTACCTATCCTGCTCTAAACTTTCTGCTGACCTCAGTCTTATATCCAGTGGCCTTCCAGAAATCTTAAACCCAACATATCCTGAACAGAACTCACTATCTTTCCCCCAGCCACTCCCCACCCCCCATTCTACCTTCTGCATTATTGTAGATGATAACACCATCCTTCCTGAGTTCCTGAGGCTCTCAGCCTAGGAGTTATCATTGACTTTTCACTCTCTCTCTCCTTCCTTATCTAATCTGTGGTCAAGGCTAGTTGATTTCACCCTTGCAACACATCTCAAATATGTTTCCTTTTCTACTCTGACACTGTCACCTTTGTGGTACAGGACTTCATCACCTCATGCCTGGACTCCTGCCTTGAGTCTCTCCCCACTCCAATCCTCCATTCAGCCACTGAAGTGATTTTTCAAAAGTGAAGGTTTTACCAAGTTACCCCACTACTCAATAAACTCCAATGGCTCCCTACCACCTCCAGGATCAAATACAAAATACCCTGTTTGGCATTCAAAGCCCTTCATAACCTAGCCCCCTCCTACCTTTCCAGTCTTCTCACACCTTACTCCCCAATACCTACTCTTCGATCCAAAGACACTGGCCTTCTGGCTGTTCCAGGAACTAGACCGACACTATCTCTCAGCTCTGGGCACTTCTCTGGCTTTCCTCCACTCCTAGAATGCCTTCTCTCCTCAGCTCCCCCTACTGACTCCCTGACATCCAGTAAGTCCCAGCTAAAATCCCATCTTTTTTTGGAAACCTTCCCAAACACCTTCCAGTTCTAATGCCTTCCCACTGTTAATTATGTTCTATATATCGTATAGATAGATAGTGTGGCGAATGTAAAGTTTGAGAGACATAATTTCTGGGTAATTAATCATTTTGTTAATTATAGCTAGTGAGTAATTAATAAAAAGATGGTCATTTGGCCATCTTTCATGAACCAAAGACAGATAATGATGGCCTCTTGATGCCTGTATGCCCTTGGAAGAGCAGGTGTTCCTGACAGGATGCAATCAACTCTGATTGGTTAACAATTAAGAATAATGAATATTATAAATAGTAGTGGACCTACTCTAATGAGAGGCTGGGGGATGACTTGGATTATGTCACTTTTATTCCCAGACCACCCCTAGCCTTGGGCATTCTAGAAAAAGAATTTGAACTCTGGAAGATGAATCATAATAGGCACGTCAAATGTTTGTTGCTTGATTTGATAGGGGAGCCAATTGCTAATTGTTGGCAAGTAGGACATTTAAAAGCATTTATTTTTAAGTCCATGTTTATAAGACTAAAACGATGGGACTTCTGTAGAATCAATTAAATGGTAAAATTGATTGAATCAAATTGTTTTCTATAGAATTAGCCAGGTAGAATGTTTAATTGCTTGTAAGCATTTCTGGGGCAGGGTAAGATGAAATAGTAAAGAGAAATGTGTTTAAAATTCTTCACTCATATACTTAGAATGGACAAAAATCTTATTTTCTGGTCTTTTCAAGGGGAGGAATTGGGAAGAAAACCAGTTAATAAGATGTTTTTGTTTGTTCCCCATTTCTGTACACACACACACACACACACACACACACACACACACACATGTGTTATATATGTACAAAAAAGAGGCAAAAGACAGCCTTTGCCTTCAAGGAACTTATAATTTAAAAAGGGAGACAAGATGCAAACAAATACATACAAAGCAAGATACACATAACATACACACTTACATGTATATATGCATATACATCTAGATCTAGATACACATATGTATCTTGCTTTGTATATATTATCTAGATGATATCATTATTCTGTGGTATATGATTATTATATGATATATAGAAATACAGATACATATATGTTATATGATTATTATTCTGTGTTACAGTGTCACCTTCAGTGGTGATTTGAGGGAAGCTTTTTAACATGCTCTACATTTGGCCAAATACCATGCATATTTGTGATACTTCCACAAATGTAGGGAGGCTTAGAGGTGAACTTCCATCTTTTTAGTTAAAACCTGTAATTATAGAGAGACTTGAGCCATAAACCTTTAAGCATAATTGTGAGCCTGGGTAAACAGTAGAACATGAAATTAATGCAATGGGGTTTTTTTAAGTGGTCAAATTTTCAGCCTCAAATTTTACACCTATAAATAGTTGATAGAAAAAAAAATCATGTTTGGGAACCATTAAGTACTTACATGTTATGTTGGTGATGTCAATGGTTAATTATGGCCTCAAATAGTGCTTGAATATGTAATTAATCATTCATGCAATTTTAAGTTCTAAAAAATTGTAGCTTCTGAAAGTAAGACCCAGGCAGTTTAAAATATTTAAAGCTTATAAAGGAGTTCATACACTAAACTGTAACTTAAAAAAGAATTTTGAAATCAATTTATTTTCTTAAAGAAGGGTTCCCACATGATTGGTGTTAAAGTCTGATACTTGAGCGAGCTGGTAACTAAAATACTAAGCAGTACATTGTTTTCAAGCACAGTTTTAATTGTTCTATGAAATTCAGTTTTTCAGAAATTTAGATTGTAAGGGAACCACATTAAATCTTTTTGAGTCTTTAAGGGATCATTGAATGGAGAAACTTACAGATTCTGGGGATAACACACCTATATGTATACGTAAAATATGTATGCATAATGCGAGTATATGTACATATGTAGCAGCTTCTACATATTTTTTTTCAGTGTTTCTCCTTTTCCCTTTTCTTTTCAGTTAAGGAAGCATCCCTGAGAAATTTTAATAACTTTTCTCAGCAATCCCAGGGGGAAGTTAAGGAATGGATGGATCATCAGGGACAATCAGGGGATGCTCCTTCCAAATTTTGAATCCAGGAAAAAGTGCTCATACAATCTAGAAATCGACGACTTCCTTGCTAGGGGAGAGGGGAAGTAAACTGTGTATCCATGATTCAGGATGAGGATGGACACAGATTTGCTTTTTATGTGCAAAAGTACATTCGTATACCACCCCTTTCCCCACAAAAAAACCCTCTGTATGTGAGGCTTGTGGTGGCAAGGGTTTTTTTTTCCTCCTGTTTTTTGTTTTGTTTTATTTTGCAAAAGAAGGGTTTAGAATAATGGTAGATACCTGAGAAAAATCAGAAGGGAATGGAAATAATTATTTTCACAGCCTTGCCTAGGGTAAGAATACCAAATAAAGCATAGTGATGATAACTAAATAACAACAAACAATGTTAATTGCTTAAATTAAAATGCTTTTACAATGAAATTAGTGCAACTAGAATAAGAAAAGAAACTGTCAAATAGGAAAAAAGAAACTTCATATCAATTATGTCTGGTAAAGGTGATAATATATGGGAAATTGATACAGATATATAGCATTCTTCAAAAGGTAAGTGGTTAAAGGATATACACAATTTTCATAAGAAATGGAAACTGTTTTATAGCTATATGCTCCATATTCTTAAAACAAAAATACAGATCAAAACAACTTAGGTTTCTATTAGATTTTCAAAGATGAAAATGATAAATATTGGAAATAGCATGAAAAGACAGTTACACTCTTACAGGGCTAGTGGATCTACGAATTGTTCCAATTACTCGGGCAACCAGTTTGCAATTATTTTTAAAGTCATTAAATCCTGCAGTTCTACTACTGGGCATATATTCCTCAAAGACAGAGGGAAGGGTCCCATGCATGTGTACAAAAATTTTTATAATGGCAAAAATATTTTAATAGCCAAAAAATACAGACTAAATGGATGGCTATTACCAGGGACTAGTTGAATAAATTGTCCTATACTAATGTAATGGAGTACTATTGTGATATAAGAAATAGCAAATGTGAACAAATTATAGATACCTAGGAAGACCTGTATGAACTGATGCAGAGTGAAGTCAAAGTTAAGAACAATTTATACATTAACCACAAGAATGTAAAGGAAAACAACTTTAAAAGACATCAGAACGCTCATCAATTTAGTGACTAATTTTGATTCCAGTGGCCTCATGTCTAAATTGAATTGGGAATTTGGTTATGCTTATTGGTTTTCCCCATCACTTACAAGCAAATGGTTTTTATAAAGAAGTGATTCTGTGGTTTAAAAAAAACATGTTCACACCAGAAATAAGAATCATAGTCCAAGCACAAAACAATGATATTCCCAACCTATCCCCCCGGTCTTCAAGCTCTATTTCTCCTTATCTGTTGATTTCTTCTGTAATGTCTACTGAAGTCTTACCATTCTTAAAAGAACTTCCCTAGATCCTACAGTTTCCTCAAACTATTATTCTATAGATTTTCTCCTTTCCTTAGTGAAACTTTTAGAAAAATCTGTATGCTTATAATTTTTTCAACTTTTCCTCTCCTTTCCTCTCCTCTATACAATCTAGCTTTCTGATTCTCATCACTCAAATGCAATAGCTCTCTCTGGTTACAAATACTCTCTTATTTGCCAAATCTAAAGGTTTTTTCATAGTTTTCATTCTTCTTGATATCTCTGGGGGGAAGGGAAAGGGGAAAGCATTTATATGCTGCCAACTATGTTCACACACACATATACACACATAGATGTGTGTATGTGTTTTTTTATGTATATGTGTGTGTGCTTGTATATCATTTGCTCCTCACAATAATCCTACAATGTGGGTGCCACTATTATCCACATTTTACAATTGATGAAATGGAGACAAATATAGGTTAAATTATTTCCTCAGGGGGTCACAAGTGTCAAAGGCTGGATTTGATCTTATGTCTCCTCACTCCAGCCCCAGCACTGTGCCTTCTAGCTGCCTCTAGTCCATTTGATTCTGTTGACCACCCTCTTCTCCTGGATGTCTTAAGACACTGCTGTCTCCTGGCCCTCCTACCTATCTGACCTTCTCTCCCTTTCCTTTCCTATTTCGTCATCCTTAGCAGTTCCGCAGGCTTTCTCCTCTGGCCTCTTCACTCTGTATACTGTCTCAGTGACTTCATCAGCGCCCATAGGTTTAACTGTCATGTTTGTGCAGATGACTCACAAAGGTATACATATATGTATATGTACACACACACACACACACACACACACACACACACACCTCAGTCTGTCTCCTGAGCATCAGTCCTGCATCATCAACTACTTTTTAGACATTTCAAACGGAACTTCCCAAAGACATTTCAAACTCAATGTGCCTAAAACAGAACTCATTATCCTTCCCTACAAAGGCACCCCTCTTCCAAACTTCCCTGTTTCTGTTAAAAGCATAGTTATTCTTCCAGTTTCCCAGGTTCATAACCTTGTTACTATCCTTGACTCCTCACTCTTCCTCATCCCACATTTCTGGTCAGTTGCCAAATCTTGCCATTTCTACACCCATAATTTTTCTTACATAGTTCTCCTTCTGTCTACTCACAAGGCCACCACCATGGTTCAAATCTTCATTTTTCACCGGTTTACCGCTTCCTGATTGTTCTCCCTGACCCAAGTCTTTCCCTAGTCTAATCCATCTTCCACCTGGTTATCAAAGTAATTTCTTTCAGTGCAGATCTAAGCATGTCACCCCCTAGTCAATCAATTCCATTGGTTCTCTATGGCCTCAAAATATAACCTACTTTTTACTGTTAAGGGCCTTTATAACCTCATTATACATTATTGTCCTCCTCCCTACATTATGTGGTCCAGCCAAATTGGCCTCCTCTCTGTTCCCCACACATAGCAATCTGTAGCTGTCCCTGATGTGGAACACACTCCCTCATTAGCTATGCTTCATAGAATCTCTTTTTCTTCAAGACTTAGCTCAAGCCTCAGCTCTTTTCCTTCTGCATGAAGTGGGGCTGTGGCACTTGTACCCTTCTTCTTCTTTTCCTCCTCCCCTCCCTCCACCCAAGTTCTGGAACCAGGAATCAGGACTCAGCCCTAGCTCCTGGGCAGGTTATGTCCATCTACTTTCCTTTGGCCCCACTCACCATCCCAGGAAGTTCCCAGACTGAAGTTACATTTTATTGTTCTGGAATCAATGGAAGATCATTATAGATCTGTAGAAATGGTATTTGTGGTCCTTTGAGCCCTGAAAATTCAGCACCCTAGAAACATGGGAAATGTACATTGGCCTCCATCTGCAATGAGTCGTAATTACTGTTTTAGTGTTGTCTTTTTTTCAATTTCCACAGTGTGTCGACAACATTCGGTGCAATGGCTTAATGACGATAGTATTCGAGGAAAATTCCAAAGTGACTGTGCCACATATGATTAAGTAAGTGCAGCCTTTTTCTTCACTCATTTTTTATCCAAGGCCAAACTGTTGGATAAGGTAAGGCTGCTAGAATAGCAGTAGCAGAGAATTGTGTCATCTGACCTGTCAGACTTGTCCTAGCTGCTGTCGTGCCATGTTTCAGTTTTTACGAATGATGGCCATTGCCAGAGGCAGGCTCAACATCAACCCTCTGTTAGAGCAGGTTCGATCTTGGGACTGGATGAGGCCATCACAAGTCGTTGAACTGTTAACAAAGGAGGGCAATTTTGCCCTGACACAGCAAGGTTACAGCGATACTCAGCTTTCCTAGGTACAATCCTCCTTGTCTTCGTATGGAAGCATATCTACTCAGCAGGGCAGGATATGGTGATTCACCATAATGCTCATAAATTCATCAAGTTAGAGAGACCTGGTTCCACAAGTGGGATTTTTTATGAGAAGGTGAACAGGAAACTACATCAGGGAAACAGGCCAATCAGCTCCTGGTGAACTGATATGTCTCCCTTTAGGGAAAACTAATCCCTATTGTCAGGAGAAGAGGAAGGTGGCCCTAATCCATGTAGAGAGAGATAGGGAGGGATGGACCTAATTCTGACCTTCTCCTACATTGTGGGGAAACACTGATAGATATCTGTCCTGTCACAGCCATTTGTTAGAAAGTTTCTGCAAAGATATCGGTGACTATTGATTGTTTTGTCCCACTTTTGAATTTTCTTTCAATTTTGGCAAAGTGATAGGTTTATCTTAAAAGAGATAATCACGAGAGCCAACACTGACCTGTGTTTACAGAAAAGAACAAAGAGTTTACTTGTTTTGTTAGTTTTAGCAACTCCTGCAAATTATGGTAATTATACCTGATTTAACTCTGGATCAGTTTCAGTTTTGAAGAAAGTCAGAATGACTTAAATGACTAAGGCCATTTTCCTTCTAGCTGTTGTATATAGAGAGTACTGAGAGATTATTTGTTTCATTTTTCTCAGCCTATTGTGGTGAGTTAGGGCCATTTTCCCAGCCTCCACTCCCCTCCCTCCATTTCTGATTTGGTTTCTAACATACTACTACAAAGCAAAATCTGGAATTTAAAGTGATTGCAAAGAAAACTGGAATATTCTACAGATTCTTTGCCCTCTGATTAGAGTTTTGCCATTGCTTGTCTTTGGTTTCTTTTCTATCTTCATAAGTTACTTTTGAAGTATTTTGGTAGATATATAGGATTATAGCTCTACAGTTAGAAGAGACTCCAGGGGCTATGGGCTTCTAAAGTCATTGTATGATCAACTGTGTTCTACTTTTCAGGAAAACCCGAGTGGTGGTAGTGAGAGACCTTGTCTTCTTTTCTCTTATAGTTTATGGAACAAAAGTGCTTAGCATAGTGCCTCGCACATAGTAGGCACTTAGAGGTTTGATTGATTGATTGATTATGGATAATATCTTATAGAATTAACTGATTGTGTCTAGGCAGTAACAGCTGTTTGAAAGATGCTTTTCCTCTTTAGCTTTTATTTTTTAATCTCCGTTTTCCCTTGACAGAAAGCTTTTTCTTCTTTGAGGGTGGAGAAGCAATAATTTCTGCATGTAGCTAAAAGCAATGACTATAGGATTTCCTCTGGGATCCCTTGCTTTTCTACATTTGTAAGAATTAATTCCAGTTAAACACCATCCCAGTAGTGAAAGTCTTAATATTTAATAAGCCCCATGTCAGATAAAAACAAAGTATACAATACCAGTATACAAGCACTAGAGAAAAATCTATATTACTTTAATTATAGATGAGCACCTAGTTGGTAGTACTGAAATGGTTTGGTTTTAATCTTAAGGAAACCTGATTAACAACCAGCTGATTTCAGTATCAACAGCTGTAGATTCCTTCAGCACTATATTTTCTAGGCTCTTACTAGTTTGGCTTTAAAAACACAAAAAAGGCTAAATTTAAAAATAAGTATGGAATATAAAATTAAAAGTCATAGGTGGATATATTATTAAACTCAAACCAAATTTAAAGAAAAAAAAGGACAAACCTTTTGCCCAAAGTTGAATGAACTTCAGTTTTATGCCTTAGGCTGCCTAATTTAGGGTTAAAAAATATTTTCTCAGTGGGTAGATAAGTCAAAGCTAACTTAATCATGAACCAGAATGGCATCTGGTGGTTCTCCACCCACTGAGAAAGTATGGGGGTGGGGGATGGGCTGGTTCTAGACTTGCAGTTTCGTTGGTATAAAGGACTCCAGGGGAGAAAACTCCTTCTACTCATTTCTAAATTACTTCTAAATTACTTACTTGGCCTTTCTGGTTGTCTAGACCAGGATATGAACTAGAGCTGTGATTTCCTTGTTATAGCGAACTCCTCTGTGAGCAAACTCCTATCAATGCAGGTTGACATCTTCTCTTCAGTTTATAATTATAGAGTTGAGTGTGGGGTCACTGAGAAGTTAACAGAGGTAGAATATGAACCCAGGTCTTGCTGTCTCAGATCGCTATGCCTCTCGTACACATATTCTAACCCAAAAGTTGGGAATGGTGCAAGTATGACTTTTATTCATGTTCATTGATAATAACAAATCTTCACTTTATACTAATATAGCCACAAGCTGTGTCTCCCAGAACAGGGACTGGCACATAGCAAATGCTAATTGACTGACTGATTGGCTGAATAACAACCTAGATGAACGCTGAAAAAACTCCCCTTGTCTGGGTGTTTCCCTCGTTTGACATAATGACATCAAAGCTCCTTGATGATCTGTTAAATTTTTCAGTTTTCATTGCACAGTTTGACACAGCAGACAAAAATCTTGCTGTCACTATAGCTCATTCTTTCTGCCTCAGCCTTTATTTATCACATATAGAGATCTATAGATATCTGTAAAGATATATCAGAATAAAATTCTAGAAATTTCTTCTTTCCCCTGTAATTTTGAAATAGCCTGCTGACATTTTAACTTTCTAGAGCTCATTTTTTCACCACATTGAGGGAAATGGGCTTTGTGCATAGAAGACTGTCTTATCCTAGTCAGTGACTCTTTTCTTAATAGACCCATTCTGCTCCTAGCTCCTATACATGAACTATGGGTTATCTTAATCTGGAAGACTTAGATATTACTGTAAGGTCATTGTATGATCAACTGTGTTCCACTTTTCAGGAAAAGCCATGTGGTGGTAATGAGAGACCTTGTCTTTTCTCCTGTAGCTTATGGAACAAAAGTGCTTAGCCCAGTGCCTTGCACATAGTAGGCACTTAAACATTTCATTGATTATGGATAATATCTTGTAGAATTAACTAGTTGTATCTAGGCAGTAACAGCCATTTGAAAGGTGCTTTTCCTCTTCAGTTCAATTTTATTGGATGTGAAACTTAGATATTAGATATTATATGCATAATGCTGAAAAGGTGTGTGTGTTTTATAGTAGAAAGAATTCTGAATCTGGGTTCAAAAGACCTGCATTCAAATCCCAGCCCTGACATTTAGCTGTATTACTATGGAGGCATCATGGAGTAATGAGTAGATAGGACACTAGACCTGGAGTCAGGAAGACATAGGTTTAAAATCCTGATTGAGACCCTTATTAGCTTGGTGCAAGTAGGTTAACCTCTCTGTGCTTTGGTTTCCTCACCTATAAAATGAGAAGATTGGACTCAGTGGCCTCTAAAATCTTTCAAGTCTAAAACTATGATCCTATGACCTCTCCGAGCCTCAGTCTTCTTATCTGCAAAAAGAATATAGCCACAGTTGCACAAACCCAGGACTTTTGGGAGGAAGGTGCTTTGTAAACTTTAACACAATATGTAAATGTGAGTAGTTATCCTACTCTGTTGTTGGTCAGTCATGTTTGACTCTTCATGACCCCACTTCGGGTTTTCTTGGCAGAGATACTTGAGTGGTTTTCCGTTTCCTTCTCCAGCTCATTTTACAGATGAGGAAAGTGAAGCAAAGAGGGTAAAGTGACTTGCCCAGGGTCACATAGCTACTAAGTCCCAGAGGCCAGATTTGAACTCAGGACCTCCTGACCCCAGGCCTGGCAGTCTGTTTACTGTGCCATCTAGCTGCCCCAGTTATACTCTATGTATAGGTATTTGTTTTACTCCTATGTTAGGTAGATTTTGTTACTGTTATGATATCACCTTAACAACATTTGTTATCTTTTTTAAAACTCAGTGTTTATACTAGCTTAAAAAATCATGCCATTAAGACTCTCTTTTTTAAGTTGTTACTGTTGTAGGAATTTTAGGAAAACAAGTTTTATGGCTTTGGGGGTTCTCTTGGGAAATAATAACTTTGAGCTGCTGTTCAGTTCAAGAAAATAAATTAAATAATTTCATAATATTAAATATCTTTGCTTCATTTAAAATGAAAATGTAATCAGGATTTTAAAGGACAGTGTTATAATTTGTCACATTTTCATTTCATATCAGCTGATATAATTTTTCCCTTTCTGGTATTTCAGATAATCTACTTTCAGTTAAAAGCCAGAGATCTCAGAATGGTGCTTAGGGAACAAAAGCCTGATATGGGGGATAGAAGCGTTCACATTTAGTAGGTGACCGTGTCCTTTAAAGTGGGATCCTATAGTGTTGATCTCCAAACTTAAACTTTTTTTGGTATAGACTAAATTGCATGTTAAGTCTAATTTTGGTGTTGCGTCTGTTGATGGCCTGTTTTCTCTCAGTGATGCGGCAGTGGAAAATACTGAAGCCGTTTCCAAGATAGAGGGGTTATGCCAGGGGAGAAATATTCTGATGAAAGAGGGAGAGGACAGGAGAGAGTCATTAACTGATGCAACAGTAACGACTTTGGAAATGACATGGTACTACTCAGGCAATAGTTACAAAGAAACTTAAAGATTTTAATTCTGTATTTTCATTAGTAATAATGTAATAAAAATTAACAGATTTTTTATAGTAAATTGCTAAACATTCACTTTGGGAGAGTTAACTCTTCTGTATTCTTTTTTCACATTTATCTTATTTTTAATTTATGGAATAAAACAAGCATTTCTATAACATAGTATAATAAAAAAGATGATTGCACATGAAACTGCAAATCTATTATATACCACCTGCTATCTTTTAAATATATAATAAAGTTAGCATGTAAATTTATTTTTTCTTCTCTCCCTCCCCATCCTAGAGGTAGGCACCATTACACATAAATAGGTGTGTGTATACATACATACATACATACATACATATATATATATATATACACACACACATACACACATATAAAAAATTGTTCTATACGTACTTCTGTTTCTCAGTTCTTTTCTCTGGATGCATATAGCATCTTTCTTCATAGGTCCTTTATAGTTAGTTTGGATTTTTATAGTAGTCAAAATGACTTATTTGTTCAAAGTCATTCTTAAAACAATATTGCTGTTACTACATACGATGTTCTCTTGGTTCTGCTCATTTAGCTCTTCATTATTTCGTGTAAGTTTTTCCATGTTTTTCTAAGATTGTTCTGAATTCTTTAAAAATCATATCCCCATACTTAACAGTGCCCCAGAGATATAAAAGACATATACCTTCAAAAGTAAGCTATTGATTTTTAGAGGGAAATTGGATCATTGATAGGTCCTACAGACAAGGTGTGGATTTTCTTCTTAGACTCAAAAAGTTCTCACTCTCAGCAAATCCTGGAACCTGCGGTGAAATCACAGATTTTAGGTCACTGTGTTTATCAGCACCCATAAAGTTACTTTACTGAAGATGTCATGATAAAAGAGTGAATTGCAAGTATCCCTTGGAAAGACCGTGCAGTTGTTTTGGCCTGAGACTGTAACCTATAAATCGTGTGCCTGTTCTTGCCTCTTCTCCTTTCTGAATGACTGGTAATTGGCTGTTTATATTCTGGGGTTGAAGTGGAGGATTTGGCCCGCTTTTAAGGGGAATACTATCAAAGCAGAGCAAGCTGTCCACATGAAAAGAAGCATAATAGAAATGGAGAAAAAATGAGGAGGGGAAATTTGTCCTCTAATGCAATCTCAAAATGTCTAACTGCATTTATTGCATATGGAACTTTAAAAAATTATCATTGATATGTTCAGTTAATGCTTAAGCACAATTCTGTTTCAGATTAATTGGGTGAATCACTTTACCTGAACCTCACCCCATTTTGTAAGAGCTCTCCCCGTTGAGAGGAAAGAGTTCTGGTTTTGGAGTCAGGAGGGACCTGGATTCAAATCCTACCTCTGACACTAAACTTGCTGTGTGAGTTGGGTCAAGTATGACTTGACCTCAGTTTCCTCATCTGTAAAATGCGGATGATGACGATGATGGTGATGATGATGATGATGATGATTATAGCTGTAGTACTTACCTCACAGGGTTTTTGAGAGGCTCCAAAGAATTAAGGTATAGAAGTCATTTTGCAAACCTTAAGGAACCCTGTATATGGAGTATTCCACAAGTCTCAGTGTAGTGTTCAGCTTTCTAGAAGTTTTCAGTACAGTTTTAAGCTATAAAAGCATTTTAGCACTATTAAAAGCTTAAGGCTATGCTGAGACTTTTGGGACACTCTGAAATAAATATCAATTATTTTAAAATGAAGGGATTGAACTATATGACCTGGGAGGTTACCAGATCACAGATCCTAAACATTAGAACTGATTTAGAAATCACACAGTCTGATCACTGGTACCTGCCAGATATAATGTTCTATGCTGGCACTGTGACACACTCGATCCACCACCTTCCTTTCTTTGCAGATGCGGGTATTTTCCTTACAAAGTACAGGTTGACTCTAAAGAGAAGGGATTCAGCGAAACTGACACATAGTTTCTCCTCTCCACCCCCCAAATTGAAACTCTGACTTTCCTAAACTAAAATAATTTAAATTATTTTTTTCTTCCTATATAATGTTTTTGTTGTATACTTAAGGTATCTCCCAAACTTTAATGTTTTATAAAGCTTAGGGTTGCACTAAGACTTCTGGGACATGAAGTATGTAGTGTGTGTGTGTGTGTGTGTGTGTGTGTGTGTGTGTAGTACATATATGTACCTGGCTGTTTTATATCTTCCAGTAAAAAAGCTAAGTGGGATCATGGTAAAAAAAAAAAAAACAAAAACAAAAAACCTAGGATCTTTTTCCAGAGAATTAGATTGTCTGCCTGAGTGTGGTTTTGTTGAAACATTCTTCCTGATCTATTGTGTAGGTCTGATGCCCGTCTTCACAGAGATGACAAAGATATCTGCTTTAGCAAAACATTAAACTCCTGCAAAGTGCCCCAGATTCGCTATGCCAGTGTGGAGAGACTCTTGGAGAGGTTGACAGACTTGCGTTTTCTCAGTATTGACTTTCTCAACACTTTTCTGCATACTTACCGTATCTTCACCACAGCAGCTGTGGTCCTGGAGAAGCTGTCTGACATATACAAGAGGCCTTTCACATCTATCCCTGTCAGGTACACCTAGAGTTTTGTGTCATGGTTATCCGTCAGGTCAGAAGAGGAATTGGGCTGGGGGTGGCAGTAGATACTGCTCAGAATTCCTGCTCCAGAGATCTGAGGGTTCAGGGTTATCTATTAGGCCCCTATGTTTGGGAGTTACACACTTTACTCATGTCTCCTTGTCTCCAGAGGGCAGCTAGATGGCACAGTGCATAGACCACTAAGCCTGGAGTCCGGAAGAGCTGATATCAAATCAGACCTTGGACACTAACTAGCTGCACGATCCTAGATGAGTCATTTAACCCCTGCCTCGGTTTCCTCATCTGTAAAATTGGGATAATAATGGTACCTATCTCTCAGAGTTGTTCTGAGGATAAAATGAGATGTTAGTAAAGTACTTAGCAAAGTTCCTGGCACATAGTAAACTATGTGAATTTAAACTATTATTATTATTAATTAGTAATATTTTGGGGAAATTGATTAGATAGAATCTGTAAGGTGTCATGAAAGTTTTTTGGAGATGGGTAGGATGCACAAATAGTACTTGGATGGGATTTGAAAACTATGAAATATAAATGTGATATTCTCCTATTATAGCTTTTATATGTAGACAGTTTATGTGTGTGTGTGTGTGTGTGTGTGTATACGCTTGAGTGACATCCAGGAAATCCATTTTTAACTTTGCTACAACTCATTTTTACTTTTCAGGTCTCTGGAATTGTTTTTTGCTACCAGTCAGAACAATCGAGGTGAACACTTGGCAGATGGAAAGTCACCACATCTGTGTCGAAAATTCTCTTCTCCACCCCCATTGGCTGTATCCAGAACGTCTTCCCCTGTCAGAGCTAGAAAGCTGTCATTGACTTCCCCCCTGAACTCAAAAATTGGAGCCCTAGACTTGTCTGCTTCTTCCACGACCAGCAGTCCAACCTCAACTCATAGCCCTGCTACATCCCCACCACCCCACACTGGTAAAGTACCATTGGATCTTAGCAGAGGCCCTTCTTCTCCAGAACAAAACCCCGGATCTCTAGAAGAGAATTTAGATAACCCCCGCATGGATCTGTGTAACAAGCTAAGACGAAATATTCGAAGAGGTATTATTCAGCTGCCACATGTCCTGAACAGCACTAGTCAACTATTCTCCATCCCTTTTGGAACCTTAGTGCCCATTCTCCGTAGTTTTCCTACTTCTGCATAGAAGGAATACAATGGCTATATAGGACAAAGAATCCTGTAGTCCTCATTTGGTACTCATGGGAGGGGAGGAAGAGGTACACAGGGCCAACTTTCCCCATACCTTCTCCAGTAAAAATGGATTTAAGTTAGTATTTTTTTAAAAAAGATATTTTTTGAATGCTATAATTTGAATGGGCTAGGGAAGGGGCTGTGGACCTTGTCACAGTCTTATTTTTGGTGGCTTCTCATCCCTTTCCATCTTATAATATGATAATAATAACAATTTCCATCTTATAGTAATAGGCTCTAACCTCTTAAGATTAGCCCTTCTTAAGAAGGTTTGAATTTGCTTTGGGGGAGCGTTTAAAGCTGTATGGCATAATTCCATATAAAACTAGAGCTGCAGGGGGAAAAATCTTAAATTTTGCCTTTATTTTTTTCTCCTCAGTAAAACATCCTTTGTTGTTTGTCTTTGTGAAAAGACAGATTCTATGATGTCAGGAAAGTCTCTCTGGACCTCTGTTTTCTCATCTGAAAAATGAGGAAATTGATTAGATGATCTTTCCAATCCTTTCTAGCACTAAATTTCTGTGTTTATAGGCTAACACAAACTTTATTTTTCAGCATAAATGGTGAAAATTGGATAAGAAGTTAAATGAAGCATCCAGATTGAAAGTAGTTGCATTCTAATGAAAGCTCATCTCTCTCTCTGCCCCCCTCCACTCCAATCCTTAAGTTCTACACTTTCTAGTTCAGATCATTTAAATAAACTCCCCAGTGAGGTGCCTAATGGAGTTTTAACTAAAGCAGTTGTCATTGTCAAAAGTAACATATTGTTTAACATGAAATCCTTTAAAATGACAAGTTAGCAACTCACGAGGAGGAGTGGGGGAGGTTAATTAAAAACCCATTAATGAACAACAAGCCTGAGCTGTGTGATGATGAACTGTTTTCTGGGGATGAGGGGCTAGAACAAGACTTGACTAGTGTCTGCAGGAACCCATCATCGTCAGGGCTTAAGGAACTTTGCTGGTGGGAGGGCGGGACTGAGATGAGCCTGTAGGTTATCTTGAAATTCCCCTTTATATGGGATGACCAGACAGAATGGGAAGTTCTTTCCAGCTCTAAACTTATTATGGTGCAGAGGAGGGGTGAGATCGAGACAGTGAACCCAGCTGCTTGTACTTTTTGAGTTGAGATGTTTGGGGAATGCCAGACATCATCAGTCTTCACCCCAGCGCTTACCAGCATCTTAGCTTAGCACGCTAAGTTCAAGGATTGTTTCCCAGATCCCATCCCCAGCAACAGACACTCTCTTTGACCAGGGAACAATGATAATTTTAAAGTGGCCGTCATGGTTTTCCATAAGAATCGTACAATTCTTGTTCAACAATATCAAGAACCTTGTGCTGCTATTCTAAGCAAAGTTCCCACTCCCTTAACCATCTGGATTTTTCTAGTGTTGGGTTATTTCTGTTTCCCACCCAAGTTATCTTTCTTCCTCTTCATTCTACCTCCACTCCCAGGGGCTACATTTTAATTTGACCATAGCGATACCATCAACTCATTTTTGAAAGAAAAAAAAACAAAAAACCCAAAACTATCACAACAATTTAGCCACTGTATTCTTCCTACATGCTCCTCGTTCTGCAGTAGTCATTTAAATAGTCTAGTATTAGTTATCCCTTACCCTGCCTCCTTCTGCTGAATTGCCTATGAGACCATTCTTAGTGTTTTCTTTAGAACTGTCCAGTTTTGTAATATGTGTCATGGACCTGTCTCATGATGGGGAACCCATGCTCTCCAGTGTTGGGTCATCATGGCTTCTGGGCTGTGGTCATGAATCAGAGGAAATTATGGCTTCTTGGATTAGTAGACGTCAGTTCTAGGCTAGGCCTCAGACCCCGAAACAAAATTTGAAATAGGTCTAGGGGTCAAACATGCAGCTGGCAAACCACTTTGCTCCACAACATTCCCAAGTGCTATGGGAACCAAATTAAAATGTACCTGGAAAATATTGAACAAAATAAATAAAAATACAATAGAACAAAGATAATGTTCACATGTGGTTTCCTAAGTCAACATGCTGCCCCCAGGAATACTTATGTATGGTTTAGTGCCCCCCAACCCCACCCCACTGAGTTTGACACCACTGGTGTAGACTAAAAGAGTCCAGGCTAGGTGGAACTGATCTGGGTAAATTTTTAGATAGGAATACCTTTGAAAGATGCCTGGGCCATTTAAGTGCAAAGACTAAAAGGAGGCAAATTATTGTGAAGGGCATTTGATAGGTTTTTGTAGTGCTGATCCCTTACAGGCTGGGATCAAGGAATGGTGAGAGAGTGAAGAATGTTGTAGAAACCTAGAGGTTTTCCATTGATTTGCAAAAGAGAGGGCTACTGACTTTTTCCATATTTTTTTTCAATTTCCATAAATTAAATGCATGTTTTGTAAGTGCTAAGTTTTGAGATGGCTCATGATTTAGAAATGGTAATTGATAAAAAAGCCTAACATAATAAAAAGCCTAACAAATTAAGTGGATTTAATTCCAGTTCTTTGTTCAGATATTCATTGAAGTTCTAGGGTTTGGAGAAAATGGGAGTCCTGCTGTAAAGATGAGCAAAAGTTGACCATAAGCAAAAGTTTGTTCGTTTGTTTATTTGTTTTGGAGACAGGTTGTAGCCTACATCTTTTAGTTACCATCCACTTCCCAGGCTGCCTCCCCTCTTATGCAGCTCTGATCTAATTGAGGTGGTTATTCCTTCCAGTGAATCAGGTAGCAACCTATCCATGCCTTCTCATTTGTATAATTTTTCTCTATGTCCTCTTGGAAATTATCTATAATTTAGATTATGGATAATATTGTCTGCCAGTGCTTTAGGGACCTTCTTCTAGGTCTCTTAACAGTCTGTGAGTACCAGTACAGCCCAGAAAATCAGTCCCTCAAGGCTTTCAATGTTATGTTGTCCCCAGCACAGATTTCTTCCCTGTGGCAAAGAGGATAGAGCAGTAGACCTGGAGACTGGAAGACCTGAGCTGAAATCCAGAATCAGAGACTTACTAGCTGTGTGATCTTGGTCCAGTCTATTAACTTCTATCTGCTTTGGTTCCCTCATCTGAAAAATAGGGACAAAATAGGCACCTACTTTTCAGGGATGTCATGAGGATAAAATGAGATTATTTGTAAATGACTTTGCAGCCTTAAAAGTGATACATAAATGCTAACTTATGGTAGTAGTAGTGGTGGTGGTGATAGTGGTGATGGTGGTAGTAGTAGCAATAATCTGTTGCTCTGGCTTAATTTCCTTGAATGCTGTTTTTGCCTTATGGACTTTGGAAATAGGTTGTTATGAAAATGCTGGTAGATTGGTTCCAATTTTCATCTGTTTTTTATTCTTTTAATTTAATCTATTGACTTAATTGTGATGAGATATAATTTATATCTCATGCCAAGCCTTATCCAGAACTGTTTTCTCCTTCATTGTTCTTCACTGTTTTATAAGACATTATTGCTTATAATTTTCTTCCTTCCTTCTCTGTAGTGATTTGCAAATGAGCACATTTAGGGTTAGTCTAAACAAAAGATTGCTGCCGTTGGCTGCTGTGTCATTCCATTAGGCCAGGAAAGAAGTCTTTACTGACAGGTGTTTTCTGGTCTCTTTTGGTCTTCTGATGATGATTACTTTTAATTAATTTAAATTGTATAGAAAATTATTGTAATCCATGGTGATGTCTTTCCAATGTCCATATTCTACTTTTTTTTCTATGTCAGTAGCTCATTTGAATAGGCTAGGTCAGAGCTATTATAATTACCTGTAGTAGCTTTTCATTTTTATACCCTTTCCTCTAATTGGGCGTAGATTTTGACCTTTGCCTGATTTTGTCTACTAGAGCGCAGATTCAGAAATGACTTGCATTTCAGTCACTTTCCATCTGTTATAATAGTCAATGTCAGTTTTTGCAGTGTTGTTCAGTGCTCACCATATCCAGTGTTTTCCAAGTATCTTCTGGAGGAAAGTATTCATTATATCCAGAGGGGAGGCTTCTGAGTAGACTACATGCCTTCAGTCTCTTTCACTTCATCTTCCGGCATATTTTGCTGTCTTTCCGAGATGAATGAAATCTTTATTTTCTAAAAATATATGAAAAAATGAAATCTATGACTATCAGCCTTCTCAGTGTGTAGAATCTAGCACATTTAGAGGCAAGAGAGGGAAATGGGGGTGGTGTGTGCAGAGAGGGTAGTATTTGACAGGGACAGTCAAAGGAAGATGAAAACCTTTGTGATCCATTGCATCTTGTCGAAGTATTTCAATCCCAATCTGACAAGTACATTGTCTGTGGCTTTTTTAGAACTTCAGAGTTATTTAGGGCAAGCAAGCCATGTTGCATTTTTTGTATGCCCCATTTAAATATGGAGCCAAGGACACTTCTAATTCTAGTCTCCCAAGTTAGACTTTTGTAGAACCTTCGAAACAGCAGCTAAAAAGTTCTTCTCTCTCTGAATTGGACTTCTGGTTTGTACAACACCCTCCTGTGTTCACATCAGGCTGACACTTAATATGACTGATAAGCGATTCTGCATATTTCCAGTTTTTCCTTTGAAGAAGTACCAGAAACACTTGACTTGCATACTACCTGCATCACCATTTAAGGATGTCCTGAGGCCAAAGATTTCCCATAATGCCATCTGAATGAATGAAAAAACACCTAGTAATTGCTTACTATGTGCCAGGTACTATACTAAATGCTGGAAAAATGAATACAAATAAAAAAACCAGTCCCTTCCCTCAAGATACTTACATTCTTAAAGAAGATAACATAAGAAAGAACATGAAGCTGAGAAAGATGAGATGAAAGTTCACCCTCAGAGCACAGGGTCCCAAGGATAGGTAGTTCTGGTGGGAGGAGGCAGAGTGTCATGGCTTAAAGGGCCCAGGGTCTGGGAAAGATAAGGTGATAGTTTCTGGCCTTCAGTTTTTCTGACCAAACTTAGTGCATCGCTATTTGACAAATGCTAGCTGAAGTAGCCTTTGTCCAATCTTCCCACTAAAAGCGTATCATTCTCACAGATATCTTCAGATCTGGCATCTAGAAGTAAATGGACGCATTCTTTGAAATAAGAAAACTTCCCTAAAATAGAGATTAAAACAGTTTTGAAAATGCTTTTCAAAATTCCATTGGGCAACATTAATTTGATTCATACCTCCTTTCTCCAAATTTGTGTGAGCCTCACCCACGTTAACCACTGCCACCCTACTTAGTCACTCCTGCCTTGTTCTTTCGTACCTCAGTATCATCTTTCTCTAAACGCTAACAGAGCAGTTCCCTAGATAATCAAACAAAAAATGAATAGAAAGAAGCTGAGGATATTTTATTTCTTCAAGGCTTATTACCTGGTTTTCATTTAGGCCCCCACCGCTCTATGCCTGATGGCTCCTTTTCTACATAGGTTGAATTGCTAATCTCTTGCAATGTTGGTTAGAGTATGTCTTGTTCACAGCCTGAAGGAGAGTACCCCTAATGTCTTGCACATGTTTTCCCCACTATTCTGTAGAATCTCAGTTCATCACTAATAGCAAAGCACCCAGGAAAGCTATTTGTTTACATAGCCCTTCCTTGTGGTATACATTCCACTTCCAGAATCCTCCAGCAATGGATATTTTGGGACCGAGGACCACAGGGAGAGACTGTATGAAGAAATCTTGGATTCTTTCCCATGTTGGGAGAGTATGAGGTGGCGCGTGCTTCTCTAGGCAAAGCTGCTTTTACATGGAACTTAATCAGAGTAGACAAGCCTCATGGAAATGCCCTTTTCTTACTCTTCCAGGGATGAAAACTCCTTTCTGTTGTGTACTTACAATGGTTTTCCTTTCTTTTTAGAGTCTATTTCAATGCGGTCCAGCTCTGACTCACTAGAAAGTTTTTGTTTTGAGGCAATTGCTGACTAATGATTTTCTCTCTCCCCTCAATGAATGAATGGTATGAATCAAATTAAGAACATAGATTTGGTATTTTCTGCACTCTTTTCATAGCAGATGCCTTGCATTACAGAGTTTTGAAGGCACTATTTAGAAAATAATAAATCTGACAGCTAAGCATTTATTTTTGGGTTATTCCCTGGCTGCATCTTGCATGGTTGTCAGCTTTATTGTAATTATGTCATTCAAATTAAGGAGTCTAAAAATTTCTTCTCCCAGCCCTTTTGTGCCTAACAAGAGGGAAGATGTGGCTTTATTTCCTGAAATGAACATTGTGGAAATGGTTTACATGGAGTTATGAAGGCTCATGGAAAGCTTGTTGAATGTGAATCTTAGGATCGGAATGTCTGGGCCGTTCCTGGCCTCTGCCAGAGCGGGAGGTTGACTTTGAATGGTTTTGCTGACATGCATACTTGCTGAGAGATGGACTCTAAGCTTTTACTAGTAAGAGCCTTTGGAAGGCCTGAGTCAAAAAAAGAAACCAAGTGGTTTGAAATTGCTTAAGCTTCTTGTCACTCAGGAAAAAGAACTTCTAACTTGGAGTGACATGAATGAAATTTCAGTTTTGCCTGATTAAGCTGGTGGTCTAGGTGTGGAGAGCACACTGGATCATCAAAACTGTACCCTTCAGGGTGGTCCCGAAGTGGCCTGTCATCTTTTCTTTGTGGTGTTAACTCTTGTAAGAAAGACTGACCTATCCCAGATTCTTCCATGAACCTTATTCAGACTTCAGTCAGTGCTGCCTAGTGACCTGTGACCCCAAGTCATAGGACTCTAGGCCCAGGGTTCTTAATGTATAGTCTGTGAACTTTAAAAAAAATTATGACTGCATTTTTTGGAGGGGGGAAAAGGGGTTAAGTGGGTTAAGTGGGGTTAAGTGACTTGTCCAAGGTCACATAGCTAGTACATGTGTCAAGTGTCTGAGGCCGCATTTAAACTCAGATCCTTCTGACTCCAGGGCTGGTGCTCTACTCACTGCGCCACCTAGCTGCCCAGCTGCATTTTAATATAATTGGTTTCTTGGATAATTCTATTTATTTTATTTTATGCATCTAAAAGCATTATTCTGAGAAGTAGGCAATACACTTTGTCACAGGGGTCCATGACACAAAAAAGGTAAGGAACCCCTGATTTAGACCATGGCAGGATTGAAAGATCAGCTCTCATACAAAGACAGAAAACATCTCATCTTTGAGGCTAATCATGCTTCTGTTCTGGAGTGTTTCTTCCTTCCTCTCACCTTCCCTACCCTTTTTCTGATAACTTATATTTTTGAAAGGGTTTAGTGTACTGGAAAGCACTGGGGGTGGCAGGATTCCAAAGAGGAGAGGCTCATGGATCTTGATGTTCATGGCCTAAATGGTTCTCACAAACTCAGGCTGCCTTCCTGATCTAAAGGCATCCCAGGGCTGTCCTGAGTCCTGGGCAGAGGCACCTAATGGTCTGGCAGTCTCATTTCTCTATATATTACTATAATTCATTGACATGATTTTACCCCATTTTCCTGAATAATTAAGAGTTGGCTATTCTTGCTATCTTAAAACCATGACCATGTAATGAGATAGAGTGAATTAAGCAAATGAGTGCCCAATGAGTTCTGAATCTGTATCTTATATATGAGTAACAAAAGTTGTTTAGCTTTACTAGCATTTATTTTCTCCAAAAAAAAGTCACTTCAAGGAAAAGTGACTTGACTTATGTCAAAGCACTGTGAAAATGTAGATTAATTAATATGTGGTGCAAATATAGCATAACAAGCTTTTTCTAACATAACGCATGCTGTTGTCAGGAAAAGCATGGAAACCTTGCCTGCATATTAAAATATATGCTATTTTAAAGCAGCAGTTCTAGAAACTGTGTCCGGGGATCGAGCAACATCTGAAAGTAATCCAGCCGTGGACATAGCTGAACTTTCACCATGCCGATCACCTTCCACTCCTCGACATTTACGTTATCGTCCACCTGGAGGTAAGACCCTATTAACAGTTTCAGAAACGTAAAAATGCGGTGTTCCAAATATTTTCTTTGCCTCTTTTCTCTGCATCCTCAAATCTCTGTGCCAACCACCCAACTTGGTTGTAAAAATCTATTAAACATAAATAACTTTATTTTAGGTAATAAGCAAATACATGACTAAAGGATTTATTACCACTATTCCCCAGCATATCTTGGAGAATAATTTTACAGAATACTTTACATATATCAAGATTTATCGAATTGTCTTATACTGACTAATAGGCCTCAGTTTCCTCAATTGTAATATGAGGCTAATAATAGCACCTACCTCCCAGGGTTGTTATGAGGATAAAATGAGGTAATAATTATAAAGCACTTAGCATAGTCACTAGCATATAATAAGTGCTGTGTAAATGTTAACTACATATATGTGATATATGTGATATGTGTGATATGTGTGATATATACGATATGTGTGATATATATGATATGTGTGACATGTGATATATGATATGTGTGATGTATATGATATGTGTGATATGCATATGTGTGTGAATGCGTGATATATATGATATGTGACGTGTGGTGTATATATGACATGTGATACGTGTGATATATGATATATGTGTGATGTGTGTGATATATGATATGATACACATGATATATGATATACATACATCCATACATCCATCCATACATACATGCATACACATACACATACACATAGCCTCTGGCTTCAGATCCATAGGGAACTTGTCAGTATAAGTTTGAATATCTGGGATGTTGTCGTTGTTCATATTTCTACATAAAGTGGGTTCATCTTTGATCTCTAGGTCTGGAAGGACCCCATTATGCTCCTGTTCCATTCATGACAGTCCAATAGCATACAGTATATTAGTAACAGCAGTGATCATCTGTATGGAACTGAAAATTTAGAGATGCAATTTAATAAAATAATCTGTGTATGGTCATGGTGAAAAATGTTTTAATTGAAGTGAAATCACCAGAGTAAAAGACAAAAAATTCTTTTTAAAATTTTTCCATTGCCCAAGTATTTGAAAATATTAGTTGCTTTGGAGTTATTTTTTCTTAGGTCAATTATATAAAATAAGAAGAGAAAATAATTCAACTGTAAAACCAAATTCACCACAAGTAACCTCAAGAAAACACCAACACTTTTGTGACACACTTGTGCTCATACTCTAGATGTGGGGCTCTTTTACAGAAGATGCTGGCGAGTGGAGTATAGTTAGGAAAGTGGAGGATTTTCAGCTCATGACTTTCTGAGGCCAGCCGAAAGCTCTCACTGAATACAAAGTGAAAAGGTATAGGAATGCACTAGGAGTCACTAGAAAGACTACTGGACTTGGAGTTAGAAGGCCTGGGCTGGATTCCTTGTTCTGCTCCTTAACATCTATGTGACCTTGTATAAGCCCTCTAGACTCCCTTGGATTCTGTTTCCTCTTCTATAAAATGAAAGGGTTGAGCTAGATGACAACTAACATGCCTTCCAATTCTAAATCTATGATCCCAAATTAGAGAGAAGCCAAAGGGGCTGCTCTGTTGGTTGTTCCTTTGAGGCTATGGGCGGGTGTAGGTCAACTTGTGTGGGCTTGGGTGACTGTGGTGGGCTTAGGTGTCCAGTGTAGACTGCCCCACTGTTGGAGAACCCTGTGACTTTCAGAGTTTTCACATCCACTTGGCAGGGGACTGGTTTGGAAACCTCTGGGTACTTTTTAATCCTACAGACCTCTTGACTTTATTCTTGTCAGGAGCAACCCTGATCCAAATTTCGTGATGTGCACCTGGGTTTTAAATGTGCCACAATCAAATGTATTTCAGTTAGAGAAGTAGAAGTAGCGTCTCACATTACAGAGCAGTCTTTGTTTATAAGTTGTCTGAGACCAGTTTCAGGCATCATTATTGTTGTTGAGTCGTTTTTCAGTTGTGTCTGACTTTTTGTGCCCCATTTGGGGATTTCTTGACAGAGACACTGGAGTAGTTTGCCATTTCCTTCTCCAGTTGATTTTACAGATGGGGAAACTGAGACAAACAGGATTAAGTGACTTGCCCAGGGTTACACACCCAGGAAGTGTCTGAGGCCAAATTTGAATTCAGGAAGATGAATCTTCCTGACATTAGACCTGACAGTCTATCCACTGTGCCACCAAGCTGCGCCAGCTATCAGTATACTTGAAAATAGCAACCAGTGGCTTGCCTCCACTATATTTTCATTACATGGTATAACTAATAAAAAATATAGTATTAAAAAAATCCCATGTTTCCATAACTAGGGTCACTTGTGAAATGTTCTTTAGCAAAGTCAGTTTTAAAAAGGAAATATGGCAAAGTTTTACCACATAATGTGTATACAATATTACAACTTGAAGACTGAAATGTATATAAGAAAGCATCTGATTCATCCCCTTGCCTTCAAGAAGGGCCATGTTTAGCCTGTTTCTATTTTTAAAGATGCACAGAGAAGGAGATCATATAGTATGAGCTTAATGGTTGTTTGTTGAATTGAAGTGATAATGATGCAAAATTATAGGCTCTTATTAAAGTTGCCTTCTTGTCCATTTTTCCCACCATCTTGTAGCAGATGCTTTCTAAATAGCTGATTTTTTTTTTGTGGTATGGCAGCAGCTATGCCAGAAAAATTAAAGACATTATGCAAAAAAATGTACATATTTGAAACTAGATTTGCTGGAATGAAATTTTGGGGACATAGCTGCTTCTTAGTCTCATGGCAGGACATGTAGGTATTTTCAATTGGGAGCATAGTTCAACAGTTCTACAGAGGCCTCTGGCTTCAGATCCATAGGGAACCTAGTAGCATAAGTTTGAATATCTAGGATGTTGTCATCGTTCAGTGGTTTCAGTTGTGCCTGACTCTTTGTGACTCCATTTGGTGTTTTGCTGGTAACCATGCTGCAGTGGTTTGCCATTTCCTTCTCCAGCTTATTTTACAGTTGAGGAACTGAGGCAAACAGGGTTAAGTGACTTACCCAGGGTCACACAGATTGTAAGTTTCTGAGGCCAGATTTGAACTCAGAAACATGAGTCTTCCTGACTCCAGGAATGGCAGTCTTATCCACTGCACCACCTAGCTTCTCATCATGGGTACAGGTATATAAAGTAGTAGTCCAAAGGGGAAAGTTCCTATTAGCCTTCCGTTACATATAGAAGAAACTTAATCTCACCGTCTAGACTATAGTATTTCTAAGATTTTTTTTCTTGCTTAGGACCATTTAGCATTTTAAGTGATAGGGAAAGAAGGTGTTATCTATTTCCTCCATTCCCAAATCTATGCTTTGTAGTCTTTCAGCATTACAGTTGGGGGATGATAAAGGAGAAAATGAAAAAGGAAGCTGCAGTGAATCTGGTCCTTCCTGTAGCAGATCCTATAATTTTATTATTCCTCACACAGAAATGAGGTCCAACTCTCATGGGTGAGGTCATTAAGACTCCCCATGCTTGTACATTTTTTAGGTTAAGGGGCCCTTTTGTCTTCCCTGATGCTTTTCTGTTCCTCCTTGGGATTTTGAACAGAGAGCCTCATGATGCAGGTATGCAAAAGTTAAGGCTGAATACCCTTCCCCCAACCTCCAAAATACGGCACAAAACTCTTAACTCCTCCTGAGCAGTCTCCCAATTTAAAAGCATGCTATCTTTGCACAGTAAACAGGTTAGGATTTACTCCATGCTTTTGTTAAGTACCTTTTATAGTCTATGAATTGGAATAGCAGACAAGTGGGAGGTGTGTACTAAAACAAAAAAAGACCCATTACATATAGGCAGTCATCCAGTCTCTACTTCAAAGTGTGTGCTCTTACCAGTATATAGACAGCCTGTCTCACCACGACTTTCTCTTTCTTTTTAAACTCACAGGACAGACAGCTGATAATACCCACTGCTCCGTTTCCCCTGCCTCTGCCTTCGCTATTGCTACAGCTGCTGCTGGACATGGGAGTCCACCAGGTGAGTGCCCAGCATAGAGTGGTGTTGGGAAGTTAAAGGGAAAAGATTTCCTCCTATCATGTTTAGGTTGTTCCTGGCTTACCCCTTTAGTCTCAGCAGCTGAACTCCTGAGAATGTGTTTCCATTTTAACTGAGTGAAGCCTAGAACGCAGATGCCAGGTGGATGGGAAGAAGGTGAGATATGTGTGAGGGGAAGGAAGAGGGTACCTTTGGCTCTAGTTGAGTCATCGTCCCTTTGTAGAAGCTATCATTTAATTTTCAGAGTGAAAAATATAAAATATAAAATAAAGTTGGATTTTTAAAATAGATTGTAGGAAAAATATGATCATTACAGTTTGGAGGGTGAAATGGTTAGCGTTCTATTTAGCATCTGTCCCCCAGCACAGGGAAAGTTATATTGAAGTTGGGGGAAGGTACCTATAGCCAGTTTTGGCCCAAGAAACCTTTTTCATATATTGATCCTAACATCCCTCCCAAGTTCAAATCACAGTGGTGTAAATTTAGATACTAGCTTATGTCATTTTAAAAATTCGACAATGTTTGTTCAATTAGAATAAAGAGGTTCATTTTTGCAAGTCTGTGAATTTCTGTCATTAGGAACCAATAGGTGTTACCTGTGTAAATTCTCTAAAAATTGAACCAGAATAGAGATTCTCCTGATGAATGTGGCCCACTGTGGTGATTATGTAAATTCTCTTGGAATTGAAAAGACCAGAGGTTGACTGAATTCATTTTCACGATCATTTAGCTATACATATTTCATTTGGAAAAACAGAACAAAGATTTCTTTTTTTTTAATGAACTCTTGTGTTTCTCAAACAAAACCTAAACAACCAAAACAACACAGCCTATACTGATATTGATACACTATGAGACAGATTAATTTGTCACAATATGTATTATTTTATTTTTTCCTTCCATTCTACTATACAATAAAAAGAAAAGACTTTGTTAAATAATAATAGAACAACTATTTCTTTGTTATACTCATAGAACAGCACATGGCCTTCCTTCCTCATAGGCCATCTTGCCATAAAAAAAACAAATCAAGCCTGAGAACTTCCTCAAATAGTTCATTTTCTAACTATCAAGACCATTGAGGAGTTGTTAATTTTTGGTTTAATTCAGGTGAAAACGATTTCTCCATTTTCTGGGTGGGGTATAAGAAGCTTTTCCCCATCAAATTCTGGAATGCAAAGGACTAAACTTTGAGACTTGTGATAAGAAACTGACTTTAAATTTTCAAAAATTGAATGAGTATATTAGGCCCCCAGGATAATACAGCTTTGTGTTTTGGGGACCAGAGTAAAAGTAAATAATTGCCGCTTGACTTCTTCATTGCTTCACCCCTTCCCACCTTAATGCAGATCTTTCTTTGCTTTTGCTCTTCCCCCACTCCAAAATGCCATCCTCTGTTTAAATCACATGCATTCTTGGCTGTGATAACTGACCAGCATCAACTTATGAAAAGAGCTGATTGGTGTTAGGAAGCAAAGATCAGTGTCTGGAATCCAGGTAGAATAGTCGTTGAAAGAAAAGCAAGGAATGGTGGGTATAAATAAGTAAATTCAATAAGTAAAAAAAGAAATGAAAATATTAATGGGCCAGTTTAGTTCATTGGATGTTAGAAGCTAGAGAAAAGAAGATCATATGTAGCCCAGTATAGATCCCTGGGGCATAGGCACTCAGGCAGTCAGGGTTTGGAGGGGCCCCTTTGCTTGAGCCCTCTGGGATAAAGAGAGAAGGGAAATCACAGCTCTGGAAAAGGAGCAGTGAAATCTGTCGTGCTGATTCAGTCTTGGTCCTATGCTCCAACAGTATTGATTTCATTTTTCTTTTTTTGCAACCAGCATAAAATATTAAAATACCCATACCATCTTCATTCTCCTAATTTTAATTGCTTCATAAAAATTTAGCTTACTGATTTCTCAGCCAGTAGCCAACTTTCACCTAAGTTAATCCAAAGCTTGATGGAATTAGGGATCACTGAATTATTAAAGGCATTGTAGTCATTTATCTAAGAATGAAAATGGAGTTACTGAGTACTACAGAGTATGGCCAATCAGAAAGCTCGAGAGTCACAAAACATAATTTGTTCAGATATTCAAGTATTAGCTTTTCTTCATCTTCCACTACCTAATTATTTTAGTTCACACTAAAAAAATAATACCTCAACAATCCTGAATTCAAATCCCAGCTTAATCATTTATTAATAGTGTGATCTCTGTAAAATCATTTCAACTCTGAGCCCCAGTTTCTTCATCTATATAATAATACTTGTACTACCTACCTCCATAGTGTTGTTATGAGTCTCAGGTGAAATAGTACATCCTGAATAAACTGCTTTAGCTGTGATTGTTTATTTTCTACCAGCCCTCAAAAGTCGGGGATGTTGTCCTATTAAAACTTCTCTCTCCTCTAGCAGGAATGAAAGTAAAATACGTATAATAAATACTTAGTAAAAATTATTGGACTCAGCTGAATTGAATTAAATTGAATATATGGGTAGGAAAATTAGAGGAAAAATACAGTTGCTTAGAGAGAACAGAGATGGTAGGCTTTCTATTGACTTTTTATTCAGTAATGTCAGGTCAGTTGAATTTAAAATGTCTTTTTTTCTCAGTCAAGTGGCCATCAGTAGGTCTTGAGACTGAGAGGAGTTTAGAGATAGAGCATTGGGTGCATGTATATGTTTATTTGCTAAGTCTATCTTTACTGAGACAGAACAACACTGGAACCAAAAAAATGGTTTATCGGCTATTTTGCCCTTGCTTTACAGATAGACAGATGGTCATAGGACTTAACCAATGCAGAAAGTGGTTATGAAACCAGTTTTAAAAAACCAAGATTCAATACGAGACAATTAGTTATTTCGATAACCAAAAATAGATATAGCCTGGATGAATTATAAATAATAGTAGAGCATACTGGAAAGAGCATTGATCTTGGAGTCAGAAGAACTTGATTTGAATACTAGGAACAGGTTGCCAAAAAGAAAACCACCTCCCAGTCCTCAGGACTTTCCCTAGAATCCTAAGATGAGATAGTAGCCCCTCTCTGGGAACCCAAATTGTAAGTACAAGTGGGAGTTGGAACATGTTCTCCATATGTAAGTAGGATCATTGAAACAGTCTAAAAATGAACAGAAGAGAACAGATGAAAGGACAGAAGGAAACACAGATGAAGTAGGATAGCTTAAAAGTTATGTACTTCAAGGGAAAAGCAAACTTTAAGAAAGACTCATGGTTTCATGTACAATCTTCTCTCTCTATTCTGCTTTGTATGGAGGAAGAGTTATTTTGTTTTTCCTTAAATTTAATGATTAAAATAAAAATTTTAAAAAGTTTTTAGTCAATTATTTCATCCACCATTCTCTTTTTACACACGAATAACCTGAGAACCACTCTGTGTGTGTGTGTGTGTGTGTGTGTGTGTGTGTAATACGTGTGTTGTGGTGCATGCTCTAATACTATTTCAACTCCTACTTGTACTGACAACTTGGGTCCCCAGAGAGGTGCTGCTGTTTCTTAGGGGAAGCCCTGAGGGTGGGAGGGAGAGGGTAGTTTTCTAGTACTGTAATTCATAAGCCCCCAACAATGTACTTATCAGTTGATATCAGTCACCCAAAATTGACTGACTTTTATAAAGGAGTATTTGTTAAGATGGCATAGTAAGGATAGTTGGTACTAAACATTTCCCCAAAAGTCGGTTTTGTATTTGCCTACTGGCACATAAAAAGTCCAGGAAAAATGGGCTCAAGATTAGATAGAACATATGGTAAAGGCTCTTTATACCACTTCATACCACTGTATGCTAGTAAATACTTAAAAATCAGCTCTCTGAAAAAATGCATACGTGACATACTTTTAAATTTAATTTGCATGATTAACATTTTCTCTATCACTTTGTTAAGTCTAGACAAAAAAAAGCAAAACAATAAATCCAACTCTGACTGGTACCATCTGCCTATTTTCAAAGTATAAATGCTCACTAGCAGGTTTGAGCTGGCTCCAGCACACCCTTGCAAAGGGGTAACTCACAGCTCCTGCTTGTTAGAAGTCCTTTTCTCCTCCGTGAGGAGTGCTCATGAAGTGCTCATCCCCTTTGGGAATGTTGTAGCTTTTTGCTAAGCTCTTTGTAGACACTTGAATGTAGAGTCTCAGTATGTCTAGTTTGTTCTTCGTTGCATAGAGGTATTGCTACTAGTCATTGCTGTTCCGGAGAAACTGTGAGGACACCAATTAAAAGGTCAGAATCCTCCAGCTTTTTGAAGCTCATGAGGTTCTTCTCTGATCAAGGGCCAGGGAATAGGCTGAGTTGCTCTCTTCCTTCCCAAACCCTCCCCATAAGCCTGAACTCCTCAGGGCCTTGGCTGAAGGCTTCCCCACCAAATGGTAGAGTGCTTGGGTTCTGAATTGGCTTGCTGTTTTATATAAAATCTATAGGGCATGACCAAATCAAATTTTTGAGGCTGGTTCCCAACAAAAGGAAGGCTATGGGGTTAGTCTAGATCAGGCCAACATGGGTTCTCAGTTTCAATACTTGGGTTCTGAACTGGCTTGCTGTTTTACTCAAAATCCACAGGGCATGGCCAGGTCTCCTTAGCCAGTCTGAAAATAACTTTCTGTGCAATGGTGCTCCATGTCATCAGATGACTTTCAAGGACTTCTAAACTGGTCACATCTAGTCTAAAGCCTTTGATTCATTCACTCATTCAATAGAAATGTCTAGATCTTATTTACATCTAGTTCACAGCTCTGCTTGATTGATTGCTGACAGAAGTAGGAGGACATAGCAACTTGTCAGTTTCTTTAAATGATATAGGCTGATTTGATTGATTCAGCGGATACCTCCACCCTTTTTCACATTCTTAATTATGCAGGCAGATTTTGTTCCAGAATATGTTTAAAAACTTACCACTACCATTTAAAATAAAGTCTCTAATGTTCTAACTTAACAGGAGCGCTGCTATTTTCTGTTGTGAATTGTGCTGCTCCAAGTTTTCCATAAGTGTATCTGAGAATTACTCTCTCATTCTGTTCTGGAATTTTTAATATTGATTTTTAATCACTGGTTTCATTTAGTTTGTTCAAACCCAGAGGGACAAGGAAAAATCTCCACCTGGGAGCCAGTGTGTGGTTGATTTACTCTATGACTAATATTGCCCAGTAGATTGGTCATTTAGTTTTTTCCAGCTGAGTCCCTCACAATTAAACAGCAAAAGGGGACTTTTGCTTCATTTTTAAAAAATGTGCTAATTTAGGTTTTTTGAGATTTAGATATCAGCCAGGCTATTTTTATCATTATTTTAACCTATTGACTTCATCAGTAGCAGGTCTGTCTTGACTACTGTAAATGTAGAACTATTGAAAATGAAGAAATATGACTATTTTGACATTGTTACTTGTTCTTTAACCTGTTTCATGCCCAAAGAGTGCATGCCTCACTATTAAAAATCTTATTCTAGGTATCTGGAGAGTAAGATCTGGGCTGGCTACATGTCAGTCTCCATTTTGTCTTAATTCTTTTATTCAACTTCACCTAAGTTCATTATCTACCCTCGCCCCAGTCTGATGCCATTGTGCTCCACCTTAGGCTCACTCTCTCCTCAAACTAACCCTTCTTTCCTCCCCTACTCTCCTCCTTCATGCTTGGGCACAGCCTCAGGTCTAGCCACACCTGACCTTTCTTCAGGTAGGGCAAGGAGTAGGGGATCATTCGGGCAAAGAGAAGTGTAACACTTAGAAGTTCACTTGTGCAGTAAAGCTACACAAATTGTGCTGCATCTTTTTTATAATTGACTACAAATAATTATGATGATAATTATTGATGATAACTCATTATGGCTAGTTATTATTATGTTTAGTGATCGCGGTTATAATATGATCAGAACATTGTTAGCAGTGTTCAATATCTATTTCGAGGAGGGTTTAGATCTATGATTTCATCACTAGGGCTGATTTCCAGCTTAGAAAACTTCCAGTGTAGAAACTCCTTCCACCAATTCATATAAGCAAATTGTTGAATGGCAGCTAGGTGGTGCAGTGGATAGAGCTCAGGCCAGGAGTGAGGAACGCCTGAATTCAATTCTGGCCTCAGACACTACCTGTGTGACCCTGGGCAAGTTACTTAACCCTTAGTTTGTTTGCCTCAGTTTCCTCGTCTGTAAAATGAGCTGGGGAAGGAAATGGCAAATCATTCCACTATCTTTGTCAAGAAAACCTCAAATGGGGTCACAAAAAGTCAAACATAACTCAACAACAACAACAACAAATTTATAGTATTAGCAGGTTGCCTGGTATAATAAGAAATTAAATAAATTGCCCAGGATCACATTGCTAGTATGTTTCAGGGGTAGGTCTTGAGCCCAGGTCTTCGTGACTCCAAGGACAACCGCCTTTGATCCATGATACCATATTGCTTCTCTGAGGTGATATCTATTACCCTGTCTTAATTCACTGTGATTGCTGCTGCATAATTTAAGCCACTTATCTATCCTGGGGTGAATGCTTCTTCTAGTTTCTTAGACCATATTGATATATTTAGCCATTGCTTTCCTTACTTCTGTGGGAGAAAAAGTAAGTGTTAACAACTCAGGTTAGAAAGCCTCTGTGGGTGAATGAACTTCCTCCATGCTCCCTATCTTGGAACAGCTGTCCCAACTGCCCAGATTGGGCAGAATCAAGCACTTGGATAAATGGTTGGTGGTGAGAGAGGCTGCTGGCTGCTGTGGGAGGGAAAAGCAGAATCATAGGTAAAGAAAAGGATAGGGATCCAGAGGAAGAGTCAAAAGCCAGTTAAAAAATCAAACAGTTGTGACATGAGACATTAATAAAGTTCTAAGCAGGGATTATATAAACAAAACTATAATCCTGAGGATAAACAGTGAGGTACAAAGGAAGGATCACTGGATTCGGTGTCAGAAGCCCCTGGGTTCCAGTCCTTGCTGTGATAGGGCTTAAGCTTGATGATCCTCAGTTTCCTTCCTTCTATAAAGTGAGGGACCTGGTATAGATCAGTGGTGTCAAACTCAAATAGAAACAAATCCCCACAGGTAGTATATTGACTTGGAAAACCACAAATTAACATTATCTATGTTGTATTGTATTTTTATTTATTTTGCTAAACATTTTAATTATATTTTAATATGGTTTGTGCAGCATTTAGGAGTTTTGTGGACTTGTAGTCAGGAAGTTTGACACATGTGGTATAGGTGATTTCCCTGTTTTTTTCAGTTTCTTAAGTTCTGTGATTCTAGATCAGTCTGCTGCCTCGAGGCCACGTGGCCCTCTAGGTCCCTAAGTGCAGCCCTTTGACTGAATTCAGTCATGTGGCCTCAAGGCTATAAGTTCCCTATCGCTGTGAAGTTTGGATTTAGTCAAAGGGCTGCACTTGAGGACCTAGAGGGCCACATGTGGCCTCAAGACTGCAGGTTCCCCACCCTTGTTCTAGATGGTGTTTTCTAAAACAAAGCAGAAGATTTAGAATCATAGTTAATTAAAAGCTGGTTCACTGAATTGAAATTTCATTTACTAAAATTGCCAAACATCCCGAGGTCCCTGTGAATACATGTCATATTAAAGAAACATGATAAATAATAGTCTGGATAAACATATAATTGGATCTTAGAAGCAAGCTGCAAGAATCACACAGTAAAATCTTTATTCAAAACCAGAGTCTCTTCTGACATTATGTGGACTTTAAAATTGGGTCATTCATGCCTGTGTGGACTTAGTTGTCTACATCCTGTGGAATACTTTTAAAAAGAAAATGTTAAATGTCTTCTCTCTCTGTTCAAGTCCTTCCTGGTCATTTTCTTCTATATGTTATGATCTAGAAACTCTTCATTTATTGACAGTAACTTGTTTTAAGTCATTCAATCAATATATATTAATCTGCTATGTGCAGTGCACTGGGGATATAGGGACAAAGAATGAAACAGTTCCCACTTGTAATAAACTTACATTTGTAAGGGCAAGAAAAGTGGAACTTTTTACTGTTTTTTCTTTTGGAGTGCTTCTCAGTACTAAGGCAATCAAGTGCTTTTGATTGAGTCTTATGTTTGTTTGTAGGAAGGCCCCTTTTGCTAACTAGGTCATGACAGCTGTGAAGCCCTTGAGAAGTGTGTAGCCCTCTGACCCTGAAGAAGTGTATATATATACTCCGAGGTTAGCATTTTGTTTGGGGCTCACTCATTGGAAGAGTGTTGGTGTGAAGATTCTGGGTAGCCGTTAAGGAGCTCTCCCCCCACCCCCCGGCTTTGAAAACTCAGACGTTGGTGCTTCTCTCTCTGGTAACTATGTGTGTATAGCTTTGGTCAGACAGCTAGAAGCCTGTCTATTGATTTGTCTATTTGCTCTGTTTATAATTTCTGCATGTAATTTCTGTTTGTATTTTCTCTTAAGTTCAGGGTGCTTACTTTTTCCCCTGAACTAAGTGAATGATATGTGTATGTTTGATTAAAGTAAGATTGTAAACCCCTTAAGGTTGCTTTCCTTAGAAAGCAGATCAAAGATCTTCTGCTAGCAGCCCTCCTGTGTGCTGGTGTTATTGGTCTTACACCCCCACAGTAGTGGCAAGTAGCATTGTTGTTACAGTATATCATTTCCTATTGTTTTTAACATTGTTTTAAAATCATTTTCAATAACACTCTATTCATTTTGTTGTTCAGTTGTTCAGTCGTGTCAGACTCTTTGTGACCCCATGGACCGTAGCATGTCAGCACTGTCTATGGGGTTTTCTTGGCAAAGATACTAGAGTAGTTTGCTATTTCCTTCTCCAGTGGATTAAAGCAAAGAAATGACTTACCCAGAGTCACACAGGTAGTAAGTGTCTGAGGCCGGATAATGCCTTTCTGACTTTAGGTCCAGTGCTATGACCAGCCACCTAGCTGCCTCCTTCCATTCAGTACCACTATCCCCAAAAGTTCTATTCGGGTTGGAAGGAATCCCCTTTAGGATTTTCTTTTCATGGCACTACCGGATAAAATTTAATAAAAGTTTAGCCTTGTGAAGTGGAACTGTGATGACTATATTAAAGAATTTGATGGGCTGTTAATGGCAGCATTGAAGAGACTCGTGACAGAAGTAGATATGCGTTTTTCACTCACATGGCCCGAACAATGTGAATTCATGAACCTCAGCAATCTGGGATAGTTTTTCATGGGAAGCAGATATTGCTTCATGAGTAACTCTAAACTCCTCATTGGGAGTTTAGAGATCTCACCTTCTATTAATCAAATAAGGGAAATTTCCCCTTGCCTCAACCTCTTGAAAAGTAGTTACCTTTTAAAGAGGAAAGAGGCCACCCATGTGGCCTCCATAGGTAGAGGAGTAGCAAAGGACTAAATCCAAGACAGGAGAGAGCACAAGAACCAGGCTTTACTTTCCAATTTTTACCATGAGCCATTTGGACAATGAAAGTCTGATGAATAGGGGTGTGGCTTGTCTGGTAGCTACAGCTGTGTTTCTCTTCAAAATGCCTTCATGGGATGAGAGAAGAGCTCACTGAAATATCAGGATGTTACCCCTCTAGCAGCGTCAAAGTGTCTTTCTTGTATAGGTGAGCCCAGACTATTGGGTATTGCTAAGACTTTGGTAGGGTTATGCTGTTTTAGAGCACTGTGGAAAAGTGGGACCCAATGAAGAAAGAGGCAAATTGAATTGAGTGTGGATTCCTGTGAGTCCTTCAAGTCTTCTGTACTATCTATCAAATAAATGCTGTTTTGTACCAATAAAGTTCATTTGCTGCCTTAAGGTTATGGTAGGGAAACCATGGGTCCCAGATCCAAAGTATATACTGAGATTTCCCAGAGTGAACACTGGGTGGAAGTATGATGAGCCAAAGATATATTAGTATTTTGGGGTAGCCCCCAAGATCAGACCACGTACAGTTGATCCCAAAGTTTGGGAGATTCTGGAACATGAGTTATACTGAATTGCAGAGAGGGAGATTTCAGCTCTATAGGATAAAATGCTTTTAAAAAATTTGTGCCATTCAAAAATCTAACCAAAAATACACTAGCATCTATTAATTACCTACTACATACCAGGTATTGTGCCAAGTATTGGGGATACGGATACCAAAATATAAATAAGCCATACTGTCAAGGAATTTACATTTTATTGAAGGAGACAACACATATACACATAAACATAGATAGAAGAAATGCAAAATAAATGCAAGGTAGTCAAGTGCAAGATAGTTTGGGAGGGAGGCCTCTAGTAATTATAGTGATCATGAGGAGCTCACTGTAGAAAAGGGAGTGCCTGAGCTGTGTCTGGAGGGAAGTGGATCACAGGTAGGGAAATAGGAAATGGAGTGTCATATGTGAAGAGAGGCAGTATGGCCAGTTTGAAATCAGCTGACCAGTGAGATAGGGAGTTTCCCATCACTGTAAACTTTAAATAGAGACTAGAAAACCAGCTATCAGGGATGTGTGCCTTTTCAGATGTCAGGCTGGACTAAATGATCTGCTGCATCCCTCTCCCTTTCTAGACTCTGCCTCCTCTGTGGGTTCTCAAATCATTGGTCTCTTCTACCCTCTCACGTATGAATGTGCCTAGAGTTCTATCATGTCATTGTTTAGTTGTATCATACTCTTCCTGACCCCAGGGACCACAGCAAGCCATTTCTGTCCATGAGGTTTTCCTGGTAAAGATACTGCAGTATCTTCCCCAGTGGAGTAAGGCAAAAAAGAGATTAAGTGACTTGCCCAGGGTCACACAGCTAGTAAGGGTCTGAGGCTGGATTTGAACTCAGGTCTTCCTGACTCTAGGTCCAGCTCTATCCACTGAGCCACTTAGCTGTCCCTAGGGCTTTGTCATACTCCACATCTTTTTTTTTTCTTCTCTCTTAAAATTCTCTTTTGCTGACTTCATGAGATCACATGGGTTCAGCTGCCATTCCTAATGCAGGTGACTCCCATATGTACATATCCATCCCTCATTTTTCTCTTTCTCTCTCCCTACCCCTCTCTCTTCTTCTCTCTTTCTCCTCTCCTCCTCCTTTCTCTCCTCCTCCTCCTTCTCTCCCTCCCTCTCTCTCTCTCTTCCTTCCTCCCTCTCTCTCTTTCTCTCTCTCTCCCTCTCTCTATTTCCCTCCCTCCCTTTCTGTCTCTTCCCCCCGTCTCTCTCCCTCCCTCCCTCCCTCCTCTTCCCTCTCCAGTTTGGCATCTCCATCACCTGTCTGGTAGACATCATCTGGATGTTACATAAACATCTCAAACTTGACATGTCCAAAATGGAATTCATTATCTTTCCCAATAAACATACTCTTTCTTATAACTTTAGCACACCTTTATGACCTCTCACCTGGCCTATTATCAGTACCTTCTAATTGGTCTCCATACCTTCAGTGTCTTCCTTCTCAAATCCATTCTCCTCCTCAAGACTCTTTTATAGCTTTTTATTGTCTCCAGGATAAAATACAAATTCTGCTGGTTTACTTCTGTTTAATAATCATCCTCTATGCAGTTCTGAAGATATCTGAGCCCAGGATCATGTACCTTTCCATAAGTATTCTCTTCTATGACTAATGTGTGTTTCTACTGCTTTTCTTCCTATGGTATTTGAAGGTGTATCAAGTTTTCTTTTCCTCTCTATTTTCAATTAAAAACTCTCTTTAATAGATTCATACATCCCCTGTCAAATTAATTTTTCCTAATCTTCCCAGGCCTTTGTTAGGTGTGTTCTATCCTGGCCAAGAGCCCGTTATTTTTGCAATGTAGTCTCTGGTCCAAGGATCTAAATCCCTTTTCCTGATGTCATCTTTTAAACTTTGTAATTCAGTTCCCCAAACTTTTCTCTCCCTAAAGCCTTACCTGAAGTAATCAGCTGTGTCAAAAAAGCCACCTAGGTCCCTAAAATGTTCAGCCTCCTACTCCAGACTTCAAATATTGTGTTTGCATCCACTTGGGTCTGTGACCCCCTAACCCTTGTGGTTTTTTACATGCAAGTTGGCTTATCACATGGATGAATTTGTATGATTTTCACATGAACTTGTATTTTCTAAGCCCAACAGTTTGAAGTTAAATGGTAAAATTGAAGAGGAATAGAGTTAATTACCAGTTCCAATTCCTTCTTTCCTTATGTAGTATTTAAGCACCCTCACTCTAGTAAGCTACTCTTGTGAAAATAAAAACATATTGCATTTTTTATTAGGTGGTATCCCAAAAACCTCAATAAAACTTGACTAAATTAATGTTTATCTAAATTTATTTTGGAATATATTTGCAGTCTGTGGGGGATTTTTCCTCCAGAATGATGTGACAACAAAGATGTGCTTGCTTGATTTTCCCCAGAATGGAACACACCACATGTGAGGTGATCACCAAATATTTTGAAATGTAGCTAACAGAACTGAAATGAAGAATTAGCTTAAATCCCTCTTACATTTCAAGATGTTTACCATTTTTTCCCTTGCATATTCACATGCCCTTCCAAGAATTGTGTAGCCTTTTATTTTCCTGCTGCTCCAGAATCAGGGAGCAGTTTGATTTTAACAAAACTGTTGCTTAGCAATAGGAAAGAGCTTAATGGCTAAATACTCTTCTTCAAACCAAGAGGAGCCTCCCTGGGTAGCTATTGTAAAGCCATAGTAGTGATTTAAAAATTGTAATTATCATTTTAAGATAAAATTGAAGTTTGCCTTTGTGACACATAACACCTTCCACTGCCATCCTGGCAACCCAAGAGATTGGATTGTCCCAATTTGAACCCCCCTACAGTATAAACAACTTTTAGAATTATTCAGCAATTCTGAGGAAGCATACAAAACAAAGGGGCAAGGATCTAGTCAATTCTTCGTTGGTTTTGTAGTGCTAGTAAAACAAGTGGCTGGTCTAAGCTGAATGCTACTTGATTCTAAAACCAGAAGCTTGCTTGGTTCCTCAAAACCTGATGAAGGAAAATTGGGACAATAATATTAAAGGAGGTGTTCTAATATTTAGTTTGTCTTTGGAAAGTAATCCATGGGGAAAGTGAATTACAACTCCCTGAGGCCTGCCAGCTCTACCTTCTCCCCTTTTCCCTATTGAGCAATAGGCTTACCTAGTACATGGCTAGGGCTTTTAAGTGCCTACACTTCTGATAATTCTCTAAAATCGAGGAATTCCCATCTCACTTCGTAAGGCACCTTGATCATGCCCACTTCACTCATTCAAGGCTCCACACCTCACACTCTGGCCTTGCCACCTTGTAGATGCCTCTACCTTGTGGCCTCCCTCTCCTGAGGGAGTTCCAGGCCAGATCGCCATTTCATAAAATGCCCTGGCCATGCTTATATCACTTATAACTATTTCTGAGCCTCTGCACTTTCCTCCCTCCTCACCAGCAGCCTGGTTTCCAGGCTATGTCTCCCCCTCCTGCACTTTGTATCTCCCCTTTATGTGTTGTCTTCCCCCGTTAGAATGTGAGCTCCTTAGGGATAGGAAGACTCTTTCTGACTTGTCTTTGCATCCTCAGTGCTTTGCACAGTTCTGACATGTAGCAATGCTTAATAAATGCATTCTCTGTTTGTTTTTTTTCCTCTTTCTTCCTCTTTCTCTCTTCTCCTTCTTCTTCCCCTTCCTCCTCCTTCTCCTCCTGCTCCTCCTCCTCTTCTTCCTTTTCTTCTTCTTCTCCTTCTCCTCCTTCCCTTCCTCTTCCTTCTCCTTCTGTTCTTCCTTCTCTTCCTCCTCCTCCTCTTCTTCTTCTTCTCTCTCTTTCTGTCTCTTCCCTCCACCCCTTTCCCTCTCTTCCTCTCCCTGCCAATGGGTGGTAAGACCGAAGTCTGGTTTGGTAAGGGAAACAGGAGACTTCTGGAAAAGCATAAACATGTGTGGCCCAGGACCCTTGGGGGACCCTAGGCTCACATGGATGAAACTTGATTCCCAGACACTGACCCCTGAGGGGTCCACGTCTACTTTTCTTTCTTTGACTAATTGCCGCCACTTGTAGTTCTCCAGACAATCTCTAAATATAATTGTCATATAACTAATCTCTGGGTTTCCCCAGAAGTGAATAAAAGGGTCTCCAACTCTCTCATAAGTACTCAGTGTACAATACAGTTGTTGAGTATAGGATAGTCTTTTTCATCCACCAAAGAAAATGCATAAGATCCACAGGATTCACAAGAGCCCATGAAGCAATACAGAAAAATAAAGCATTCAAATAGACTGTCAGATTGTCCTCAGAAGATCAGCTCAGTCAGAGTCTGTTGAACAGCACCCCACTTTCACCTCAACTACAGTGCTTGATCATCTCACAGCAACAGTACAGAAGCTTTGCAGTTTCAGGTCTCCTTCTCCTCCATGACTTGGCTTTCCTCCTTCAGCTAAAGAGTGATTCTCTTTCTTTTCAAAAAGGCATGTTATTGGACTCTTCCTTCCCAGAGGCTGATACTGAAACACAGGAACTCTCCAACTTATTCAAGTTGAAAATCCGTTCTTAGGAACTCTAGTTTCTTACCCTTGTTCAGAAAACAGGCAGAAAACAGCAGCTAGGACCTGGAAACCCAGGATCTTCTCTTTCAGGTTTGCGTTATGTTTTTCTCTTAAGTCAGCATTTGCCCTCTTGCAAGTCACCAACTGGGGCGACTAGATGGTGCCATAGTGGATAGAATGCCGGGCCTGGAGTCAGGAACACTCACCTTCCTGTGTTCGAATCTGGCCTCAGACATATATTCACGGTGTGGCCCTGGGCAAGTCATCTAGCCCTGTTTGCCTCAGTTTCCTCATTTGTAAAATGAGCTGGAGAAGGACATGGCAAACTACCCCAGTATCTTTGCCAAGAAACCCCCAAATGGAGTCACAGAGAATCAGACACACCTGAAAAATGACTTAACAACGACAAAAGTCACCCTTTTCCACTGAAGGGTGAAGAGAAGAAATTCCCACCCCTAACCCTGATGCTGGCAAGTCAAACAGTATTATTGAGCATTTCCTATTCTAGCCACTGTGCTGAGTGCTGGGGATACAAAGAAAGGCAAAATCACGCACTACCCTCAAAGAGCTCACATTCGAATGGAGGAGACAACATGCACAGAGTTATGTACCTGCAAGATCAATCCAGAGAAAATCATCTCAGAGGGAAGGTATGGAGAAGACTGGGAAAGATCTTCTGCAAAAAGTGGTATTGGAAACTGAGTTTTGGTGGAAGCCAAGGAAGCAGAGGTGAAGAGGGTTAACATTCCAGGCATGTGCATAGCCAGTGAAGAGGCATGGAATTGGGAGATGGAGTCTCATGTGAAAGGAATAGCAAAAAGGCTAGTGTTGCAAGGTCACTGGAAATGTAGGAAGGAATCCAGTTGTGAAGAGTTTTTAATCCCAAACGGAGGATTTTATATTTGATCTTGGAGATAATTGGGAGCCACTAGAGTTTATTGAGTAAGGGGGTAGGATAACTTGGTCAGACCTGCACTTTAGGAAAATCACTTGGGCAGCTGAGTGGAGTGGGGAAAGATTTGAGGCAGGGAGACCAATCGGCAGGCTATGGCCATAGTCCAGGTGAGAGGGAATGAAGACCTTTACTGGGGCGGGCACCTGTTTGGGGGGAGAGAAGGGGACACATATGATAGCTGTTAGGAATGTAAATAACAAAGGTTAGAAATAGGTTGGATATAAGGGGGTCAGTATGAGGATGACAGTGAAAAAGTCTAAAGGAGAGAGACCACAGGAAATAACAAAGGGAATTTGTGTGGTTTTATATGAGGAAAAGTTGGCTGTTCAGACCAGAGTCTGTTGTGTTGTTCTCTCCCCCACATCCAACCATCAGCATTAATTATCTTGGAGACAGCCTGAGTCATGGGGAAACAAAGGTCCATACCTGGTAATCTCATCAAGTGAATTGAGGAAATCTCATCAAATTGAACTGAGACCTCCCTAATCTACACACACACACACACACACACACACACATATGCGGACTCTCTCCCTCTCTTTTCCCCTGTCCCCACCCCTCCCCTCTCTCCTCTCCTCTCTCTTCTCTCCTCTTCTCCTCCCTCTTCTCTCTTCTCTCCTCTCTTCTCTCTCCTCTCTTCTTTCTCCTCTCTTCTCCTTCCTCTCCTCTCTCCTCTCTTCTCTCTCCTCTCTTCTCTCTTCTCTCTTCTCCTCTCTCCTCTCTCTTCCCTCTTCTCTCCTCTCTCCTTTCTTCTCTCTTCTCTCTTCTCTCTCCTCTCTTCTGTCTTCTCTCTCCTTCCTCTTCTCTCTCCTCTCTCCTCTCTTCTCTCTCCTTTCTCCTCTCTCCTCTCTTCTCTCTCCTCTCTCCTCTCTTCTCTCTCCTCTCTCCTCTCTTCTCTCTCCTCTCTCCTTTCTTCTCTTTTCTCTCTCCTCTCTCCTCTCTTCTCTCTCCTTTCTTCTCTTTTCTCTCTTCTCTCTCCTCTCTCTTCTCTCTTCTCTCCTCTCTCCTTTCTTCTCTCTCCTCTCTCCTCTCTTCTCTCTCCTCTCTTCTCTCTCCTTTCTTCTCTCTCCTCTCTTCTTTCTCTTCTCTTTTCCTCTCCTCTCTCTTCTCTCCTCTTCTCCTCCCTCTTCTCTCTTCTCTCCTTTCTTCTCTCTCCTCTCTCCTGTCTTCTCTCTCCTCTCTCCTCTCTTCTCTCTCTTCTCTCCTCTCTTCTCTCTCCTTTCTTCTCTTTTCTCTCTTCTCCTCTCTCCTCTCTCTTCTCTCTTCTCTCCTCTCTCCTTTCTTCTCTCTCCTCTCTTCTCTCTCCTCTCTCCTCTCTTCTCTCTCCTCTCTTCTGTCTCCTCTCTTCTCTTTTTCTCTGTTCTCTCTTCTCCTCTCTCCTCTCTCTTCTCTTTTCTCTCTCTCTCCCCCCTCCCCTCTCCCTCTCCCCTTTCTTCTCTTCCCCCTCTCCTCTCTCTTCTCTCCTCTTCTCCTCCCTCTTCTCTCCTCTCTCCTTTCTTCTCTCTCCTCTCTTCTCTCTCCCCTCTTCTCTCTCCTCTCTCCTCTCTTCTCTCTTCTCATCTCTCTTCTCTCTTCTCTCTCTCTCCCCCCTCCCCTGTCCCTCTCCCCTTTCTCCTCTTCCCCCTCTCTCCTTTCTCCTCTTCCCCCTCTCCTCTCTCTTCTCTTCTCTCTCCTCTCCCACAAGCTTCACCATGGAACACTAAGTAACTCAATTAGCAGTGTTATGAGAAGTAGCCTTGAAAACAAGTTGTTTCTGAACTATTCTGTTGATTGGCTGCACAGCTAAATAATAACGTAAGTGATCCCCTGGTATGTGCTAAAGAATAGCATAAATAATTCCCTGGTCTTATGCTTAGTAAAATAGCATGAAGGCAGTAGCCAGGAAATAATCCCAAAGTGAACTTGGCCCAGTGCCCACAGCTGTCGAGAATATCTACTCATCTTTTGCCAGCAGACTCAGGTCTCTGTGCCAGTCAGGTACACTGCAATGACTACATGACTACACTCTGTCCAAGAGGGAGGAAGGATCCAAAAAGCAACCTTCCTACTCCCTGGGAATATGATGTAGGACAGAACAGGAAAACAGTTCAGTTTGTTTTTTGGACAGGAGCAGGTTTTCCTTAAAAGACAGTACAGTAGAACTGTACATGAAAGGGCCGGTGGCCACTGAACCAGTCTTTCTCTTCTGTATTAGATGTTTTGAGATAGGAGATATTTGGGTGTTTTCATTCATTCGAGTGCTGGGCCTGGAGTCAGGAAGACCTGAGTAGAAATCCAGCCTTAGACACTAGCTGTGTGACCCTAGGCAAGTCACTTAATCTCTATTTGCCTCAGTTCCCTCATTTATAAAATGGGGATAATAATAGCATCTCCCTCCCAAGGTTATTGTGAGGAGGAAATGCTATAATAATTGTAAAGCACTTAGCACAGTGCCTGGCACATAGTAAGTACTTTATAAGTATTAGCTATAATCATCATCATTATTATTAAACTCAAATTCATTCAACCGCTGTGATGGTCAACAAACTGTACTTAGTGCTGGGGAAGTTGAAAAATGAGGAAGATACAGTTCCTGTCCCCAAGTCGCTTACTGCCTACTAGGGATGGCTAGACATGCATACTGGTAAATGTAATGCAAATTAAAATATAAAAATGCGAAATAAAGATCATTTCCAGGGTTGGGGAGCGGAAGTGGTGGTAGAGGAAATATTCAAAGAATAGGTGGCATTTGAGTTGGATGAAAGATTCAGAAAATGTCATAGGACATAGAGGGGAGGAGGGCGGCCAGATTAGAGGAGGGGGAGAGCATTTCAGGAACAATGATCAGTTAAAGGCAAGGACTGAAGAGAACATGGTACCTATTTGGAGAATGGCAAGTAGTCTGGTCTGATTGGAGCAAAGAATACATGGGAGGGAGGTGTATGAGATAAGGCTGGAAAGGTAGGTTGGAGTCATTTTGGGGAGGACTTTGAATGTCACAATATTTTTTTCTAATTAGTGAAGCGTCCTGGCCCAAACCAGGCTCAGGCTAGTCTAGTAATCCAAGCTTAAAATTAAATTAAAATAACCCATTTGACTCTGGATACTTCCCTCTCAAGTCTACAAGTATTTTTTTTTTAGTCCAAATCTTACGTGTTTTAGAGAAACAAAAATCTCTAAGATCCGATCCTTGTTCTCCAGGAGGGTGGCTCACATTAAGTAACTTGACAACAATCAAATGCTAAACTCTATTCAACTATTAGTGGAGCTGTCACTCTCTGTAAACTGTATGTTACACTGGAAAAACTGATTACTCTGGAAAAAGAGGCCCAAGATTCAGGTCTATCCTCTGACACTTGCTGGCTTATTATCTGAGTGAACGTGGGTAGGTCATTTGACTTACTAGGGCCTCAGTTGTCCCATCTGTAAAATGTGGAGGTTTGGACTAGGCGATCTCAGAGGTCCCTTCCAGCTCTGGGTCTGTGATCCTTAAATCCTGGGTAGATCTGCTATCTCATTAGTATGAGTGTTTCTTCTATTGATACTTACAGCAGCCCCTTTATGCCTTCTTCTTTTGTGAATTCTTGCCCTTGGCACTCCATCAGTAAAATACAGGGAGGTTTCAGCTTTCCTGTGCTCCTTTTAATATCTCGGGGGTACCATTGTACAGCTTGGACTCTCCATCTCTTGTCTTTTTCCAGTGGTCGTGATCAGCCCACGTCTTTCTGGTCATACATGTCCTCAGTGATATCTTTTATGCTGCATCTTACGCACATGCTCTAGTCTATTCATGCTGGCCTTGTGTCCTTTAATCGACCTTTTGAGTTATTTGTAGTTTTCATTCTCACAGGATTGTGGTGTTCCCTGATTGTCAGCCCTGCTTCCCTGGGAGAATATTGGACTTGTCAACAAGAAGAAAAATGCCACATTAGCAAAGTGTATTCCTTAAACGAAAACCCAAAGCTCCAGGGCATGATACTCAGAGAAAAGGTCACTATGGCTTCAAAACATTTCCTGCCACCTCCCAATTAATCAGCTTCTTTGCAAGATCCATTTCCCATTTTTTCTTTTTAGAGACATGTACTTCTGGGTTTATTTATTAACAATTTGGGAATTTGGCCATCACCAGGTTAAATGGCAACAGTCCATCCTAGGGACCTAAATTAATACAACTGAAGTTTGCATGAGAATGTGGAACACTCGGTATCTAAGGAAACTGTAACCTGGTCATTTCCAGGTGTAGGATTAATGAGCCTGAGAGAAAACTTCAGAGCTGACTGGTTGAAATGGAACAATCAGTGAAGAAGACTTTGAATTGTCTTAATAAAAGTAAAAAGAAATAAGCATCAGGGCCTAGTCATATTCTTTGTAAGACTTTGAATGACCAACTACAAAGCTTTCAAGTTTGGATTTGGACCTTTAATTAGATAATTAAGGAAGTAGCAGCACAGATGTTACCTGCTTGTAATCCTCCTCCTTCCAGGCCTTCATTTGAGCCTGATTTTTATTTTTAATACTCTCCACACATTACAGAATTGATTAAAAATAGTAAAGCACCCTCATCCAGATAAGTTTTTATGTGCTGGAGCTGCCAGAAATGCAGCTCTTAGAATGTATTTTTTTAATTACTATGTATCATAGATTGAATAAACCACAATCCCATTTTGGCTGCTTGATACAAATATACATACAGTGATACAAATGTCTACTAGTGGCAAGAAGCCTAGAAACTGACCTTGCTGACATTGAACTGATAGATAAAATCCCTCTCCTCTCACTGCAGTGATTTTTATTTGGGTTTTTGCTGTCTTTTTTCCCTTTTCTGTATCAATTTTACAGAAACCATAGTAGTAGTAGTAAAAGTAGTAATCAGAATTGCTTGCATTGATACAGATTTATGTTTTTGTTCCTTTTACCACCTCCCAATTTGAACCTGTGATATCTTTGGTATTGGGAGCTCCAGATGTAGAAATTCTCTCCATCCATGCAGACTGACAGCTCATCTATAACCTATAGCCTTAGAGCAGGAGTTCTTTTTTGGGGGGTGGGGGGGTAATAATTTATTTATTTAATTTTTTTAGTTTTCAACATTGATTTCCACAAGATTTTGAGTTGCAAATTTTCTCCCCATTTCTACCCTCCCCCCACTCCAAGATGGCGTATATTCTTATCGCTCTGTTCCCCAGTCAGCCCTCCTTTCTGTCACCCCACTCCCCCCCAATCCCCTTTCCCCTTACTTTGTTGTCGGGCAAGATAGATTTCGATATCCCATTGCCTGTATATTTGATTTCCCAGTTGCATGAAAAAAACAACTTTTTTTTTGAGCATCCACTTTTAGAACTTTGAGTTCCAAATTTTCTCCACTCTTCCCTCCCCACCCACCCTCCCCAAGAAGGCAAGCAGTTCAACATAGGCCACACATGTATCAATATGCCAAACACTTCTACAATAATCATGTTGTGAAAGACTAACTATATTTCTCTCCATCCTATCCTGTCCCCCTTTATTCAGTTTTCTCCCTTGACCCAGTTGCCCTTTTCAAAAGTGTTTGTTTTTGATTACCTCCTCTCCCTATCTGCCCTCCCTCTATCCTCCCCTTTCCTTTGGGGTAAGGTACCCAATTGAGTGTGTATGTTATTCCCTCCTCAACTCAAATCCAATGAGAGCAAGATTCACTCATTCCCCCTCACCTGCCCCCTCTTCTTTTCCAACAGAACTTGCTTTTTCTTGCCACTTTTATGTGAGATAATTTACTCCATTCTATTTCTCCCTCTCTCAATATATTCCTCTCTCACTCCTTAATTTTATTTTATTTTTTAGATATCTCTTCATACTCAACTCACCCTGTGCCCTCTGTCTATGTGTGTGTGTGTGTGTGTGTGTGTGTGTGTATGTATGTATGTATGTATATTCCCTTCAACTACCCTAATACTGAGAAAGGTCTCATGAATTACAAACATAATCTTTCCTTGTAGGAATATAAACAAAACAGTTCAACTTTAGTAAGTCCCTTATGATTTCTCTTTCTTGATTACCTTTTCCTGCTTCTTTTGATTCTTGTATTTGAAAATCATATTTTCTATTCAGCTCTGGCCTTTTCACTGAGAAAGCTTGAAAGTCCTCTATTTTATTGAAAATCCATATTTTGCCTTGGAGCATTATACTCAGTTTTGCTGGGTAGGTGATTCTTGGTTTTAATCCTAGCTCCTTTGACCTCCAGAATATCATATTCCAAGCCCTTCGATACCTTAATGTAGAAGCTTCTAGATCTTGTATTATCCTCATTGTGTTTTCACAATACTCAAATTGTTTCTTTCTGGCTGCTTGCAGTATTTTCTCCTTGATCTGGAAATTCTGGAATTTGGTGACAATATTCCTAGGAGTTTTCTTTTTGGGATCTTTTTCAGGAGGTGATTGGTGGATTCTTTCAATTTCTATTTTACCTTCTGGTTCTAGAATATCAGGGCAGTTTTCCTTGATAATTTCTTGAAAGATGATGTCTAGGCTCTTTTTTTTGATCATGGCTTTCAGGTAGTCCAATAATTTTTAAATTATCTCTCCTGGATCTGTTTTCCAGGTCAGTGGTTTTTCCAATGAGACATTTCACATTGTCTTCCATTTTTTCATTCCTTTGTTTCTGTTTTATAATATCTTGATTTCTCATAAAGTCACTAGCTTCCACTTAGTCCAATCTAATTTTTAAGGTAGTATTTTCTTCAGTGGTCTTTTGGACCTCCTTTTCCATTTGGGTAATTCTGCCTTTCAAGGCATTCTTCTCCTCATTGGCTTTTTGGAGCTCTTTTGCCATTTGGGTTAAGTCTATTTTTTAAGCTGTTATTTTCTTCAGCATATTTTTGGGTCTCCTTTAGCAAGTCATTGACTTGTTTTTCATGATTTTCTTGCATCACTCTCATTTCTCTTCCCAATTTTTCCTCTACTTCTCTAACTTGCTTTTCCAAACCCCTTTTGAGCTCTTCCATGGCCTGAGACCAATTCATATTTTTCTTGGAGGCTTTTGATGTAGCTTCTTTGACACTGTTGACTTCTTCTGGCTGTATGTTTTGATCTTCTTTGTCACCAAAAAAGGATTCTAAAGTCTGAGTCTGAGTCCTTTTGTGCTGCCTGGTCATGTTCCCAGCCAATTACTTGACCTTTGAGCTTTTTGTCAGGGAATGACTGCTTGTAGAGAGTACGTTGTCCTAAGCTTTAGGGGCCTTGCACTACTGTTTTCAGAGCTGCTTCTACTCCAGTCACTGCAAGCTCTGCCACACCAGTGCTACCCTCCTCCCCCAAGAACTGCCAGCCAGCACTACCATCCAGATCCAAGCAGGGCAAAGCAAGAGAACCCTGTGCTCCCTGCACTCCTGCTCTGATGTGCTGCTCGATTCCTCCTACTGTGTGGGCCAGGGACTCCAGAAGCAGCTGACACTGGAGCTCTAGAAGCAGCCACAGGAGCTTCCGGCTGCTGCCACTGCCGCCACCTCTGCCACCCCCAGGGCTGGGGCTGGACTGCTCTCACCCCCAATCCAGCAGTTTTCCCACTAACCTGCTCTGTGGTCAAAGCATTTGTGGGTTGAGAAGTCTGGTAACTGCTACAGTTCAATGATTCATGGCCCTAAGGCTTGCTCCGGCGACTCCTCATCTTGTGTGTCCTGGCATGGCCCCACTCTGGGCTGCATTCTGCTCCCAGCGCCATGCAATAGACCCTTCCCAGAGACCATCCAGGCTCTCCTGAGCTGGAGACCTGCTTCCCTCTGCTATTTCGTGGGTCCCACAGCTCTAAAACTTGTTCAGAGCCATTTTTTACAGGTGTTTGGAGGCATTTGGGGGACAGCTTAAGCAAGTCCCTGCTTTTTAGCTGCCATCTTGGCTTGACCCCTCAGAGCAGGAGTTCTTAATTTGAGGTCCTCAAATTAAAAAAAAAGTATTGATAACCATATTTCAAAATAATCATTTCCTTTTTAATCCCATGTGTTTCATTTTATGCATTTAAAGATGTCATTCTGAGCTTTCCATTGGCTTTCCCACTCTTCCAAAGTAGTATGTGATGCAGAAAAGTTAAGAATCCCTATGGTATAGAGTTACTTGGAGCATTAAGAAGATATGGGATGTATTCACAGGTCACATATCTAGTTTGTGGCAGAGGCAGAAACACCTCCTGATTCCAAGGCCAGCCCTCTTCTAACACCTGTCCCATCTCATTTACAAAGTGCCTTTACTCATTATCTCTTTGGATTCTCACAAGCCTAGGAGGCAGTCAGGTTAGGAATTTTTTTGTGGGGGGGCGGAATCAGAAATGTGATTCCTTGGTATTGGGAATGTTGAAGAAGGGAATTCCTTTTACAGTAAAGATTGGCACCTGAATTGCAACTTATGATCTTTAAGAGTTATTTGGTACAATGAGACACTACATGATTTACCCAGGGTCACACAATCAGTATTTATCTTCACACTTTCTCTTTGGGAATTATCACCATTTCTTTACTGATGTAAAACTGATACTCAAGGAAGTGATATTGTTGAGGTTTGAGGGAAACAAGGTCCAGGAACCCCAAGACTGGAGTTCCCAGGCAGGGGTCATTGAGAGGGAGTGCCCCTTAAAGACCCCAATACTGGAATGAATTCATGATCTCAAGCATTCTTTAAGTCAAGGTGACAAAGATTTATTATGCTTTATAGTGGGCAAGAGTTCTTAGGGAACCTGCAGCCTCACATGGGTGCAAGAAAGTTTTTATATGAAATTTTGGGGTGAAACATGTCAATTAGGTGTTTTGGGGTAGGATTAGGGAGTGGTTAAGGGGTGGTCAGTTCTTAAAGGAACATGCACCTTTTGTATCTGCTATGCCGGTATCTTACCCAGAGTTCACTGGGAAATGGCCCAGAGTGGGGCAATCTGGAGGTGTGGTTTTTGCCTTGAAATGTCAACTAATGGTCAGGGTTGATTGGAAATATCCAGGTAGTTCTCATCAAATGTCTTGTTAGACAAGAGGAATGTAAGGGAGTATACATTTGACTATGTCTAGGATACATATCAGTAAGGTCAGTAAGTAGTAAATATTGTTATGGCCCAGTGCCCAGCCAATTAGCACATACACAGGGAGTCCAATAAATTCTATACGTGCAGCTGGCCACAGTATCAGGAGGAGAGATAAGTGTTTTGCTAAGGCATGCTGCCCTTGAACTGGTGAGGAACTGTCTCAGACAGCATTTTGAGGATAGGGAGAGATGTGATTTTAGAACTGGATGTGGTTTTGGAATTGGGGTCCAGGCACAGGCACCCAAGTAGAGGCTAAGGAGAAATGTTAGAATTAGGGTCCAAGTGCAAGCACCCAAGCACCCCATCAATATGAGTTACTCAAGGTAATGGCATAGTCAGGATTAGAATTTGGGTCTTCTGACTCCTAAGTCAGTTACATCTATAATTGTCCCAGTATGCAGTTGTCAAAACAATCCACAGAGTAAAAACTAAAGGAATGAAACATGCTCCTTGCATATAATATGACATACAAATGAATGACATCCATTGAATTAATCCATTAGTAAATATATTTGGGATAGGCATTGTAAGTGGTCAACGAGTTAGTCCTGGAATTGAACAAGAGGAAGAAAACATTCACAATTGCCTTTGAGAAATTATTTGGGTCTTTTAATGATCCTAAGCTGTTTTCTATTGCAAATACCTCCCTCCCCTTTTTTAAACACAAATGTTCTCCCTGGGTATGCTCTATTATTGAAAGTCTTGGAACACCTCAATCTATGTAATCCAAGTTGCCAGTTACCCATGATGGTCATAATCAAGGTACAACATATTTCCAATACATAAAAAATCAAAGTAACCAATTGAAAAATGTGTGATTAGAAAAGGAGGTGAGCTGCTCATACATATCCTTATCTTCCTTGACCTTTTTATAGCATTTGGTCCTTTATCACTTTTTCCTTCTAGATACTTTCTTCCCTAGGCTTTCATGACACTGCTCTCTCCTAGTTCTCCTCCCACCTATCTGGACCCTATTAGGTCTCCTTTACTGCATCATCTTTTGTGCCTCAGCCACCTACTTGTGGGTATAACCCGCCAGTCTTGCGTTCTCCTCGTTCTATTTATTTTCTCTCTCTCTTACTTGTCTCTTCCCTCTTGCTTCTGACTCTTCATCCTGGACTTTCTTCAAAGTTCTATTCAAGTTCTATACCTCCTACAAGAAGCTTACCCCAATCCTCCTAGGTGCTGGTGCCCTAGCTCTCGGAAATTATTTGGTATTTACTTGATCTGTATTTTGTATTTAATTTTTTTGTGTTTTTCTTTTTTTGTTGTTATGTGTTATTTCTCCGCAAAAGAATGAAGGCTCCTTCAGGTCAGAGTCTATGTTGCTGGTACCTAGCTGTAGCAACAATCTGCTAGCAGCTGCTGTGGTGATGTAAGACCCACCAACAACCAGCGCACAGAAAGCTGCCAACACAGGTTCTTTGATCTGCTTTTCTAAGGAAAGCAACTTTAAGGGGTTAACAATCTCAGTTTAATCAAACATACATATATCATTCACTTAGTTCAGGGGGCTGATCTTTTCAAGGCAAATACAAACAGAAATTACAAACATCAACAGACAGACCTAGTCTGAGTCAAAATATAATGCATAGTTACCAGAGAAGAACCAATGGGCCTGGGTTACAAAGCTGAGGGGCAGTTACGGCTTGCCCAGAGTCTCAACACTCCTTCCATGAGTGTGCTCCAAAAGTCAAACTCAAAGCTTCCCTCAATTATATCCTGTTCCAAGCCCCGAGGGCTCTCTCCTCACCTAGGCTGGGTGTGTGAAAGTTCCCCATCCCCAGTATTACATCATATACAAGTCAATGACTCCTGATTGTCCTAATGCTGAGAAATAGCTGAGAAATATTCCAAGACAAAGATAGCAAAAGGTTTGCCACCAATTCAAACAAAGGGAGATTTGATAGTCTTAGTACCCCAAAAGGGAAGAACAGGGAAAAGTCCAATTGCCTTAACACTAGCCTAGTGCTAGAAACATGATGGGGGCTTAATCCACGCTTGTTGAATGGAATGTAGTGAGAGTGAGGCAAATAGACCTAGTGTTCCAGTGGTATCAAAGAGATGTTAATATACCTAAAGGAAGTCCTCAGACATATTGGGGAGCTCTTTGCTGAAGGCTGTACAGAAGACAGAACATGGACAAGACAGGATAAAAGGGCAGGAATGAATTGTGAACTATGCCAGCATAGGGGATACCCAACTTGATGCTATCGGTGTATTGAATTTTGTACTAAATGGGTGAGGAATTCCCAGTGCCCTTCTCTAGTCCCCAGGGACTTCTTGGAGGATATTTATTAGAAAGAAAACTTGGAATGATTATCACAGTATATTCTGGTGGCACAGAAAGAGACTGTTTTAGCATTGAAAGGTGTAAAAGAATAAGGATAAATAGGACATGATTGAAAAGGAATTAATCATTGTGAAGGCCAAAAAGTATACGAAAGTTTAGATACAGTTTACCCTTTTGTTTCCTCCATTCCTTCTCTCAGAATAGTTCTGATGTAAACAGTACACATTCTAGTTCTAGATCAGGAAAAAAAGTCACTTATAAAGAATTATTATTTAAAATTCATGGTAAACGGCTCAACAAAGCACTATTTCTATCAATCATATACTGGGAAGTAGTTTGGTTATATAGAACACTTCTTTGTAATGATAGTCATTACAATGGGATTTTAGCTCTCATGCTTCAGGAAGATAATTCGAAGGTGGAGGGTGGTTAATATATTGTCATACTATTAATACTGGGAGGTAATTAGAACCCTGATCAGGGCTACATAGGAATAGGCAGGGTAATCTAGGAAATGATGGAGATGAATTTTTTTTGACGGACTAAATATGGAGGGTAAAAAAGAGGGAGAGAAGCTTAAGGTGGTTCCTGAATTGGAGACCTGGAGAATAGAAGACAGAGAAGCTGCTGATATTCATGGGAAAAATAATTAAGGATACCCACTTTGGATCAGTTACATTTTAGTTGTCAATGTGATAGCTGACTGAAAAGAGCAGAAGATTGGAGATTGTAGGAGAGAATGCAGTTTAGGAATTGGTTGGACAAGCTGCCCCTAAGGGAGGCAGCTGGGAGCGGGGAGAGGGGATTGACATCTTTGCTCTAGTGCAAGTCAGAATAGCACTTTGGAAACGTTCATTTGTCTTTAGATTTCCATTAGAATCCAGACCAAACTTAGGTTTCCCAACTAGGAGGGAAGGAAAAAAAGGAGAGACATCTTTTTTATTTGTTTCTTAATTGTAAATATCAGCAGCCATCCAGGATTTTGAAATGCCTTAAGTGCTTTATTTTGTGTTGTTTAATTCCTTGTATAATTCATGGCATCTTTAGTTACTCCATTTACTAGAAGCAAGCCCTTCTTGCCTGTGTTATCAACTTCTCAGGAAGGACAGGCAAGTGTTTTTTGACTACATATTTTGTGCTGACTTATTGTATGACCCTGGGCAAGCCACTCTCTTAACCTAGGTGTCCGTTTCTTCCCCCCAAAGCAAGGCAGATAATGCCTGCTCTACAGAGCATTTGAAAATTAATTAATGTTTATTCGGCTCAGTGATAACTGTGGATGAAAGTTGTCTCATGAGTGAAAAATGTGTGTCTTGAATTTCAAGGTGGAGAGCTAATTAAGCCCACTACACTAGGAGTTTGTTTTTATTGCCCTCCCCTGCCTTTCTCTGCCCTTTCCACTAAGGCTATGCCTCCTATAAGTGAGGGGTGGTTCTGAATAACAATGACGATGCAAGCCTTTGATTCCCTCTTCCTTGCTCTCTAGCTACCAGTACCCCACTCTGCCTGCCCCCATCACCATCATCTCCATCCATGGAAATCCTAACCATCATTCAAAGCTCAGCTCAGGTGCTCTCTCCTCTATGAGTCCTTCTCTCACCTCCCCATTCAGAAATGGCCTTCACTTTCTCATACATTTCTCACAGCATTTGTTTCTGTGTCTCATTAAAATTATAATGATATGTTCTACAGCACTTTACAAAAGCTCTTTGTAGCACCCATGAGGTAGGCAAGATTTATTATGCTTCCATGTGTCAGTGGATCACAGAGATTTGAGTGATACTTCCAGAGTGTAGATTTCTGTTCATCCATTCTGCCTCCTCAGCCTGTGCAACTCTACTTTGGATTCTTCCATGTGCCCTTTATAGGGATCCACATAGAATGCTGAGGGACTCCTCCCAAATCTTTTCACATTACCTGGGCAGCAGTGTATCACATGGGCAGTCCATCCCTCTTTCTCAATGCATGACTGATCCACCTCCTTTTCTGGTCATATATTTCAATGATATATCTAATATGAAACTTCTTGTACCCAATTTGGTGATATATGTGCTGGTATAGCCCTTTGGGTGAACTGCAGTTCTACTTCTCTGATTCCTAGTCTTATAGAATCAATATTGATATTAAGAAGATGGGATTTTATTTGAGGAACAAATCCGTATTTTAATTGTCCCATTTTCCAGACAAGAAAACAAGGTCAGAGAAGTTAAGTAAATTACCTAAGATCACATAATTTAAAAATGGTAAGGCCGAGGGTGATTAAGATTTAGAACTGAAAGGAGACTTAACCCTCTTATTTATATAGATGAGGAAACTAAGATCCAGACAGGACTTGCCTGCGATAGTAAGTAGCAGAACTGGATTTGAATTCATTTCTTTGTCTCCATCTCCATTGTACTTTCTACCAAATCATACTGCCTTCTTGTTCAGTTTTGTATTTGTTGTTTGTATAAAAGTTGTCTCCCTTTAATTGTAAATTCCATTTTGTATTTATCTTTGTATCTCTGCCAGTGTCTAGCATTACTGTTCTCCATATAGGTGATTAATAAAAGTTTACTGAATTGAACTTGGAAAGGCAGAGTTCCAGGGCTGGTGTGGCCACTTGCTTGCAAAGTTTCCAACTTTCCCTGCAGTCTGCTTGGCTTGTTATATGCTTGTCTGTGGCCAAGGATTTTATATACCCAAGTGCCACTGCTGTTGACAGCCAACTGACCCATAGTTAACTGCTTTGACATACCCTGGCTCTGAGAAAACAAAGACTTTATAAAGGTCCCTAGGGCCATGCTTCTATCATTATGAGGGCTGCTGGTACTATGAATACAACTTCTCGGATGCTAGTTAGTATACATAAAATTGATTAGTCAAATATTTTTACAGTGCCTTCTACCAGGAACTCTGCTAGATGCTAGAGATACAAATACAAAAATGAGATGTTAGCAGCTCTGAAGATCACATTGTACTGGAGGGGATACAGTACATTCACAGATCATTTAAGTATAAGATTTATGTGTTATGGTCTCTTGGCATTTGGCACTCACAGGTCACAGGTTCAGTTTCTAAGAAGCAACTACTGTGCCATGTTCAAGGTATTTTGTAGTTCTGAACTCCTACTGGTAGATTTCTCTTTAATAGTTAACCAACACACACACACACACACACACACACACACACACACACACACAATTAGTTCAAAGCAGTCATTTTTTCAAAAAAAAATTTAAAAATTTATTCATTTTTAACATTTATTTTTTAAAAAAATTTAAGTTCTAATTTTTCTTCCACCTTTTCCCTATCTGTTGAGAAGGCAATTAATATGATATTAATTAGGCATGTGAAGTTTTACAAAATATATTTTCGTATTAGCCATGTTTTTTAAAAAAGCAAGAAACATAAAATGAAAAAACTATGCTTCAGTCTGTATTCAGAGTTCATTAGTTCTCTGTCTGGATGTGGATAGCATATTTCATCACAGGGCCTTTGGAACTGTCTTGGTTCATCATCTTGTTCAGAGTAGCTAAGTCTGTCACAGTTGATCCTCATTGCAATGTTGCTGTACAATGTTCTGCTGGTTATGCTTACTTCACTTTGCATCAGTTCATAGAAGTTTTCTCAGGTTTTTCTGAAACTATCCTATTCCTCATTTCTTATAACATAACAGTATTTTATCACAATCATATGCTACAGCTTGTTCAGCCATTTTCCAATTGATGGACCTTTCTTCAATTTTTCTTTTCTACCACAAAAAGTTGCTATATTTTTGTGCACATAGGTCTTTTTCCATTTTCTTTGATTTCTTTGGGATACAGACCTGGTAGTGATATTGCTGAGTCAAAGGATATGCATAGTTTCATATCCCTTTGGGCATAGTTCTAAATTGTTCTCCAGAATACTTGGACCAGTTCACAACTCCAACAGTGCATTAGTGTACCTGTTTTTCCAAATTTCCTCTAGGATTTGTAATTTTTCTTTTTTATCATGTTAGCCAGTCTGATAGGTATGAGACCGTATTTCAGACTTATTTTACTTTGCATTTCTCTAATAGTAGTGATTTAGAGCAGCGCTTCTTAAACTGTGGGTGATGACCCCATATAGAGTCACAAAAAATTTGGCAGCAGTAAAAGGTTTCTGAACGTGCAATGACCAAAAATTAATTAAAAATCAAACCAAATACAAGGTGTTTCTGGCATCACTTGCCCATGTTGCATCGTGCACCTTCACTGCAGCCTTGGCTCTGAACTTTGCACTGCACGTGCCTTCAGGCCATGCAATGCCAACGAATGCTGTCAAGTGCAAAAAAGGTTGCAAGGGGAAGAAGTTTAAGAAGCCCTGATTTAGAGTGTTTTTTCATGTGACTGTTGATAGCTTTGATTTTTTCTTCTGAAAACTGATTTTGTATCCTTTGACCATTTATCAATTGGGAAATGGCTGTTATTTCCATAAACTTGACTTAGTTTCCTCTATATTTGAAAAATGAAGCCTTTACTGGAAAAATTTGCTATGAAAAATTCCCAGCCCACTTCCATTTCCTGCTTTTTTCCCCTAATTTTGGCTGCATTGATTTTGCTTGTGCAAAACCTTTTTAATTTCATATAATCAGAAGTAATCAGAATTGTCTATTTTACTTCCAGTGATCCTCTATATCTCTTGTTTGGTAGTAAACTCTTCCTTTATCTATAGATCTGACAGATACATTCCTTTTCATGCCCTCTTAATTTATGTTATCATTATTTACTCATTTTTATCTTATTTTGGTATGTAGTGTGAGATGTTTGTCTTTGACTAGTTTCTGCCAAATTGCTTTCCATTTTTCCCAGCAACTTCTGTCAAAGGGTAGGTTTTTACCCCAAAAGCTTGAATCTTTGGATTTATTAGACATTAGATTACCATGCCATTTACTGTGGTGTATTGTATGCCTAATCTATTCCACTGATCAATTGCTCTAATTCTTAGCCAATAACAGATTGTTTTCATGATTGTCACTGTGTAATATAGTTTGGAATCTCTCACTGCTAGGCTACTTTCATAATTTTCCCCATTGATTCCATTGATATTCTTGACCTTTCTTCTAGATGAATTTTGTTATTTTTTCTTGCTCTATAACATAATTCTTTGGTATAGAACTGAATAAGTAAATTAACTTAGGTAGAATTGTCATTTTTATCATACTGGCTCAGCCTACCCTTGAGTAATTAATATTTTTCCGGTTGTTTATATCTGACTCTGTATCCTAAATCCCGCTCTAGCACGGGACCTTCTCCTTCTGACCAGTTGCCAGATCCTCTTACTGTCCCTTGCTTGACAGTTCTTAGAGCCATTGTTGCTGCTGCTGTTGCAACTTCCAAAGGATCAGAGCTGGTGTTGCCACCATGTAACTGGTGAGCTCTGGGCCAGTTGTCTTGAATTGGAAAAATATCTTACTCTGCCCTCTTGTTGGCTTTGCTGCTCCAGAATTTTATTTGAGGTATTATTCTAAAGTTATTTGGAGGGGAATGTTGAGAGAACTTGGCTGCTTCCTCTATTCTGCCATCTTGACCCTTACAGAGTCCTTTTCTAAGAAGGCATAGTAACAGTAGTTACAAAACATTCTTCCTGTAAACCCCGGGAATAATCTCCCATAAACATGCCCAGCTTCAATGGGTGGAGTAAGCACATACAGAGAATATGCTGGTAGTGAAGTACACACGTTTAGAATATATATGACCAAGGCAATTCATGCCTTTGACACTGTGGGGCCCCAGTGTCACTTCTTTTCTCTGGTCTCTTCAAAATGCTCCCCTATCATTTGGGCTCCCAGGAATTCAATTCCCAACTCTCATGATTAATTCTCCTGCATCCGTACTTGACTCTCCTCCCTGCTGCCAAAGATCACTCTCTACTGATTCTCTCCTTGTCTCACTGAGCCTACTTCCTAATGGGTATGATGTCTCCTACTGACTGAATAGCTCTGATAGAGAGCACAATGGCTGATGGAAAAGGGTAAAGGTGGAGGTATAAGAAATTCTTTCCCTTTGGTAGAGATACTAGGATAATGGCAGAATGCCTTTCTCCAAATCTGATTTTTCCCTAGATTCCAGGACTCACACTTCTTGAAGTTGCTTCATGTCTAAATTCGCCCCAGCCTTGAGAAGCTATATTTTTAAATGCCCCTCTCTGGTTTAGCCAATCTTTGTGCAGTCAATAGCAAGCTGTTCTCTAGTCCCACTTCATAAAAGGAAAACAGATTGATAACCCTTCTTTTCACTTTAACACCTTGCAATCTTCTTTTTACCTTTCCCCAACCATGATTTCATCAGTTAGCCTGGGAAGAAATCAATTGATTAGACTGTCCTTACTCCTGTTTTCTCTCCATATGGAAAAAAAGGTTCTGGGTAAATTGTGGGACTCTAAACATTAGAGGAGCAGGAGTTGATATTTGAAATGATATATTGATAAATTGTTGATACATTGAAGGAAGTGAGGAATTCTATGAGGCAGAAGTGATGATTAAGAATACTCCAGGGACAGTTAGGTGGCACAGTGAGTAGAGCACCTGCCCTGAAGTCAGGAGGACCTGAGTTCAAATCCAGCCTCAGACACTTGACACCTGTACTAGCTGTGTAACCTTGGGCAAGTCACTTAACCCCAATTGCCCTGCCAAACAAACAAACAAAAACAGAATATTCCAGGCATGGGGGACAGTCATGGAAGGGGGAGCTGGAACGCTCTGTTTGGAGAACAGCAAGTAAGGCAGTTTGACAAGAACATAGAGCACATGAGAGGGAGTAATAGATAATTATTCTGGAAAGGCTGGATTCCTGCTTCTCAGCACAAAGATGATACCCTAGAGGTACAAAAGGAAAGGAATTAGCATATTTTTCCTAGCATAATCAAGGTATTGATTTGTTTTCCTTTTGTTGTTATTCAGTCATTTTTTCAGTCATGTCCAACTCTCTGTGACTCCATTTGGGGTTTTCTTGACAAAGATGTCAAACTCACTGGAGTGATTTACGATTTCCTTCTCCCCCTCATTTTACAGATGAGGAAAGTGAAGCAAATAGGATTAAGTGACTTGCCCAGGGTCACACACAGCTTGTAAGAGTCTGAGGCAAGATTTGAACTCAAGAAGATAAGTCTTCCTGACTCCAGGCACAGCACTCCATGCACTCCGCTGTGTAGATGTTGCAGCGACAGTGTAGGCAATGTGTATAGCCAGTGGGTTTTCTTGTTTGTTTGCTTTTTTTCCCTCTATGAGTTTGGCTATGAAAGGGAGGAAAAGAAAATAGTCAGAGGGGCTGGTAACATTAAGCAGAGGCTTTTTAAGATTGTGGGAGATCTGAATTTGTTAAGCCAGTGGAGACTCTTAAAGATAACATTGGTTACCTTGATATGGTGAGACTCTCTACAAGTCCATCTGATGACACCTTTGTAACAAAGCTTCACCTTTTTAGGCACTGATAGCTGGGCTAAGATTCATTTTCAGAAGCTTCTGAAAAAGTTTCCCTTTTCAAAACCACTTTATAGTCTTCATCCTCAGTATTTGTCGACCTTAAAGTTTTCAATTAATAGTAAGAGGGTGGCATGCTTACACAGTAACACTTTAAGGTTTGCAAAGAATTTTACATATATTATCTCTTCGTATTTTCATAACAACTCTGTGAGGTAAGTGCTATTAAAATAACAGGAAATTGTTTAACACTGTAATGTCTATAGAGGATTTTACATAGCTTATATCATTTGAGCCTTTCAAGGATACTGTGAGATTGTTATCCTCATTTTACAGATAAAGAAACTGAGACTTAAAGAGACTTGCCCAGGGTTATAGACGAGAAAGTGTCAGAAGTGGGGTTGAAACAGATCTCTCTGGGCTTCAAGTCCATGGTTTTTTTTAAACCACAACACCTTGCCTATGCAAGTCATTTGGTTAAAATGTTTACATTAGATTTTTAATGATTAAAGTATTATTGATTTAACTTAATGCCTATTTGACACAGCCTGACCGTTGCATTTCTTTCTATAAAGTACAATTCAAGTTTTTTTTTTAAATGTTTAATTAGGACATATCTAGGTATATAATTCTGGATAACAAGTACAATGTTCGGCAGTGTGCTGCCATTAGCTCAAATAGGCTCCAGAGACACAATTGTTAAATTTCCAATGTGAGTATTTACACCTTGGAAATCCGCAAATGCTACAAATCAAGGCTCAATCTATTGTGGTAATTATCTAGACTTAAGGAAGTGATGGGGGAAAATATTTTTTGTTGTTGAGTCATTTTAGTTGTATTCAATTCTTCATGACCCCATTTAGGGTTTTCTTGGCAAAGATACTGGAGTGGTTTGCTGTTTCCTTCTCCAGCTCATTTTACAGATGAGGAAACTGAGGCAAACAGGGTGAAATGACTTGCCCAGGGTCACACAGATAGTAAGCTTCTAAGGCCAGATTTGAACTCAGGTCCTCCTGACTCCAGGGCCTTTATCCAATGGTGCTTTATGTACTGCAGCTACCTGGCTACCCTGGGGGAAATATTAATAATGCAGATTAAACTTTAAAATGTGTTTCTCATATATATGTGTATTTATATACATATATTTATATATCAATATATACATATATATTGATAGATATAAATGTATAATATTTTCCCCAGAGAGTCAGTTTAAAAAAAAATTTGCCAGCACACTCTTGTATAAATTACATACTACGTGTATGGTATTCATTTTTGTGATATCAATATCCAAAATTAAATATGTTGTTATTATTATTAAATAAAAGAGGACATCTTTGCCTTAACTAAAATGGCTGTGTTGGTGCCAATGAATTTGCTTAACCTGTAAATAAGGATTGCTGCCACTGAATCAGAATTCGTAGAGTCTAGACACTTGTTAGAGCTGTGAGCAATGTTAGAGATTCTGTAGGGAAAAGGGAGCTGGGATTTCAGGAATGCCCCCTCCTTTAACAGGTGAGGAGACTAAGGTGAGAGGCACATGCTCAAAATCACATGTCTGCTTTGTGGCAGAGCCACAAAGTGTCTTGGGTGTCTTGGCTTCAAATCTAGCTTTCTCTCTACTATGCACCAACAGTCTGAATTCATTACAAAAATGTATTCTCAAACCAAAGTTTATTAAATGCCCTTAACACAAAGTGCTGCTCAATTATGTTTAATTCTTTGGCATGTTTTGAGGTAAGGGCTGCCAAATTTAGGTTATTTGTTCTTTCTCACAAGCTCAATACAGTGCACTTCTTGCCTTGTTCATCACTCCTTGGTATTTAAGCTGTCTTGCTCAAGGGTTGAATGAGTATATTAACTCCAGTAACAGATAAAGGGAGCTTCTGCAATGTATTATTTGCTAAAATGTCATGACTCTTCATCACATATTTGCCATTTTATGTTATCCTAACTATTGGAGAACTGTGTTCTTTAGTCAGCATTGGTCTCAATCGGGGCACTGTGTTTAGGAATAATTACTTTTTGTTGTCTGTTTTTGCATTGGTCTAATCCTGTGATTTTATCAGTGTGAAAACTCCCACCCAGGGATTCAGATCAGTAACTAGTGTGAAGATAGGAGGTTCTTAGAGTGTAACCCGAGGCATGGAGAGATTAGACTATGACCCCGACCACATACTTAGTGTGTGTCAGAGGCAGAACAGGGACCCAGGTCTTCCTGCCCACAAAGATGCCCCTCTGTCCACAATACCATTTGGGTATTTATGTATCATGATATGGTTTCCAAAGTGTTTCTGGGAAGTGGGTCTTGCACTGTTGCTATTCCCATTTTACAAATAAGGAACCTGAAACTCCGGTAAAATAGTCACATAGCAGATAAAGATGATCATTGTCCAATTTAGAATTCCAGATTTATACCTACTTTGGATTATTGATGGCAGAAATTTGCCATCAATTGGACTGGTTTTGACTCCATCCTATTGGGTTTAGTCACTAAAGCACCAGGAGTTGGTCATTGATCTGGAGATGGATAAGAAACTTTTTTTTATCCTCTCTGGTTTTCTCCTGCATTCCATGTTGGTTCATATAATTCTAATGACTCCCATTTGTATAGCACTTGAAAGCTGACTTATTTGGTGCCCCTGTGCAAATGGTAGTGATGTCTAATTGAAATTAGACTATTTTAAAAGAAGACTAATCCATGTCTTTTGGAGATTGCTTTATGCCACTAAAGTTAGTGTCCATTGTGCTCATGGCATTCTAATTATGTCATTGTAATTGAATTTACCAAGAGAGCATATTAGAGAAGATCCTGGAATCATTGCCATCTCTGATGCAAAAGGCAGGCTTTGTGCTATACTGCAGTTAACTTTTGAAGTTCGCTTCTGTGGGGGTGTAAGATCCACCCACAGCCAGCACCCGGAAAGCTGCCAACAGCACAGGTTCTTTTGATCTGCTTAACTAAGGAAAACAAGGTGAAGGGGTTGACAAGCTTACTTTAATTCAGCATATAAATATCATTCCCTTAGTTCAGGGGAAAAAGCCAGCACCCTGAACTTCAGAGCAAATTACAAACAAATTACAAACATTAACAGACAGACCAAATACAGATTCATAGTTACCAACATCTAGGTTCAGGCCAGGAGCTCAGAGCAAGGGCTGGCCCAGAGTAACGCGTGCCACCACTGCTGTGAGTAAGAGAGCTCCAAAGAACAGACAGCCAACTCCTGGTTTTTATATTTTTTTCAGTGTCAGGGGTGAGTCACACATGCGACTCACCCACGTGACCTAGAATCGTCACAAAGAGGCGGACTTAAACCCACGTGGTCTAAAAGCCTCTGCTCTCCCAGACATGTAAACTAGGCCCTCCTTGGAGTTAGCCCCACCTTGGGCCCCACCTTAGTTGCCAATCCACACCCACTAAGGTTTTACACCTAATAGGGGTTTGGGCCTGGGGCTTAGCACCTAGTAAGACTCAATCAAAGACACTGAATTAATCAAAGGAAACAAAGGCCAAACTCTTCGAGGGCACTTGTTGAACTAAGTGCTAAGAAGCCCATTTTGATTACCAACACAACTCCTTCCATGAGTGAGCCCCCAAACAAAACATCTAGGTTTCTTCAAAACTAGGGGACTCTCAACAATGACTGCCCAGAGTTTCCACATCAACACTCCTCCATGAGTGAGAACTCCAGACAAAATGCTAACTTCTGAGTTTTTATAGTCTGTTCAGGGCTCGAAGGATTTATACCTAATCAGCAAAAGGGTATGTGCCTGGAGCTTTGCACCTAGTAAGACTTAATCAAAGGCACTTAATTAATTTAGCATTCTAAAAGAGTAAAAAAGTCCCACCTTAATTATCAATACACTCTCACTCCTGGAGGAGTGTTGATGTGGAGACTCTGGACAGCTGTTTTTAAGAGCTCCCCCCACTTTGAAGAAACCCAGATGTTTTGTTTGGGGGCTTTCACTCACTGGAAGAGTGGCTTGTGACTCTGGGCAAGCAGTTGTAACTGCCCCCCACCCCCACCCCGGGCTTTGCTAACCCAGATGTTGGTTTGTATTTGGTCTGTTTATAATGTATATTCGTAATTTGTTTGTATTTGCTCTGAAGTTCAGCTCTGAAGCTGCCAGCTTTTCCTCCTGAACTAAGTGAATGATATTTGTATGTGTGATTAAATTGAGATTGTTAACCCCCTAAAGTTACTTTCATTAGTAAAGCAGATCAAAAGAACCTGGGCGGGCAGCTCTCGTTGCTGGTCTTGTTGGGTCTTACACCCCTGCAGCAGCTGCTGGCCACATTGTTGTTACAAAATGGAGTAGTTGGCAGGATCTGCAGAGTAAAAGGAAAGTAAAGGCAGGTCAAAAGAACCTGTTTTAGTGGCCTTCTGTGTGCTGGTTGTTGTTGGTTTTACACAGCCACGGTAGCTGCTAGCAGATTGTCGTTACAGCTTGGTGCGCAGTAAATGCAAATATTTTTTTTTCTCCATTTCATTACATTCCGTTAAATAGGATGAGGGCAGTGTAAGTACCATCTGAATTTCACAAATGAAGAAACTGAGGGTGAGGGAAAGAAGGATCAGAGATTTCTGTAGTGCTGGGAATGAATAAGGGGGACACTTTGAACCCCTTTTCTGAGATGTAAGGCCTCCTACGAGACTTTCCTGCAAGAAACAATGGACCATATTCTCACCAAGAACACTGTACTAGGACCTCATTGTAGAGGAAGAACCATTTTAAGTTGACTCTTTTTGGGACTTTAAGAGAGTTTCATTATTGAACGAAGTTAGTGGAAACTACCTATGTGATTATCTTCTCTATCTCTAATGTAGTCTCTCTCGTGTGGACACCAAGGAGAGCATTATAGCTAAACTTCATCAAACTCTGATAGCAATATAGTTTGCATTTAATTGATCTCATTAAATAGTTATTTATGTCTTATTGAAGTGGTTGCTTATGCTATCAATTCAGTATATTTTTTTAAAAAAAAAAGACAAAGTAGATATACCATCTAAATTGACTTCAGAAAAAAATTAATAACTTTTTTTTAGAATAAGAAGTTTGTGCATTTTAATGGTCTCTGGAGACATTTTTCATATTGTGCCAATTCATTTTCTTTGCAGAATATGTTCTTTAGACAATCCTGTATCCAGCATGAGTGCTTCCTGAGAATTGGAACCTTGTAATAGAAAACACAAAAACATTAACAGCAGTTTGGACAAATTACTGGCAAAAGCAGTCATGCCAAAAGTGACCTGGCACATTTTTACCTGAATTAGTGCCTATTTGACATACAATTGACATTATGCATTTTTCAAGCCCAGATTGGTCATTGATCTTCTGCTGAACTGACACAATTACACTATTGATACAATATGCTTCTTAAGCCCCAATAACGCAAGATTTATTAGTCTGATCTTGATGGGAGAGTATAATGGCCATCTTAGCTGTTTTGTTTTTCTTTTTTAAGTATGCTACATTTTTTGGAAAGGCGCTCTGTTGGTTCCTGTGGGCCTGTACTCTTTTAAGCAGTTTGTACATGACTTGAAGAGTAGCAGAACCATTGAAAAGTCATTTTTCTGATTTTAAGCAAATTCTGAGCATGTTATTATAATGTCATACTCATTTAGAGAGACTGCAAAGTTAGGTCGAGTGACCCTAGAACTCAGCAAGACTGAGCACAAAGGAGTAATGCCCCTATTTGGAGAAAATACTGCTAGTTAGCAATCCTGAGTACTTTGACTTGTTGTTTGGCTGAGTTTTAAATATATTTGAGGTTTAATACAAGTGAGAAACTAGTAAAAACTGTTGAATCATTTTTTTCACTTGTGTTAAAGGTTGGCTATTTCATCAGTTAGGACCAGAGCAGGTAAATTTCTATCACTGTCTTCCTTATTTTTATACTCATAATATGTTCATGGCTCTGCCCCCAACTGCCAGCCACTTCCATTCTTTCCAGATGCAATCACTGAATCAACCACCATTAAGATATCGCCTACAAGGTACCAAATACTGTGCTAGGTTCCAGGGATACTAAGGCAGAACTGAAACAGTTTCTGCCCTCACAGAGGTTATATTCTATCAAAGGAGATGTACATAGACAAGTATTTACAAAATAAATACTAGGCAAATCTGTTACATAGTCCTTCTTTGTATATTCCTGGCCACACATTTTTCCTGCATGTTTTCTCTTCCACAAGTGTTAGGATGACTTATGGAAGAATGTGCCCTATAGGCAGGAGCATCCTAGTGAGCGTTTTAAAAAACAAGTCTCCCAAAACATATGATACAACTTTTAACTCTACAATTCATAATTAACATTTTCTCCATCACTTGCTTAAGTCTAGACAGTTAAAGAAACAGTACATCAAGTCCTGATTTGTAGCCTTTGCGCATTTCCAAGATAAAAATGTCTATTTGAGTCAGCACAAACTGGCTCAGCATACCCTTGCCTTTATGTATGGAGGGAATTTTTTCTTGTCATTTGGCTGTGGTGTTCAATTAAATATCTTTTACTTTGCACTGATGTGCCCTCTGCTTCACTGATAAAAAGAAACCTATTTGATGGGGGCTTATGAGTACTGATTTTGAGTGGATGTTGATGCACAGTATGTCTAGAACTTGGGATAGTTTTCTGGGGATTTGAATGTGAGAGAGGGGCCCCAGTGATATCTGGACAAGAATTTCTCCTAAGTCCTCAATTGTCCTGTCGAAAATACTTTGAAACAGAGCTTATCCTAAGTTTGCAAGAGGGTGGTACCTACCAAAGGTGGGATTTAAGAATAATGGTCCTCCCAGGGGCACAGAAATACCAACGTACAGCCCTTGATGGGAATGGTTTTGGCTAGAAAAGTTATTTTCAAATGGCAAGGTTAAGTAAAAATTCTTTAATTTATGAGAAAATTCCATGAGGAAACTGACAATATAAAATTTGATGAAAACATTTGTTCACTGATAAGCTGAGGAAGCCCAGTGAGTTGTTGAATCTGTCATGCACTGAATGAGGTCTTGGATTCAGACCTTTATGTTTCAGGTCACCTTTGATCATACTCGAGCTGACCAAAGACTGCCTTCTGAGAGGAACCAGTTAATTACTCCAGAGAATTGAATTGGTTGGAAAAGGAGGGAAGCCTCCAATGGAATGTTTTGCAAAATGGCCAAAGCTAAAAGATATCCAGAACACATAGTTCCTTAAAATCTGAAGCCATCAGGCAGCTGCTGATTTAGTTAGTGACTTGACAAGCAGAATTATAAAGGAAGCCACTCGCTCTCTGCTTGAAATCCTGACAGAGTCATTAAGTTGGTACCTCAGGTGACAATCGGTTGTTGCTAGTGTTTATTCTGTCTCCTCAATGACTTCTGTAAGTCTGGAGGCACTTCACAGAATTACAAAATGAAATACTGCGTATGTTGCCGGAGGAATGTCTTCATTCCTGTTCTCTGCAGTCACTTCTAGGATGGAGGGGGAAGAAGCAGGAGCAGGGCTTGGCCTACTGAAGCCCTGAAAACAAATACTCATTATTTTGAATTGAGAAAAAAAGAGTGTGGGGCAAAATAGACATAAATTTTAAAAAATACTTTGTCAGGCTATAATATACTGTATGTACAGAAGGAAAAGGGCCCTCAGAGCAGGGAGACTAGCCAACAGGGGCCATTTTGAGCACTCATTTTCTCTAAGGTCAGTCTGTCCCAGAGGGTGTTTACCTAGTTGTGGGTATAGTCAGCACTCTTGACCTTTTTTGTTGTGTTATTGTTCAGTCATTTCAGTCATGTCTGACTCTTTGTGACCCCACTTGGAGTTTTCTTGCCAAAGATACTGAAGTGGTTTACTGTTTCCTTGTCTGGTTCATTTGACAGATGGGGAAACTGAGGCAAACAGGGTTAAGTGACTTGTCCAGGGTCACACAGCTAGTAAGTTTCTGAGGCCAGATTTGAACTCAGACCACCTAACTCTCCTCCCCTGTCCCTCCTGCCCCCCCCACCCCAATCTTTTTTACCCTTTAAGAAAGTGGAGGAAGAATTAACAATAGCTATTCTCCATGCTCTCAGCATAATGCTTGGCATATAGTAAGTGCTTAATAAATGCTTTTTGATTTATTGACTGACTTTATCCCCTGTTCCCTCTTCTCATTTTTGTTTTCAATTTCCTGCTATGTAAAAGCCTGGAAGTCTGCCTAATTTTTATGCACTCTAGATCCTACAGAGTTTGCGCCTATGCCCTCCCAGCCTCATGAGAAGCTGTTGCTGTCTTGAAAAAATGACCTCCCAGCTCAGCTTCTGACAACAGCTGGAGGTGCTAGATGACAGTCATCATTAACTGTATACTAACACAATGCAGCTAAGTGGCACCATGGTTAGAATGCCTGGCCTGGAGTCAGGAAGATTCATCTTCCTGAGCTGATATCTGATCTCAGACACTCACTAGCTGTGTGACTCTGGGTAAATCATTTAACCCAATTTGTCTCAGTTGCCTCATCTGTAAAATGAGCTGGAGAAGAAAATGACAAACCACTCCAGCATTTTTGCCAAGAAAATCCACAACTGAATGACAATACAAAGCCATCTTTCTTTCCTAGTATTTAAATGTGAAGATTTAATTTACCTGGCCTAATTTTGAAGACATTCACGAAATGGAAGGTGCCTTCAACCACTCAGATGTGTACTTCCTGGCATTTTGAAATAGTAACCTGCTATTGGGTGGTAGTGGAAGGAATCTTGCATCTGGAGTAAGAGAACCTGGGTTTAAATCCCAGTTCTGCAAGAGGCACCTCTCCAAGGTGGTACCATAGAGAGATTTCTGGACTTGGTGTCAGGGAGATTTGAGTTCAAATGCTGACCCCACAAACTTCCTAGCTGTCCTTGAGCAAGTCACTTAACTTTTCTGCCTCAGTTTACTCATCTATAAAGTAGGGATAATAACACCTACTTTGCAGGGCTGTTGTGAGGATCAAATGAGGCAATATTTGTAAAGCACTTTGTAAACTTTAAGATGCTATATAAATCTTAGTTATATTACTTGGGACCTGTGTGAAGTTGGACAAAATTTCTGGATGTCAGTTTCATCTATGAAATGAAGGAGTTGGAGAGATTATCTCCAAAGACCCTTTCGTCTCTAAAATATAATCTAATGCCCTTCTTTATGCCTTCTGTAAAGAAATAAAAAGACAGATTCTGCCCAGCTTTGAAACTGACAGCCTTTACATTGCTACTCCAGTATTTGAATTCAAATAAAAATGTTGGGGTTGCTCAGAGTTTGGAGGTTATATAATATGGAGAACAAACATGTGCCCAGAATGTACTCAGTTAAGCACAGTAAACGAATTTATGTAATTAAATTGGCAGCTGTTGAATATCCCATCAGATTAACACACCAAGTTTGCTGTCCTACAGAGGCTGATTCAATTTCTACTACTGTGACTTTATCAGGGAGACAGATTCAAACAAAAAAACTGCCCTTGTTCAGGAACCATAGATGAAAGCTGATGATTAGAAAAAAGTTACAGTCTGTTCTTGGCCATTCAGTTAATGGAAGGACCTAGAAGGGTAGATGATATGAAATGAAATCAGAATGTGTTTTCAGGATCACACACAATCATCTGGCATGGCACAGGAGAGAGGTTGCTTAGACGATAAAAGGTTAGCCCTTTGAACACCCCGATTTTTTAAAAATAGAAAACATTTTAGAAATAAATATCCTCCCTCTAAAGAGAATGCTGGCCATTAAAGATATGAGCATTTTGAAGTGGGAAGAGACAAGTAAAGAAAAGACTAAGATATCTCACTCCAAGCTTTGTCTTTTTTTCATAATAAAAACCAAAATGTTGAAGCTATTAAAAATGTCCCACCTTCCTTGCTATAATAAACAGAATAATGAATTCGATCTACTAAATATTTGCTAGATGCTGGGGGTACAGAAATTGGAAAACAACATGGTCCCCTTGCCATGGGGAATTTTAAAAGGGGAGAAGACAAGTACCAAAAAAATATGATAAAAGGTAGAATGTGATGAGGGCAAAGGAAAAGTCCAGACAAGAAATTTCAAGAGGCAGACATGTTAAATCTGGGTGATCAGGGAAAGTTTCTAGAAAGAAGTGACACTTTAGCTCATCTTTGATGTAGGAGATGGATTTTTATAAATGGAAATGTAGACGGGAAAGAGCTGGTAGAAAGTGGAGAACAGCTCACAGTTCAGTCTGATTGGAGTATGCAGTACTTGGAAAGGACTAGGGGAAATAAAGGACAGCTAGATGATGCAGTGGATGGAGAGTCAGGAAGACCTGAGTTCAAATCCAGCCTCAGACACTAGCTGTATGACCCTGGGCAAGTCACTTCATCCTGTTTGCCTCAGTTTCCTCTTCTGTAAAATGAGCTGGAGAAGGAAACAGCAAACCACTCCAGTATCTTTGCCAAGAAAACCCAAAGAGTCAGACACAACTGAACAACAACAACAGGGGGAATAAGGCTCAAAAAATGGGATAATATTGAGAAACTAGGCAGTTTGTATTTTTAGCAATGTCTTATCAAATCATAAGGGACCCCTGAATATTTCTGAACAACTCAGACTTGTGGAATGTGAAGATTATTTTGATAATCCTGGGACCCAGTCTAATATTAAACACCTAATATGTGGCAACTAGGTGGGGCGGTGTATAGAGGGCCAGGCCTGGAGTCAGAAAGACACATCTTCTTGAGTTCAAATCTGGCCTCAGACATTTCCTAGCTGTGTGACCCTGGGCAAGTCACTTCACTCTGTTTGCCTCATTTTCCTCATCTGTAAAATGAGCTGGAGAAGGAAATGGCAAACACTCTAGCATCTTTGCCAGGAAAACCCAAAATGGGGTGACAAAGAGTTAGACAAGACTGAAACAACTGAACAGCAACATTTGCTAGGCTAAACGCTGCCCTCAAGTTGCTTATTATCTAAAGAGGAGAGATAGCACGCAAAAGGAGGCAGGAAGAGGGTGGTGGGATAGACCAGGACATATCAGGTCTGACAACTTGTTCTGTGGAGTTGAAACCAGACAGAACAACAGATACAAAATGGAGTGATCTGAGAGCCCAGTTTCTGCCCTCTATAAAGGAAGGCATTGGGAGGAGTTTGTTATTGCATCCTCTAGCTCTACAGTCAAAGGATAGAGGGAGTCACTTCCCTCAGTCAGTCAAAGCTTGAGTTAACAGCATGGTGGTGAAATGATAGGTGCTAAACTTTTCCTGAGAGGGGTATCTTGTTCCCTGGTGTTGAAACCTGTCAGAGCATCAGATGCAGAGTGAGATGGGACGAAGGAAGAATTTGATTGGGGAAGAGTCTGGAAGCAGGGGAAGACTTTTGCCCAGGCAATCATTGGTCCATAATGACAGAGAGGAAGAAAACAGAACTTTGGGGTAGGGGATGATGGGAGAAACTTGTAGATTAAATCAGTTCCAAAGTTTCAGATAAATGATTGATGTGGTAGAAGCTTCACAGATCCCTATTTGAAACTCATAGACTTGATTACTGCAAGAAAGGTAGAATGAGGACTTCCTGGATCCTATCTTCCAAGAGAATGTAATTTAATATTTTCTTAATAATTTGGAGTCACTTTAAGCTATTCTATTCACATAATTTCCACCACCCGCCATTCTTTTTTTCCCTCTCTCTGCTTTCAGTCTTTCTTTTCCCTCTGTTATTCTTGGCTCAATTGTGGTTGTGTTTGTCCTTCATTCTTGAAGAGGACCATGACATCAGGGAAATGATGACATGACTTGCAGCTGACTTTGATTTGAGTGAGGGAGGGCTGTGCAGGGTCACCAGCCTCACTTTCTCCTCCAGAACGATCTGGGCCAGATTACTTCTTAGCTCGAGCATCCACAAAACATGACTTTGAAAACAACCAACAATAATTGCTCTTTCTCTTGGTCAGTGAACTGCTTGATTGCAGCATGTCTTTAAACTTTGAATCTTTAGGTCTTCCTGTTTGCTTTTCAAATTTTCTTTTTAAGAAGTCATATGATATATATGTGTATATATATTTATATGTATATGTGTACATGTGTGTATATATATGTATGTATGTATGTATGTATGTATGTGTGTGTGAGTAGGAAAATCATTGGATTTGGAGTCAAAGGACCTGGATCTGAAACTTGATTCTGCTAATTAAGTATATGTGTGGCCTTGGATAAGTCATTTAAGGTCTTCTATTTTCTCATGTTTCAAATAGAGGTAATAAAACTAGTCGTCGCTACTTGCATCAGAATTGTGAAGAAAGTACTTTGCAAGCCCTGAAGTGCTCCTTAAATCTAGAATGTGGGCTGTTACCTACCCATCCATCCACACAAGTTCCCAGGAAAGCTATCTCAGGTTCAAATATTTGTTATATACATATACATACACACATGTACATATACATACATATAACCACATCCACTCATAAAAATAGATCACTAGGCCCAACTGATGTGTTTACTTTTATCTACCAGCCAGGGGGCACATTAACTCAAACAGTATAACAAATAAGATGGCAAGATAAGTTTCTTCCTGCCACTGTTTCCACATATACATGAGGTACACTCTTCTACAGATTACCACCCCACTAATAAGGGAGAGCATATATACAAAGAACACGTGTAAACAAGGACAGAGCATAAAGAACAAACATATAGGGAACAAATCTGGCCAGAGCACAGTCATGGGCAATGACTTTGCCAGTGTCCTCTGGGATTGCCATCTGGCTTCTCTCTGCTAGACGTCCCATCCCTGTTTTCTGCTGATTGAGAAGTCTCTGTTCCTGGTGTTGCCTTTTGATTAAGCTTAAATTCAAAGTAGCAAGCATTTATTAAGCACTCACTATGTGCCTGACATTGTGCTAAGTGCATGTTGTCTTTGCTAAGTGCCCCTGTTACCATCTCCTAAGCTTTAGCTCTTCAAGCTTAGCTCTTACTGACTCCTTGCTGCCATTTACTAAAGTGTTCAGGCCATCCTTAACAAAGGCAATTTGAACTCTTCTAGTACCCACTGGAATTGTGAACCTCCACATTTGGCGGGGGAGAATTAAGGAAAGCTGACCAATCCAGTCCAAGACAGGTCATCTATTCTTTTGACTGCCTGTCTTGTGCTAATTGGAAGTTCATGGTCCCAGACCACTGTCTGACTTATGGTTAGAAATTCCCTTGTAACTCCCATTTAACCATCTTGGGCATCCCAATCCTTTGTCCCTAAAGCCTCTTTGGTGACTCTTCCTACAACCTCACCTCGCTTCCCCCCACCCCTCCAAAAAAACTCACTGAAAAGGTGCAGAGCTGGGACTCCAAAACCCACTTTGCTCCCAGGAGTTTCTCTGATTGACATGCAAATGAAGGTGAACAAGAATAGAAGCTAAAAAAAGAAGGGAAAAAAACTGCCTTCCACTCTCTTACCTCACATCTGCCTTTAAAATAAATATGTATAAATACACACATATATTATACACATACACACTTATTATATATACACACATGTATGTATTGTGTGTATATTTATTGGTTGCCAGGAGCAAAGTCCTTTTATACTGTGCTTTTGCCAGAGCAAAGCCTTGCTGTCTCCCCACATAAATACAAGCTATTCTTTGTTGGCTGCCTGGCTCACTATGGTGATGATTATCTGAGGATGCTAGATCACTGAGATTTTACTTTATTGAGATTTGGAATGAGTTTGGGTGCTTCTATCTGAGGAATAATGTTCTGGTCTGAGAAGCCCTTTCTAACAAAATGATGAGGGGCATTGTGTGTATTGGGTAAAGAGCTAGCGCAGGAATCCGGACAACCTGGGTTCCAGCTCCAGCCTGTGACTCTTGCTGGCTGTGAGACCCTGAGCTTAATCTTTCAGTACTTCAGGCAACTCCATAGGACTGTCATTTAAAGAGAGGGTGCTGATTTGCATTGGTAGAAGGAGTTCCTTACTACAAGTTTCCTTGTTGTTTAATTATTTCAGTCATGTCCAACTCTTTGTGACTCCATTTAGGGTTTTCTTGGCAAAGATATTGGAGTGCTTTGCCATTTCTTTCTCTAGCTCATTTTACAGATGAGGAAACTGAGGCAGACAGGGTGAAGTGACTTGCCCAGAGTCACACATCTAGTAAGTGCCTGAGGCCAGATTTGAACATAGGTCTTCCTGACTCCAGACCTGGCACTCTGTCCACTGAACCACCTAGCTGCCCTGAAAGCTCCCTATACTGATGAAATCACAAGGGGTGTGTGTGTGTGTGTGTGTGTGTGTATAATAGCATATATAATGTTACTGTGTTATAAACATACAATATAATAATGTCTTATATGTACACATGTTGTATATGTGTTTATATAAACATATATGTAATATGTGTATATATAATATATAACATTTTATACACACCCATGTATACATATCATATATGTGTATGTATATATGTGTATGTGTATGTACACACACACACACACATACACACATATATAATAGGTACACATGCATACCCACAGACACTGTGAAGTCTTGATTTAGAAGGTGCTAAGGAAGATGTGAGCTCATTTTCCCAGCTAAGGCAAGGACCTTAGAGACTATGATTGAAACCAACAACCTGCTCAGAGTTGCCAACTCTTAAATTTTTCCTGGAGTAGGGAAGTAATTAAGTCATTAGCCAGAGAACTGTAGGTTTTTGGCAGTAAACTTGAAAGCCAGGCTTTCCGTGGAGAAACTACATGAAAATAATTAAAAGCTGATGATACTTGAAAGGTTGCACATGTACCAGGTTTCTTGTCAGTCCTTTCCTTTGGAGAGGAGGACTACTCCAAAGCATCATCTTCTGTGATTTGTAAATTCTCTCTGTGAGTATCAGGAGATGGCTTGATAAGAAACAAAGAATGAGTTTGAAGTGCCATGCTGTGGAAATGTTTCACAGGAGACTTCAGTCTTGATGAATTTTTAGAGAAAGTATATTAACTAATAAAAAGTTAGCATACATCTCCATCATTTTGCCATTTTTAATGGCAATATTTCAGCTTAGAGAAGGAAACATAACATTTTATCAGTATAGAAAATGTTTCTTAAAGAAGCTGCTTTTATCAATCATTGACAGAAGAAGAAACTGTTTGAATGATATTAAAACAATTAGAAGACTCATTTTGAGGTAAAATAATACAATTGCATATGTTTGCACATAAAATAAATAAAACCTTTTTATGCTTTTTAGGGAATACAAATGGAGATATTACAAATACCTGGGAATGTAACTTGAGGGAAAATAATAAATTAATTGGGGTGTTGCTTTTGTATCACTTGTAAAAATAAGCAATATTGCAAAGCCCAAGTTAAGTCTCAATTAGGAACTTCTCTCATTCCAAGTAAGTAACACAGCCTATAATATCTTAATCTATCAACCACTTTCTGTGGGTTTTCTAAAGAAGATCGCAGGTACCACTAGAAGTTTGTACCAATCAATACATTTACAATGCTAAATGATTTAAAATACAAACATCAACAAACTTAAGAGACTAGCCCTGCCCACAAATAGCCTTCATTTCAGTTGGAGAGATCAGAGATGCACACATGAGATGAAAAATAAACAAAAGAGTACCCTATGCATTAATTCCTTGTGCAAGTATCCATAAATAGGTCTGTGATCTCTCATGAACTTCAATATTCCCAACAGAGATTCAGAGTAGAACCTAGCTATGCCCGCCCATTCTATGGGCCTCTTGTCCATGTCCTTAAGGGTCAATCTAGCCTATTGGGGGCTTTGCTCACTTTGTTCTGACATCACAGATGTTGCCTACCTGTGCCATCCCTTACCATGTGACCCTTCAATCTTCCTTCTCAATCATACATTTCCCCAATGACATCTTTTACTCCCGTTCTTCTCCAGTGTTCCTTGTAGTTTGGTACAGCCTGCTCATATCCAGGAATCACAGGTTCAGAACTGTACTTAAGAAAATCATTTTGGCAGTAATGTGCAGGATGGAATTTGTGGCAGAAAGAGTAATTGCTTTCTCTTTGATGCTCATTTTCACTTCTTCAGGGCCTGTCATGGTCCATGTTTTGAAATCATCTAACAGCACTGGGAGAATATTGATATTTAAAATAGGGGCCTTTGTTTCTGAGAGGAATTAGAAGTCATTAAAAAAAAAAACTTTGCAATTTCCTGAAGGCAGTCCAGCCCCTTGGCTTTCTTCTGTTTAATTCTAGGCCCAGATAAGTGTCCTTTTGTACCATCCATACCAGATAATAGCTGATGGGCAAGATCCACAGGAGACCTTTGTCACTATTTTTGTGTCATGCACCCCTTTGGCAGTCTGGTGAATCTTATGGACCACTTCTTAGAATAGTGGTTTCAAACGCATAAAATAAAATACATAGGATTACAAAGGAAATCAATTATATTAAAATAAAGATGTAACTTTTTCCCATTAGTTCACAAAACCCTGAAATCCATGCACAGATCCTTTGGTCCATGAATACCAGGTTAAGAACCCCTGCCTATAATCCTTCTGATTGCATGTTATATGTCATCTGGACAATCCTCTTCTTCAATCACTTGATTTTTCTTATGGGTATAGTCAGGCCAGATTCTTTTGTGTGGTTACAGGCCACTTCCTGGGGGCCCTTTAATGCTCCAGGGATTCATGGAACCTGCATGTCGTAATCTGCAAACACCAGCACCGGGAGGCCCTCACCATCCACAGGGAGTATCCCTTCAACTTGGATTAATTTTCAATTAAGGCAATCTCTGTACTGGATGTTTTAGGTGACACACTGGATACAATGCCAGGTCTGGAGTCAGGAAGACCTGAGTTCAGATGCAGCCTCAGATACTCACTAGCTGTGTGACTCTGACCTTGGCACTGAACCTCTATTTGCCTCAGTTTCCTTGTTTGTAAGATGGTGATGATAGTAATCGTCCCCACCTCCCAGCACTGTTGCGAGGATCCAATGTGATAATAATTATAATGTCCTTTGCACAGTGCCTTGCATATAATAAATGCCATTTAAATGTTAACTATTAGCTGTTATTATTAATATAATAAAGTGTTCATTTGTATAGGCTATCTAATTAAAGAATATGATAGTATTAGATAAAGTGTTGCTTTTGTGATATCAACTGTGAGGAGAGCTTAATCTGGACTTTCATTGTCAAGAAAATTCAAAGAAATCAACCTCGATTTAGGATTTAAAGGGGCGGGTAAGAGATGAGTAAACAGAAAGAAGAGGGTATGAGGAATAAGATGGGCGAAGGTAGAGAGGTAGAGTGAATGTGTTGGATGACACGAGCACTTAGAAAACCAGTTGGCATGGAGTTTATGTTGAGATGTGTTGGGAAATGTGATTGGCTAAGTAGAGTAGGAGCAGATAATAATGGAGAGCCTTGAAAATTGGGGGTGAGGGGGAGGATTGATTGGTTCAGGTTCACAGTGGTAGCCATTATAAGTTTTGAGCAGGAGAGTAAGATACCAAAGCAGTGTTTAGAAAAAAATTAATCGGCAGAAGGGATGAAGGCGGGGGGGGGGGGGGGGCAAATGAGGAAAGAAGACCAGCTAGGAGGTCACTGTATTCATTTAGGTATGACAGCCTGAACTAAGGTGGTGGCCAGTGAGGAATGGCCAAATTGGGATGACATTATGGAGAAAGAATTAAGATTCTTGAAAGTGAGATGCAAAGAAGAGGGAGGGAGCACTCTTTTACCATAGGTTTACTGTACCCCCTATAACTCTGCTCTTCTTCAATCAGCAAATGGGAGCTCCTTCAGAGCTAATATTGTCTTGGTTTTGTCTCTGTATACCTAACACCTTAGCACAGTGTTGTGCTGTATAATGAATGCTGAGGGTATTTATGTATGTATATCCAATGAATGTTTAATAAGTATATGTTGAATTAAACATTCCTGCTTTGAAAAGTGAGGAGTATCCAGACTTTTAATATTATAGGGCCAGATTATGTCCTATTTCTGTGTTCATGCACTACTTTGGAAACCTCAAACCAGTCGATAAACATTTTAAAGCACCTTGTATGTGCTAGGCACTGGGGATACAATGGATGAAGCAATTCCTACTACCAATGAGTTTACATTCTAATGGAAAAGACAAATGCATATGTAAATGCATACAGCATAAATAGAAAGTTAATAGATGCAGATTAATTTAATATAGCACCATTTGGGAAGAAGGGCACTAGCATTTGGAGGGATCTTCATGCAGAAGATGGTTCTTGAACTGCATCTTAAAGGAAGAGAAGGAGATTGTAAGGCACAGGTTAGGAGTAAATGCATTCCAGGCATGTGCCCAATGTAGAAACACAGATGGAAATGGAGAGGCTTGTGTGAAGCACAGCAGAGCCAATTTCACTGGATCACAGAGTGAGGGGCAAGGAGTAACATCCAGCATGGCTGGAGAGATAGTTGGGGCTAGACCGTACAGGGCTTTTAAAGCTAAACGGAAGAGTTTATATTTTATCCTAGAGGCCACTGGAGTTAATTGAATATAGGAGTCGCGGGGTCAGATCTGTGCTTAAGGAAAATTATTTTGACAGTAGTATGTAGGATGTACTAGAGTCAGGAGGCCTTTGTGGCAGAGAGTAATTAGGAAGCTCTTGCCATAATCCAGGTGAGCGCTGATGTGGGCCTAAACGAAAGTGGTGGTAAAAGGGCAAGGGAAACTTTTATGGGTTAGGAGAGATGTTATAAAGGTAGAAACAGCAAGATTTGGCAAGTGATTGGATATGTGGGGTGAGGGAACAAGGAGTCCAAGATAATGCTGAGTCTGAGAGTCTGGAATCAGGATGGTGGTACCTTCAACAAAACAGGGGAATTAAGAAGAAGAGAAGGTTGAGAGGGGAAAAAGTTCACTTTTGGACATCTTGAGTTTAAGATGTCTAGCTTGAAATGTCCTTAGCAACCTTAAAACACTAAATGGTTTGTTTTTTTGTTTGCTTGTTTGTTTTTTTACTATAGAGCTAGGGTTCTTAACCTTGCGTCTATGAATGTTTTAAAAGTATTTTGATAACTGTATTCCTATATGATTGGTTTCCTCTGTAATCCTATATATTTTATTTTATATGTTTAAAAACCTTATTCTGAAAAGGGTTCCAGAGGCTTCACAGGAATGCAAAGGGGGGTCTATGACACACACAGAAATGTAGGAACTCTTGATTTATAGCAGTAGAACATATATCTTTCTCTCAGTAGGTCTTGTCCCTTAGATCACCATTATAGTGAGTTGTATTCCACTTCCTTTAGAAGGGAAGGAGTTTCTAGAACTGTGATTTCATTGGTATAGAGCAGTGGTTCTCAAAATGTGGTCCAGGGACCCCCAGACCTTTTTTAGGGCTTCTACAAGGTCAAAACTATTTTCATTATAATACTAAAATATTTTAATTTTTAATATGGCAAATATCAATAGATATAACCCATAGAAACAGAGCTCTTGGAAAGGGGAGACTCACTAATTTTTAAGAGTGTATAGAGGTTGTGAGACAAAAAGTTTGAAGAGAGGCAGTTAGGTGGTGCAGTAAGTAGAGCACTGGCCCTGGAGTCAGGAGGACCTGAGTTCAAATCTGGCCTCAGACACTTGACACATTTACTAGCTGCATGACCTTGGGCAAGTCACTTAACCCCAATTGCCCTGCCTTCAAAAAAAAAGTTTTGAGAACCTTTGGCATGAGGAACTCTGACTGTGAGTAACCTTCCATTATTAATGCATTTTGGCAGTTTATAGTCTTAGTTTCCTGGGGGCAGTGGGAGGTTAGATGACTTGTCCAGGGTAACCCACACAGCATAGATCAGAAGCAAGACTTGAATCCAGGTCTTTCTGACTCTAAGACAACCTCTCTATCTACCATGCCACACTTCTTCTCATTCTACTAAGCATTTAAGTAATCATTTGACATTTATTTACTTTCTTCGACATCGCACTTGGCTATGGGGTTTCTTATAACAATTCTTTTCTTGATGCATTGTGGCATTTCTGGCATTACTTTAATTTCCATCAGTAAGTCTCTAATTGATAGTCTTTGGGCATTCATTAAAGTTACATGGACTAGTTTTGGGGAAAATCCTTCTATTGTTTAATTACTACACCTTGTTAATGAAATCCATGCTCATTAAAATTTTTCTCATAACTATATATTTAAATATCATTAGTTCATTCATCATCATTATGGGCTTTGAAAAACTGTCCCCTAGTTCACTGGTTTTTATTCTTACTAGCAGACTTTCATTTGCAGTCAGCTGAAAATGAAATTCTTTGGTTTTTCTCATTTCATTTTCATATTTGATGAAGATTCCCATTACTGAATGTTTTTTTATTTCTCCACTTCTCCCATTGCTCTCCTCCCCTTATCGGCACCTGCTGTCCTTCCTCTCTAACTAACCCTTCCTCCCCCCTCCCTCCCACCAATTGTCAGTGTCTACTAATAGAATATTAATAGATGGTTACTGTGCTCACATGGGGAGGGAATAGAATTGTGAGTAAAAAATCTGCGGTATGTTGTTTTGGTTGATGGAAAGTCATAATGAATCATACAGTGATTTTATTTTGTTGTTGCCAAACTCATAATAAGTTAATGGCCACCAACCTGGCATTTGGCTGGAGGCTTTGCCTGACTGAGCTGCACAGTTCCCATTTGAGGAAACTAACTGGCTCCCGAGACAAAACACCCGAGATTCTTTGTTTGATTTTTTCATTCAGTCTTGTGAATTTTGAAATGCCATTGCGGTGATGTTTTAGTACGAGAAAGGCATGGCATTAAAATTGGTCAAAATGGGGGACTTAACCTGTTTAACTCTGTTCCTTTTAAAGCTGAATCATGAGTTGAAAACTGTTGACAGTTCACATAATTCATCTATATCTCTCAGCCATGGGGTAAAGAAGTGAACACCGTATCACAATGTATGTTTTGTTGTTGTACTCATGATCTTTCCCCAAAGAGCTATCCAAGAGTAGTGTCTTCTTTCGCCAAACAATATATACTATTTAATTTCTTTTTTAAAAAGAGCCTTGGGAGAGAGAATGTTTACCAAGATAAAATTTTTCTGTCATCTTGAGATAGCCCCTAACCTAGACCCAAGTATTCTGGGCATATCTATGGAGAGTATACTGAACGGGCATACTTTTACATGCCTTTTATTGATGTAAGTAGGCTTGTTGTCAAAGAACCTTTACAAATTTAGATTTTAAAACTATAACATCATAGCATAATAATGTGAGAGCTGCTTCTACCCATGCATAATACAGTCCATCTATGTCTTAGTCTACTAAGTTTTAGGGAGTGGCCCAAAACATGTAGAAAATCATTGTGGCATAGTGGATAGAGCATCTACTTGGTGTCAAGACCTGAATTCAGATTTGGGCATCTGATGATCCTCATCTGTAAAGGTTGTTGTCAGGCTTAAATGAGATAATTTTTGTTAATTGATTTGAAAACCTTAAAGTCCTATATTTGATGTTATTGAATCACTTCAGTCATGTCTGACTCTTCATGACCCCATTTGGGGTTTTCTTGACTAAGATACTAGAGTGGTTTGCCATTTTCATCTCCAGCACATTTTATAGAAGAAGAAACTGAGACAAACAGGGTTAAGTGATTTGCACAGGGTCACTCAGCTGGGAAGTGTCCGATGCCAGATTTGAACTCAAGATAAGTCTCTCTGACTCCAGGCCCAGCACTCTATGCACTGTGCCACCTCACTGTCCTAAAAGTCCTATATAATTATTGGTATTTCATCATGTAACTTCCTTGGTCCTCAGTTTCCTCGTGTGTAAATTGAGGAGGTTAGACTGGGTGATGACTCAAGTCCCTTCCATCCCCAGCTCTGTGATCCTTCTAGCTTTAAACCTGTTCTGGTTCTAAAATTGTAAGACTATTTTTAAGTCAGACTTTTTTCCAGGAAGCTGTGTCCCCAAGCATTTTGTTGTACATTATTATGTTATTTCATATGTTGCTAAGCTTTTCTGAGAGGTTCAAATTTTGGCCCTAGAGGGATCTGACAAGACTTATGCTTCATCGTGCTGATTGATGCCACTGACAGGGTGGTCCCGTTGGTGTTGTAATGTTCTCACTAAGTCATCAAAGCCTGGAGCCATCTGAAATGTGTTCATGTGACAGGAATCCTCTGTATTCAATAGCAGAAGACCAGGAAATCTAGCCCTTGCTCTTATTTTTTTATTTACAAGGCCAAAGGGCCTCTCAGGAGGCCATGTAGTCAAATCTCCTGCTTCTAAACAATGCTACATAGTATGTCCTCCTAGACAGGAAGGAATTTATTCTATTCAGATGGAATTTATAGCTTAGAACTGAAACCTGATTCAGTAGTGGGAATTTTTTACAAAATCTGGATATTATTTTGGTTCATGCACACACCAAGGGTTTTATCTCCAAAATTTGAGTCATTTGCCAGGATTTCCCCTAACAACATCAGAATTGTGCTTGTGTCTATGTCTCCACAAAAAAGGAAAAAAGACCTCCCTTTAAGATGCCTAGTGTAGTAGCAGTATTTTGGCTATACCTGATAGAAAGCCAAAGACTTTTAACTTGGACCTTAAAGAGTTGAAACAACTCTGCTTTCCTCTCCATAGAGCCTCTGATACTATCCTAGGATTGAATCCCTTCCCCCTGCCACCCAAGGGAAAGCAGTCAAAAGTTGCTAGAGAATTGTAGTATAAGAAAGGATGAGCAGGATGCTCTCAGAAAAATCTGGAAAGACTTACATGAACTGATGCAAAGTTAAGTGAGCAGAACCAGGAGAACATTGTAACATCAATATTGTACAATGATCAACTCTGAATGACTTAGCTGTTTTCAGCAGTACAATGCTCTAAGACAACTCTGAAGGACTTATGATGAAAAATGCTGTCTACCTCCAGAGGAAGAACTGGTGGAGTCTGAATGCAGATTGAAGCATAATTTTTTAAGAACTCTCTTTATTTGGGGGTCTTGAGGGGGTCTCTGTGTTATTTTGCAATATGACTAATGTCAAAATATGTTTTGCCTCACTGTACATGTATGACCTATATAAAACTGCTTGTCATCTCAATGATGGGGGAGGGTAAGGAGGGAGAGAATTTGGAACGCAAAATTAGAAAAAATGAATGTTAAAATTGTTTTACGTGTACTTGGAGAAAAATGAAATGTTAAATAAAAAATAATAAAATTGGGCTAATAGCACCTAAAAGAATTGAGGATCCATATAAAGTATTTTACACTCCATCCAAAATGTTGCTAGAGAGACAAGCAGACCTTTTCTGATGAGTACCATCTCCCCTAGGAACCCACACAGTCTTCCCAACTTATAATACTATATGCTATCCTTAAGTTGAATAAACCCATCCCCTAGTCTTACACAGTCCACATAACTCATAGTTTGCTCTTCTACATCATGGCTCTATCCTTTCCTACTCTTTGGCTTTAGTTTCTGAGTAGCCCCAAAATTCCTCCTCTTTTCACTAAGAGGCTTAGACAAGGAGCACCTCATTTTCTAAGAATTCTTTTACTATATCTAAAGCCTCGGTCTAGAAATTTTACTGCTCTTCTGGAGACTATTCTATTAGTCATTCCTCCTTCCCTGGTGCTGGCTCACATTTCTACAGCTCCTGGCTTGCCCAGGAGCCCCTCACTACTCCATCATTGCCTCTGTCTGCTACTATCCCTGAGACCACATGGTTTTCTGGAGGGGCTATATAGTTCCCCCATATACATGGCTCTCTGGAATGCCAACCTCAGCCCTTTCTCTGGTTTACATGGTTTTAGTTCTCAGTCCTCCTTTCCTCTAGATAGGCAGTCTCCAAACTTTTTTGATTACATACTCCTATCAGTAAAAATTTTTTGAGTATGCATTCTCAATAAATGTATTATTTTTTATTTATAAATTACATATATATATATACATATGTGTGTATGTATATATGTATATATGTGTGTGCATGTGTGTGCATATATATAATATATGCATAGATAGATAGATAGATAGATATACATATATACCCACACACATATGTGGCAGCCAGGTAGTATAGTATATGGAGCTCTGGACTTGGAGCCAGGAAGACTTGAGATTGAATTAAGCCTCAAATGCTAGTACTGCCTGAATGACCCTGAGCAAGTCTCTTAATCTCTCAGCTTTCCTCATCTGTAAAATGGGAATAATAATGAAAACTATCTCAGAGTTGTTCAAGGATGATATGAGATAATACATGTAAAATGTAAAGTACTTTCTAAGTCTTAAAGCTCTATGTAAATATTAGCTAATATTTTTATTAATACTACTATACAAATAATTATTTACATTATAAAACTTATACAAAAATAGAAATTAAAAAATTAAAAAATAATGAAATAAAGATGAGATTATATATCACCATAAAGTCAATACAGTTTTTTAAAACGACTTTTTATTTAAAGTTTTGAGTTCCAAATTCTATCCCTATCTCCCTCCCTTTCTTCCCCCCTCCCCATCCCTGATTGGAAAGCAATCAGATATAGATTATACATGTGCAATTACATAAAATGTTTCCACATTACTCATTTTGTATGAAAAGACTCAAATAAAAGAAAAAAAAGAAAGAAAGAAAGTGAAAAATAGCATGCTCCAGTCTGTATTCAAACAATATCTGTTCTTTCTCTGGAGACAGATAGTATGCTTTATCATTAGTCCTTTGGATTTTCTTGGATCATTGTATTGCTGAAAAGAGCTGAGTCATTCATAGTCGATCATCACACAATGTTGCTGTTACTGTGTACAGTGTTCTCCTGGTTCTGCCCACTTAACTTTGCATCAGTTCATGTAAGTCTTTCCAGGTTAGAAAAACAATTATATTGAAATAGTTATCAAAATATTTTTAATGACAGAGTCAGGTACCAGAAGTTAAAACTCCTGTCCAAAGACAATATAATATGCTCCTGTTTGGGTTCTCTGAGCTGAGCTACCACACTGAGACCTGCTCCCCAAGTACTGAAGCAACTAATATATACCAGACACTGAACTATTCTGGGGATACCAATACAAAAAATTAGTCCCTACCCGAAGGAACTATTCCAGGCACCTACACTACAAGGCTTGGTTCTTGAAAATCATTTGGTGAACTGTTGGGTATTAGTTGATAACAGTTGAAAGATATTAGTTGGTTGGTGGGTTTGGTTTTGGAGGGTTTGGGTTTTTTTTTTTAGCTTTTGCATTTTAATATCTGAGAATGAGGAACTCCTTGAGGTCAGAGTCTGTATTCTTTTTTTTTTTTCTCATAACTCTAGTGTAGTGTCAGGCACGCAGTAAGTGCTTATATTATAAATGCTTATTGATAATGAATGTTAAAGACCAGAAAAGTTTAATATCAAAGGCTTATGTGATAGAATTTAATGGCAAAATTTCACACATGACACCAGGACAAAGGAGCTTTTCCCAACATACTCAAAATCATACCTTAAGGATGCCAGCAACTTGACCTGTTCATAAGGCCAGTCTCCAAATATGGCTGATCCATTTTGGTAGTATTCACAAGGTAAAATATGTCATGCCTTGTTTGGAAGGGTGACCTAAGTGAGTGGTTTGTCCTTTTACAGGAAAACTCCTGAACCTTGCCAGTAATATAAGGTATTAGGTTCAAGTAAGCAATAAGAGGATTAGAAGCTATTTTGAATAAGAGAAATAAGTTAAATTTGCTGAGATATCATTTATACAAAAGATTGCTGGTTGTTGATAATCATTATAAACATCAAAACCATGAACAGTCAGACCTGAATGGAAGTAGGATTCAGTAGCTAGGTCTAGAAGGAATGGTTTATGAATGTTCATGGTGATCCTATACCATCTGTGCTTATCTTCACTAAAATAATCAAGCCTTACCTTTGTTGAGCACACAATTTAAGGTAACATAGATGACTGGCTCTTATTGTTATAATAAAGATTTTGTAGAGATGTGAAAATAAGAATATGGGTCAAGAGTTATTAATATTGTCAGTATTTCCTCAGTCACCTTTTTGGGTGTTACTAAAGTCTACCATTTTCCCCTTCAAAGCATTTGGTATCTTCTCCTTTTTCAGACATCTTGAGAATCAGTCCCTCCATGTCCTCAAAGTCTTCACCTTCTGAATGGACCCCTCCTCTGTGAATACTTGATCTGGTCTAAGTTCTTCTTCTCATCTTTCCTGCTTAGTTCTATTCACAACCATTTCTACCTGTTCATATATTGTGTGGTATGATGGACTCAGAGGCCTTGGGTTCAGATCCCACATCTTCCACTTCCTACTTGACTTTGACCGAGGCCTTCCTCTGTAGGTCTCAGTTTCTTCTTCTGTAAAATGAGGAGGTTGGACTACAGAATCTTTAAGGCCTCTCCTACCTCTAAGTCTGTGAGACTATGATTATTGACTACAAATCCATGGTGACCTTCTGAAAAGTACAGTCTCAGCTACAACTTCAAAATGGAATCATGTGAGATAGCAATGCGTTGAAGTTCCCATAGTCCTCCTTCATAGAGGTTCTTCACTTCACTGTCCTCCTATAGGCGTGACTGTAGATTGGCTCTTTTGACTATTATTTTTGAGCAAGTAACAACACTGCAGCATTATATGACAGAGATTATTAAGTGCTAAATTCTGGGTGAAGTCACAGAGATGTGGCCTTTGCCCTCACCATCCACAGGATACTAGATTTATGTTTACAAGATACACAGAGTCAAGAGGTAACTCTAAAATTTGATTTTGGCATTTATATAATCTATAGGTTAAAGGTATGCACATAATCTGGGCCCAATACAGTAATGACCATTTTCTTATATAGTTATTTTTTTGATCAAAAGCATGAGTTAATACTGACCCAATTACACAATTTTGAAAATTTGCATGATAGAATAAGGTGATTCCAACTGGGAGAGAAAGCTAGTTATTCAACCAGTTTTACATGTAATTAATGGTATTAACAACGTGTGAGAGGCATTCATTTCACTGCACCTGCAACCATGTGAAACTGGGAATATAATAGGTAAATAGAATTAACAGTGGCTGGAAGTCCCCAGTACTTGTATAGCAGTAGGTTTCATTTGTGAGTTTCATTCAAATAGTGTCCCAAAATAAATGACCTTTTCCAAGATTCGGTGGATTGGCTTTAACTACAATGTAATTTTTCCTCCAAAGGATTTAACAACAGTGAGAGAACCTGCGACAAAGAGTTCATAATACGCAGAACAGCTACCAACCGAGTACTGAATGTCCTCCGTCACTGGGTCTCAAAGCACTCACAGGTATTTTTAATGGTTTGTTTATTTATTTATTTATCATTCATTTATTTGTTTGTTCGCTTATTTATGTTAAAGGATTTAAAACAGCAGTACCCTGGAATATGATGAGCATTTTTCAGGTCTGCAGGTAAGTGGTGTCAGAATAACACACATCGTGACCTACTTTGTCTTTACGCAGCATAAATTAGAAACTAAAAGAACCAGAAGGCCCTTAGAGATCCTCTAGTACAAATTCCTTCTTTTATAAGAAAATAGAGGTCCAGAGAAATGAAGTGACTTACCTAAGGTCATGCTGCCATTAAATGGCAGAGGAAGGCTTAGAATCCTGGCCTCCTGACTTTGAGCACAATGTTCTTTCCCCTACACCACACTTTTCCCCTAGAAAATGAGCCAAGGAGGTCCTCACTTTTCTCAGATCAAATCAATAAATGTTCTTGTACCACATCCAAACCTGTTTTTCCTATCTTCAGTTCACAAAAAAAATTACTGTGATGTAAAGCATGTATTTTAAGTGATTTAAGATATTAAACAGGACTGCCTTTTGATCCACATTCATTTTCTGTGGCAATTTGGTTTCTCCTTCTAGTGCAGAATTAAAGCTCATTAGAGAAAATAAGTCTAGTCCTTATTTACTTGTCTGGATTCATTCGGGTAGTTCGTGATGCTTTTCTCTTCTAGGATCATATAATTAAGAGGGTCCACTTCCTTGGAAGTGATTCAGTTTAATTTTTCTCTCCTGTAGTCACTCCAGGATATATTAAACTCCTGACTCAAGACTAGAAAACTTTGAAGAGAAATACTGGTCTGCATATGAAGGCAGGTCATTGAATTAATGCTATTATTTATTAAAGGCTATCAGACATTGTAGGGGCAGCTAAGCGGTGCAGTGGATGGAGCGATAGGCCTGGAATCAGGAAGACCCTGAGTCCAAATCTGGCCTCAGACACTTACTAGCTGTGTGACCTTGGGCAAGTCACTTAACCCTGTTTGTCTCAGTTTACCCATCTGTAAAAGAACTGGAGAAGCAAATCACTCTAGTATCTTTGCCAAGAAAACCCCAAATGGGATCACAAAGAGTCTGACACAACTGAAAAAGGACTGAATCACAACAAATCAGACGTTGTACATCACCAGTTAGTGAAAAGGAGGAAGAAAAAGACTTTAAAACACAAAAATATCTTAGAACCTCTCTATCGACCTCTGAGGACTAGAAAGAACATTAAAGATCAGACAGTGAGTCCAGTCACCTCATTTTACAGCTGAACAAACTGAGACCCACAGAGATTCAGGGACTTGACTAAGATCATAAAGCTAGCTAGCAATGCTGTTGGGACTAGAGCCTAGGTTTTCTGTGTTCTTCCACCATACACCATCTCTGAGGATCCAGACCTGGCAGTTGCCTTGAATAACAATAACTGAATTCCCACAGATGCTGTCTAAGAAAAACCTGTTTGATGCCCCATTCTGTCTAGCAAATAATGCTAAAGCAAAGCTCCTCTGTGTGCATTGTTAACTAGGTCTGCTGGACAGATGAGGTTGAATTATACCATTACATTCTTGCTTCACTTAATGTGGGAAATAGATTCCTGTGTGAAACGATGGTCTCTTTCTCCAAATGGTGTACTAGTGGCCACATAATCCTTTAGCAACCCCAAGAGGCCCATCTTTTATGGACCAGCCCAAGCACACAGCTGCCCCCATTATTTCAAATTTATGGGTGCTTGAGAAAGCATTTCCTCTCTCACTGCCGATTAACAGGGTGTTCTCAAAATTCCATTCTCAAAGGGGATGGTGAAAGCAGAACTAAGTATGAAAAGTGTAAGTAAGGGGATGCAGTATTTTCCCAGCACAAGCTTATTATATAAGCATAGGCCTGGGCTGCCCTATGTCCCCCATGCATTTTAGGAAAATCTTGCTAGTTATACTTCCTCTATTACATTCTATTCAATGAGTTGTTGCATTTGAGTCCTGCAGTTGGGTTTCGGGTGGCCCTTACACAATTGTCTCATCATCTGATTACTTTATCCCTGCCTCCTCCTTGCTCATTTTAATGAGTTTTCTTTTAGTCTTCTTACCTGTCTATATCATATAGAATGATTCTGTTACCTTTCTACTTAGCAGTCATTGCCTTAGGATATGTGTCCTACTTTTGTTTTCCTATTTTAAGAGTGTGAATCTTAGGTTTATTTGTTAGAGAAATAGTGTGCCAAATGAAAGCACTCGTAACATTGCACTGCTCTGCATACTCTGGTAAAGCCATCTTAGCAGACAGGCTAAACCAGGGCTGAGGAATTGACAGGCCCCAAACCCATCAGTGAGTTAGGGGGATGTCTACCCCCAACCATGTAAAGACTATCCCTAGTGAAATGGGCAGATGAGAACAATTCATTCCAACAGCCATGAAGGCGACTGAAGCAAATGCTGTGGAGTGCTTAGAGCTTGCTCGTACATCAAAGACACCAAGGTCATCCACTGCATCCACTGGTCATCTTGACTTTTGTCTTCCTGGTGGACTTTGAATCTCAAGTGTTTGCTCACAAATAGAAAGTAGTATTTGTCTTTATATGTCTATATATATGTATTTGTGTCATAATTATACTCTTCTGTAAGCACACTCTGATTGCACTAAAGTAACCTTAATATATGTCAAGAATACTTAATTAAGAATAGACAAGCTAGAGATGGGAAGTTTGGTTAAGTAAAAACTTTTTTTAAAGTTATAGGATATAATTTTCCCCTATTGGATATTACATATAATTTGCTAATCTGCCAGAAGTACCCGGTTTTATTTTGGTGGGTTACTAGTTCTAAATGGCTGTTATGTGGCATGCTTTTTTCTCTTTTTGGTCTAGACCTGTGATTTTGCCAGTAATCATATGGAAACACTGTCCTCCAAAGCTAATTGGCATATCTGTAATTTATAACTGTAGAACGTTACCTGAGATAGTGAGAGGCAAATGAATTGGCTAGGATTCCACAGATAGTGAGCATCAGACGTAGGATTTGAACCTAGTCCTTCCTGATTCTAAGGCCAGTTCTCTGTTCACTGTGCTAAGCCACCTCTCCAAGCTTATTGAATGCTTAAAATTATTTTTGAATTTCAAAGACACTGAAGCACTAAAACTGCTATCTTGCTGACTTTTTTTCCTTTAATGTAGTAATTCCAACTCTTCCAAATAATTAATTATTTAATAATTCTCTAGTGAATGGATTACAAAGACCTATAGACAAGGAACAATGTTTTTTGCTGCAGCTGGTGTGTGTGTGTGTGTGTGACATATATACTAAATGTCAACATAGTTGGACTCTGCTTTACTCAGGGAAACTGAAAGTAGCAGAAACATGAAGGTCAGTCCTCCAAGGAGAGTGAATTTCCTCAGAATACCAGCCCCATGTGCCATCAGTCAAACTAATTAGGAATAGAATGCTACCTTTTCTAACAGGAAGAGCAACAGCTCTCCCTTAGTATTATTGATGCATTAAGACCAAATAACTCTTGTACCTTAAAGGTGAGGCTATTTCGTTTCTTTCTAGCTACAAATGCTTTAATATGACAGTCACTTCTGGATGGGCTTTGCTCTTCAGATTTATAGGCTTTAGGTTGTGTCTCTGTAATTCGAGGCTTTGGTAGCATGCTAAAGCATTCCTAACTTTTTTGGTTACTGTTTTAAAAAAAATTATGTATTTTTTGTCAACAAAAATCTACCTTCTATCTGTCACACCCCAAACCCCCAAATGAGAAAGAAATTAAAATAAAGCCCCTATAACATGTAATAAGTATGTATAGTCAAGCAAAACATGTTCAGAAAATTTTGTCTTATTCTATGCTGAGTCCTCTCTATCAGGAAATGGATAGTATATTTAATCATTCATTCTAGAATTGTGGTTGATCAGAGTTCCTAGTTCTTTCAAAGTTGTTTGTCTTCACTATGTTGTCTTTGTATTAATTGTTCTTCTGCTTCTGTTCACTCAGCATCAATTCAATGTGTATGTATTTGTATATATACATATATATTTATATATCTTCCCAAGTTTCTTTGAAACCATGCCCTTCGTCATTTCTTATAGAAAAATAGTTTTCTGTTATATTTCTATACCATAATTTGTTCAGCTGTTCCCCAGTCCCTGTCAGATTCCCACTCTTTGCTATTCAAAAAGAATTATATTTTTATACAAACTTAGGGTTTGTTTTCCTTAGGACTAATTCCTCCCTTAAACTACCCTCCCTCTAATTCTCTCTTCTCCCTTTCTCCCCTTTCTCTCCTGTTTCCTTCTTGAGTGAAATATATTCTTGTACCTAGCTCTGTGTTTGTGTATTCTTTTCTCCTTTAACTGGTTCAGATGTATGAGGTTCAAGTGCCCCTTTCTCCGCACTCCCTTCTTCTTGTTTATATAGATGTCTACTTTGGAAACCCTTGTTAAATGAGGCAATTTCCACTAACCTTTCTTTCCCTTCTTCCCTAGTGTATTCTTCTTCCCCTACCCATTCTTCTCCTAAGATCATCAAGACATAGCAAAACCACACCCCAGGTATTCTGTCTAAATTAGATTTGCTCTGGGATCTTGCTTAAGGATAGTGTTCATAGAGGGCTCATGCTTCCCCATCGTAGAACGTGAGCAGTTTATCTTTATCTAGTCCTTTATCCTTGTTTATCGTATTTACCTTTTTATATTTCTCTAAATTCCCAGGTTTGAACTTCAAAGTTTCTACATAGTTCTGGTCGTTTTATCAGAAATACATGAGAGTATCTCATTAAGGGTACATTTTTTCCCCTGTAGGTTTACCTTCACTTCACTTTATTCTTGGATGTAAGTCTATATCTTTTGTCTTGTGGAATGTGGCATTTCAGGCTTTCCACTTAATAGCAGTGGCTGCTAAATCATTGGTGATCCTGATTGCAGCTCCTTAGTACTTGAATTCTTTCTGGCTACTTTCAGTATTTTTTCTTTGGGAAATTCTAGATTTCAGCTTTAATGTTCTTGCTGGTTTTCATTTGGGAGTTTCTCTCAGGAAGAGACTAGTGGATTCTCTGTGTTTCCCCCTTTGTCCTCTAGTTCTATAAGATCTCGGCAATTTACTCTTAAGGTTTCTTGAAATAGGATGTCTCACCTTTTGTTGGTCATGGCTGTCAGGATGTCCAGTGGTTCTCAGATTTTTTTCTCCTTGATCTATTTCCAGGTCAGTTATTTTTGCTATGAGATAACTTACATTTTCTTCTAATTTTTCAGTCTTTTTACTTTGTTTTAATATTTCTTGTTGGCTCATAGAGTCACTGGCTTCCAGTTAGTCCATTCTGATTTTCAAGCACTTTGTTGTTTGGCAAAGTTTTCTACTTCTTATGCCAAGCTACTGATTACCTTTCCAGTTCTTTCTCCCATAGTTCTTATTTCTTTTCCAAATTTTTCCTCTAGCACTATCATTTCATTGACAAAAACATTTTTATCTCTCTTTTTTTAAACTCTTGCTTCATCTCTTCCAGGAATTTTAGTTGAATTTGCACCAAAGATGTGTTTTTCTTTTAGGTTTTTCCTGACAATGTTTTAGAATCATTCTCTTCTTCTGGGTTTGTATCTTGAGAGTCCCTGTTACCATAATGGCTTTGTGTATTGTGCAGTTCTTTTGTTTGTTCATTCTTTCAGCCTGCCTCCTGACTTTCAACTTGATGTCAGGGCCAGGCTCGGGCTCGGTGCACTACTGTTAGAATGTATGGGCTAGTGCTGTTGCTGCTTCCTTGAGGGGTTTCAGGTGTTATATTGTTTCAGGATCTCAGGGACGGCTCAGACTGGGGATTTGCAGCTCTCAGTGCTCCTAAAGTCATCCAATCCAGGACAGAGTCTGATTGCTAACCTTTTGATCAGAGTTCTACAAGTTGTTGACCTGGGTTTGGATGGAATAGACTACTATTGGACTTAGCCCCTATCAGCCAACTGGAAAGCCCTGCAGGCTCTCCTTTGCTGTGGGATTCCTGTCCTTGTTATTCTTCTGCAGGCTTCAGACCTGACTAGAAGCAAGAACTGAGACCGCACTCTGGTCCTGGGAACTGAGCTATACTGCTGCCGCATCCTTCTGAACCTGCTTCTCTCTTGGAACACATCCTAGAGCACAGGAGGGGTGTAGAGAGGAACAGGCACAGGTTCCCTTCTCAATCCACCATGAATCTGTGAACTAGAACTGGACAGTGAGCAACTGAATTGCCAGTTCACATCTGTCCTGGTGGGGCCACCCCAGGAAGGGTTTCAGACCTCCTCGTTCATGGCCTCTCCTTGGATGCTAGAGTGCTCTACACTCCTGGCCAGACCCTTTCCCCAGACAACGTAGAACTCTTTCTGTCTCTCTGTGCTGACCTGAACTGGAAAATGACTCACTGTGACTTTTCTTTGAATTTCCCCATCAGGATTCAGTCTTGTGCATTTTCTACATTTCTTTGGAGGAGTTTTAGGGTGGTGTATCACCAAGGCAATATTCACAACAGTTGCTGTTGTTATGGGTATGCTGGCATGGTTCTGAATCACAAAATGTAACAGACACTCCATGTAAAAGACAGAAGCAAAACATTTATTCAGACACCAGAAAGCCAAATCCTTAAACCAGTAAGTCTAATCCATTCAAGCAGCAAAGAAGTTAATATACATTATCACAGCAGGGAGCCATTCCATCCCAGAACCTTTCCTTCCACACTGGGGCCTTCCCACAAACAAACACTTACAAATCCTAGCTGACTCTTTGCCTGTGTCTGCTCTCTCCCTTAGCTCTAACTGCTCTGACCAACCAACTTCCTTCCTGCTCCACCCTTTCCTGTTCCACTTGTTCAGCAAGCTCTTCCTACCATAAGTGACTTAGGCTTCCTGTGACATAAGCAGGTCACATGGGCCTATTAATGGATGGAAAGATCTTCAAATTTACATTACCATTACAGGTGGGGGTGAGGGGAAGCTCATTGCACTGCTTCCTGCTACTCTGCCATCATAACTCCAATTTTGCTGGTCACTCTTGAAATATGTTATCTTGGGAAGACTTCTATGAACTGATACAGAATGAAGTGAGCAGAACCAGGAGAACATTGTACACAATAACAGCAGTATTGCAATGTTGATCAACTGTGAAAGACAACTATTCTGAGCAATTCAGTGATCCAATATAATGCCAAAGGACTCACGATGGAAAATGTTACCTCTAGAGAGAGAGAACTGATGAACTCAGGGCAAATTGAAGTATAATTTTTTAACTTTATTTTTCTTGCATTTTTTTTTGCAACAAGACAAATGTGTTTTGTATGACTTCACATATATAATTGATATCACATTTCTTATGTTCTCGATGGTAAGATGGGAGAGGGGCTGGAGGGAGGGAGAGAACTTGATACTCAAAATTTCCAAAAAAGAATGTTAAAAATAAACAAGTTTAAAGGAGAGGGAGAAAAATAAAACTTGGTTGTTTTATGCCTCAGTTTCCTTATCTTTAAAATGGGGATAATTATCTACATCATATCTGTCTGCCTTTTTTAGAACCAAATGAGATAATGAACATGGAAAGCTTTGAAGCCTGCAGGGTTATACTAATAGAAAAATCCTGGGGTTTAGAGTGTAGAGATTAGTTGGTCTAATGCCTTCATTTTACCAACAGAGCTCAGAGAGAAGTAACAGAAAAAAAGGGCAGAGGTAGATGTTAAACCCGGGTCTTCTGAACCAGAATCCTGGTGCTCTCCCACTTTTGCATACCAGGATTCCTGTGAATGGCTGCCTTCGGGCAGGTTAATTACATATCTTCACTTTACATCTTAATGCTATTGTGCAGAATGTCCTCAGGGAGTAATATTCTAGCTCTTAAAGTTATATGTTGCAGAATCAGTCAAGGCAAAGCCTGCAAGCCCAAGTGTTGCTTGGTTCAGAAATCAGGTTAGTATAGGAAAGCTAAGCAGGTGTGTTGTTTTAGTCCCCTTCTTTACCTGTCTGTTTTTCATGCTTGTCTTTGTTCACTGCTGCTGTTTGTCCTTTCACTTCATTTGCAAATTTTGCTGGCTCCCTGTAGGTTTTCAGGACAGCAGAGGTTTCCCTGGATGTATTATGATTGGCTAGCTATGGGTAAATGATAAGTTCACATGTAATTTGGAAGAGATCAAGTCTGTGGTTGAGCCTCTGCTGAAAACTGCATATAGTCTGCAGCAAATTTGGTTTTCTTGAACTGCCCTCTTGAATAATCAGTCTGTAGAGACAGTCTTTCCATTTGGTTAGGAGGATGCACATTGACCACAGAGTACAAGTGAGCAATCCACACCTGGCTCTGCAAGCTCTGAAAAGCTTCATCAACATCATTGTTGGCTACTGATGCATTTCAATTCAACAAATATTTATTAAGCATCTCCTGCATGTTAGGCACAGGAAATAGAAAGAAGAAAAATGGACTGGTCCCTGCCTTCACCCAGTTTGTTTATAAAATTGGAATAGCACATAAGCAAGGATGGATCATTGGAGCACTTATAATAAATATATTCGTATTGCCATCGATCTATTGTTATATAAGATAGCTTTAGCACGTATTACATGATATGCGAGCACTGCACTGGGCCCTAAAAGTACAGTTTAGTAGAAGAAATGAACATTCTCAGGCTTGTGGACTAATGAAATCACTTTAACATAACTAATTTTTTTTTTACGTGGCAACTTTACAGGTGTCTTATGGGTATCTTACTTGTAAAGGTTTGTACAGGGAATGTATGTTATGCTTTTTTCTCCACTCACAAGTATACTTTCTCTGCAATGTCATCTCCAAAATAAACCCAGTTGTTTATATTTCTAACACATTTCAAGGTGCTTTAGCACTTTTATTGTGAGCAATGTGGGCATTTAGAACTGAGAGTAAAGAACTATTAGTTCTTTATCCCAGATGTCTTACTGACTTTGCTGCCTGATTCTGGGAAGTGAGATTTAGAGGAGCCAGTCTTGGCCTGAGATGAGCCTCTTGCCCTTTCATTTCTGGATGTGAAAAATGAAAAGACATAGTTGATTGTATGCACATAGTATTGATGCAGATTACAAAATTAAGCCCAGTTGTTAATGGAAGGGCCAATATGTTAACACTATCTCGTTGTTTTCCAGGGTCTAGAAACCTCCTTAGATTAGGAGTTGTTAGGCTTTTTTGTGTGTGTTGTGGACCCCTTCTCAGAATAATATTTTTAAATTCATAAAATAAAATACACAGGATTACAAAGAACACCAATTATATATTTTTATTAAATTACTTTTTTTAAAGCACAGAGATCTTAAAAAAATTTTAGTTTCAAATTCTTTTCTCCCTCCTCCCTCTCCCACCCATTGAGAAGGCAAGAAAAATAAGACTCATTACAAATATGCATAGTCATGCCAAACAAATTTCTACATTAGCTAAGTTCAAGGAAAAAAAGAGAAGAATTAAAAAATATGCTTTAATCTGCATCCTGAGTCCATCAGTTATCTATCTGGAGGTGGGTAGCATTTTTCAACATCATCATCATCATCATCTTCATCATTGCTAACATTTTATATAGTGTTTACTATGTGCCAGGCACAGTGCTAAGTGCTTTACAATTATTATCTCATTTGATCTTCACAATGATGTTGGGAGGTAGGTGCTCTTATTATCCTCATTTTACAAATAAAGAAACTGAAGCAAACAAGTTAGACAATGTGGTCAGGGCCATATAGCTAGTAAGTGTCTGAGACCAGATTTGAACTCAGGTCTTCCTGACTCCAGCCCCAGCGTTGTATCCATTGTATCACCTAGCTGCCTCAGTCTTTGAAATTTTGGTGGATCGTTGTGTTGGTGAGAGTTACTAAGTATCTTTATAATGCTGTTACTGCATAGATTGTTCTCCTGCTCACTGCACTTTGCATCTGTTCATATAAGTCTTCCCAGGTTTTTCTGAAACCATCCTCTTCATCATTTCTTACAGCATAATAGTATTCCATCACATTCACATACTATAATTTCATTCAGCCATTCCCCAATTGATGGGAATTCCCTCAGTTTCTAACTCTTTGCCACCATAAAATGAGCTACTATAAATAATTTTATACATATGGGTCCTTTTCCTTTCTTTTATTTCCTTGGGGGTTTAGCCCTAGTGTGGTACTCTTGGGTCAAAAGGTAAGCACAACTTAATAGTCTTTTGGGCATAGCTCCATGTTGGCTTCCAAAAGGGTTAGATGATTTCACAGCTCCACCAAAAATATATTACTGTACCTGTTTTTCCATATCTCCTCCAATGTTTGTTGTTTTCCTTTTTTGTCATCTTAGCCAATTTGATGTTTGTGAAGTGATATCTCAGAGTTGTTTTGATTTGCATTTCTCTAATCATTAGTCATTTAAAACATTTTATTCCTATGGGTATTGATAGCTCTGGTTTCTTCCTTTGAAAACTTAATGGCTCTTATTTTTGTAAATTTGACTCAGTTCCCTACATGTTTTAGAAATGAAACCTTTATGAGAGAAACTTGCTGCAAATATTTTTTCCCAGTTCCCTGCTTTTCTTCTAATTTTGGCTGCATTGGTTTTGTTAGTTTAAAAAAATCTTTTTAGTTTTATAGAATTAAAATGATCCATTTTATCTCCTATTTGGCCATGAACTCTTTACCTGTCCATAGATCTGACAGGGTATTTCTTTCTTGCTCCACTAATTTGCTTATGATATCATCATTTATGTCTAAATCATGCACCCACTTTGAGCTTATCTTGGCATATGGTGGGTCCGTTCCTAGTTTCTGTCAGACTGCTTTCCAGTCTTTTGAGTTCTTGCCTTAATAGCTAGGATCTTTGGGTTTTCAAACACTAGGTTAATGTGTTCATTTCCTTCTGTATATTGTGTACCTAATCTGTTCCACTGAGCAAACTCTCTATTTCTTCCTATTATCAGATTGATTTGATTATTACAGCTTTGCAGTATAGTTTGACATCTGATAATGCTAGGCCCCTTCTTTCCCAGTTTTTTTCCATTGATTCTTTTAATATTTACCTCCAGAAGAATTTTGTTATTTTTTTCCCCAAGGTCTATGAAGTAATTCTTTGGTAGTTTGGTATAGCACTGAGTAAGTAAATTAATTTAGTTAGTGTTGTCATTTTTATTATATTGGCTTGGCCTACCCATGAGCAATTAATGGTTCTCCAGTTGTTTAGACCCGTCTTTATTTGTGTAAATATTGTTTTATAGTTTTGTTCATATAGTTCCTGATTTTGTCTTGCCAGGTAATCTCCCAAATATTTTACGATGTATGTAACTATTTAAAATTTTTTTTCTCACTTAACTCCATTTGTCTCTCCAAAAAGTAAAAATAAATAAAAAGAATTTCTTTATCTCTTTCTGCTGGGTTTTATGGGAGATATGTATATGTATAGATATAGATATGTACATAAATTTTGATGATTTATGTTGACTTATTTTATATCCTTCAACTTTGCTAGCTTTTACCTGACTCTCTAGGGTTCTCTAAGTAAACCATCATATCATCTACTAAAAGTAATAGTTTTGTTTCCTCATTGCCTATGCTTATTCTTTCTATGTTATTGTTACATGTCTTATTGTTATAGCTAGAATTATTAGTACAGTATTGAACAATAATGGTACTTGCTTCACCCCTGATCTTATTAGAAAGGTTTCTAGCTTATCCTCATTACAGATAATGCTTGGTCTTGGTTTTAGATAGATATTACATATCATTTTAAGGAAAATTCTATTTATTCCTATGATTTCTAGTGTTTTTTTTTAACAAGAATGGATGTTTTGTTTTGTTGAAAGCTTTTTCTGTATCTTTTTAAATAATCATTTGATTTTTGGTTTTGGTATCTATAGGGTCAATTCTGCTTACTGTTTTCCTAATACTGAACCAACCTTTTATTGGTAGTCTAAATCCAGCCTGGCCATAGTATATGATCTTTGTGATATATTGCTATAATCTCCTTACCAGTTTTTTATTTAAACTTTTACATCAAATTTCATTAGGGAAATTGGTCTATAGTTTTCTTTCTCTGTTTTGACACTCCTTCTTTAGGTATCAAAGCCATATTTGTGCATTGAAGGAATTTGGTAAAAATCCTTTATTTCTATTTTTTCACTTTATGTTGTATTAGAATTAAGTGTTGTTTAATTATTTGGTAGAATTCACTTTTAAATCTATCTTGTCCTGGGTTTTTCCCCGTCTTAGGAGCTTACTTATGGCTTGTTTAATTTTTTTCTAAGAAATGGTTAAGTCTTCTATTTCCTGTTCTATTAATATGGGAAATTTATATTTTTGTAAACATTCATCCATTCCATTTAGATTGTCAGTTTTATTGTTGTATAGTTGGGGAAAATGCTTTCATTTCTTCATTGGTTGTGAATTCACCTTTTTCATTTTTGATGCTGGTAATTTGGTTTTTCTTCTTTCTTTTTTTAAATTAAATTACCCAATGGCTTATCTATTTTATTTTTTTTTTAAAACAGCTCCTAGTTTTGTTTATTAGTTCAATTTTTTTAAACTCTGAATTTTGTTAATCTTCCCTCCTTTAACCAATTCAGATGCGAGTGAGTTTCACACCCCCCTCCATAGTATAAGCTCTTTCATGTATATCTCATTTATGTGGCATAATTTTCCCCATTCTTCCTTTCCCTTTCCCCCTTTCCCAGTACATTTCTCTTCCCCATGCTTCCATTCTTCTTTTGAGATCATCCTAAAATGATAGAATCACACCCAGGCCCTTTGACTAATTAAACTCCCTCAGAGACCCTTGATGATGATAAAGTTCTGAGGAGTTACATGTAGTAACTACATATAAGAATAAAAACAGTTAAACCTTGTTTAGTCCCTTATGGGGCAGCTAGGTGGTACATTGGATAGAATGCTAGGCCTAGAGTCAGGAAGACTCATCTTCCTGAGTTGAAATCTGGCCTCAAACACTTGCTAACTGTATGACCTTGGGCAAGTCATTTGACCCTGTTTGCCTCAGTTCCTCATCTGTAGAATAAACTGGAGAAAGAAATGGCAAACCACTCCATTATCTTTGGAAAAGGTTTGTTTACTGCTATTTTCTTGTGCCAAGAAAACCCTAAATGGAGTCATAAAGACACTACTGAAACAACTGAACAGAGTCCCTTATGATTTCTCCCTCATGTCTATCTTTTTGTGCTTCTCTTGAGTTTTGTGTTTGAATGTCACAGCTCTGGTCTTTTCATCAGGAATGCTTGAAAGTCTTCTATTTCATTAAATGTTCATTTTTCTACCCATAGGATTATACTTAGTTTTGCTGAATAGTTTATTCTTCACTATAATCCTAGATCCTTTACCATATAGAATATTAAATTCCAAGCCCTCTCTTTCTTAGTAGGGTAGCTGCTAAATCTTTTATGACCTTGACTGTGGTTCCATGACACTTGAATTCTTTCTTTCTGTTCATTTGCAGTATTTTCACCTTCACCTGGGAGTTCTGGATTTTGGCTATGCTATTTTATATTTTAAGTAGTATTTTTGGCCATAACATAATATTCAGGGGTTTCTTTTAGGAAGTGAGCGTAGATTCTTTCAAGTACATTACCCTCTGGTTTTCAGGTATCTGGAAAGTTTTCCTTCGTAATTTCTTGAATATGATATGTATGTTCTTTTTCTGATCATGGCTTTCAGATAGTCCAATGATTTTAAATGATCTCTCCATGATTTATTTTCCAGGTCAGTTGTTTTTCCTATGAAGCATTTCTCATGTTCTTCTATTTTTTCAGTCTTTTTACTTTGTTTTATTATTTCTTGATGTTTCATGTAATTATTAGCTTCTTTGGTCAATTCTAATTTTTCCCCTTTTACCAAGCTTTTAAATCTTTTTTTCATAATTATTGCATAGACCTCATTCCTTTCCTCACTTTTTCCTCTATCACTTTTATTTAATTTTTAAAATCATTTTTTGCTCTCTTTTAACTCTTCTAGAAATCCTTGTTGGGCTTGTGTTCAATTGTTCAATCCGCATCTTTTTCTTTGGACTTTGCTTATAGATGTTTTCAAATCATTGTCTTCTGTGTTTGTGTCTTAAGCTTCCTTGTCACCATAATATCTCTTTATGGTCAAGTTCTTTGTTTGTTTGTTTGTTTGCTTGTTGTTCCAGCCTACTTCTTAACTTTGGACTTTGTTAGTGATGGACTATGCTCATTTCGCAGGGGAATGTTTGACCTGAGCTTCTATCTTCTTATGTCCTCCTGTTTTTACAGTTCATTCTGGGGACCTACAAATTTTAAATGCTTTCAGAGTGGTATGATCTGGGAAAAGGTTTGTTTACTGCTATTCTGTTCTGAACTCTGCAGTTATTTTTACTAGTAAAAAAAAAATGAAATCAATGAAGAAAATGTATATAAATAGCAACAGTTTCTAAATAGACTTTTATAGCTAATAAATGCAATTTGAGGTTCTTATTAATGTAAAAAACATACATTAACATCCCTCTATCATGCTGAGGATTTTAGACCCTTCCTACTGCCCAGCAGGCCCTTACAAATCCAGTAATTCAAGGGTCTTCTCAGGGAGTTCAAATAGCAACTGTCTAAGTAACATGGATCTGCTTTCCCTCAGAGATTCATAGGTCTTAGGGACATCATTTGGGCCAGCACTCTGCCTTGAGACAAAGGCACTGGGGGTGAGGTGGGGAGGAGGGCGGGGATAGTAGGTAGGAGGAAGAGAGATACCTAGACCTGGTGGCAATAGGGATAGGGTATAAAGACCTTTTATTTCATTGATATAAGGAATTCTCTGATGAGGAAGTCTCCTGCCACCAATGCAGGTCTTAGGGTGGGAGAGAGCAGGCATTATCTGGCCATACAGTCAATATGCCTTCTCACATACATTTAAAAAGCTGAGGGGAGGGGAGGAATTACACATTCTTGCATATCTCATAGTCAAAGAACTAATGAAGATTGGAACAGGCCTTGGAAATTGTCTAGTACAACATCCCCTTACTCTACAGATGAGGAAACAGAGGACCACAGGGGCACATGGCTTAAATATCTATATACTATTATTTAAAGATTTTATTATGACCAATGCTCAACATCAAAGTCCATCTCTAAATCTTAACAAAATACAGCATGTCCCAAAAAGTCTTAGTAGTGAAGTTTTAAGTCTTGGGAGCTTAAAACTGCACTAAAACTTTTTGAGACACCCCATATATGGGCTTCAGAAGTATACAGTCTGGCCACTGCCTACTTTTTCATTTGTGCCTATTTTTGGAAAATAATCTTCAGATTCTACTTTTAAATAAATAAATGAAAAAATAAATGCTTTAAAAGTCCAGATATTCAGATAATGTTGATGAAGAGAGAAATCTAAAAGTAGATTCTAGCTAGCTATTTGATTCTTGTACTTAATTTTTTTTGCAGAATTATCATTAATATCACCCTAGATTTGTATTACAAACCACTCAGCAACATTGAAATTGATATTTTATTCTTCCAACAAGGGGAAGTGTGGAATTCTGTTTTACTCAACAGCTATCCCATAGTGTCTGTTTAAGATTTAAGAAAATCTGGTCAATACTGAAGCATTATCAGCCTGAGTGTAGTGACAGCAAGTTTGGAGATGTGAATTTCCTCAAGTGGTGCAGGCAAAATGTCAGTGATAATGTTTTCTTTGGCTTAGGGGTTTGCAGTTCATACATTTCAGTGATGATTTTTGAGGGGAGAATTAGGGCTTTTGTTTGACGTTGCTTAGTCAAATATACTCATATTGGTCATCCGTGCAGTGTTAGGTTACAACATTCAGTTCAGAGCTGGCCTACCATGCTATGTATACTTTGCTCCAATCCTGAATCTGGAGCTGTACTGGGGCCAGTGGAATGGAACAGCAAGCTCCTATCACATCATATTTGTTCCCAGATATTCTCAGCGGCAACTCTGTACCAAGTATTGTTTTCAGATCCATTTCCGTACGTGAGCTTTACCAAGTACTTACTAATTTAATTAATAGTTAATCCCCTCATCTAGTGGGAAGATTCCAGGAGAATTCTAGGGGGCTCCCAGAGTCTAAACCCCATCAATAATGCTTACAAGGTTGTCATGAGAACCAAATGAAAAGCACCTCAGAATATACAAAGTACCATATGAGTGTAAGGGGCTATTAGCTAAATTAGAACGACTACCTTAAGAGGAAGCAAATTTCTCATTTCAGTTCCCAGCCCCACTCCAGGTTTTCAGCATTCGTTCTCTTCTCGAGCTTTACCAGTACTGGAAGATGCCTGAGCTGTGATTATCCTTCACATATGAATTCTGCCCTGGCCGGGTACTCATCTCCCTGCCTTTGCCATGAGGCTTTCCCCTTCCCCACTATTTTGAAGCATATTCTGAATCCCTGCCCTCTATCCCTGCTGGAATATTTTAGGAGCAAAACTGTGAAACCGTTGGCTAAAAATCCCAAGCCTCAGATTTATACAGAATGGGCTCGATCCTGGGTCATCTCTAAAATCAGATCTTGGCTCATTTTGTTCCCACCAGGTCTCCGCTGGGATCCTTGCCAAGTTGGCTCATTTGCCAACGTAGAACTTTCACTAGGAGTCTCACGATATTGTCCATGCTATAGCCACAGATGCAGCTGAATAGGAGACAGATCCTCTGTAAGCTCCCTGATCAAAATATACTATACAAGGCTTTTTTTCATCCCACAGAAAATGCAGATAACACCAAGGATTCACAACCTAAATGATTCTCATCTCTGCCTCTTGGCTTCCCTGGCTTCCTTCAAGCCCCAGCCAAAATCCCACCATTTATAGGAAGCCTTTCCCAATTCCTTTTCATTCTAGTATTTTCTCTAGGTTGATTGTTGTTGTTCAGTCTTTTTTTGTGTGTCTTTGTGATCCCATTTGGGGTTTTCTTGGCAAACATACTAGAGCAGTTTGCCATGTCCTTCTCATTTTACGGATGAGGAAACTGAAGCACACGGGGTTAAGTGACTTGCCTCGGTAAGTGTCTGAGGCCATATTTGAATTCAGGAAGATGAGTCTTCCTGGCTTCAGACCCAGCACTCTATCTATTATGCTCCCTAGCTGTCAATCTTACATTGATTAGTTCCTATTTATCCTGTATACAGCTTGTTTGTATGTAGGCTTTTTTGGTATGTTGGTTCCCATATTAGATTGTAAGCTCCTCAAGGGCAGGGACTATCTTTTGCCTCTTTTTGTGCTTAGCACTGTGCCTGGCACATAGAGGCTCCTAATAAATGCTTATTGACTGACTGAGGCCCACAAGAGTAGATTCCTTCTCTGACAAATCCCGTCTTCCCTCCAGCGACCATCAAAGGCTAACCATGGTAACACAAGCCACAAACGGAACCAGACCACTTCTATATGTACCTAAGATCAGTCTCTTGCTGTCTTTCCAGCTCCAGGACCACGTACTTGTCCCTTCTGTCTCTCATAGGAGTTATATAGGGTTTCTCTTACTCCAACACTGCTTCTTGGGCCATGTGGGTGAAACCACATGTAAGACACATGTGGTTGAAAGACTCCACCGCGGCCTCTCCACAGTTGCCATTAGTGGCTTGTAGGGGGAAAGGCTGTGCAGTTCTGGCCCTTCAGCTGTTCGGTGCTTTGCCTGCATCTTTGGCACCTCTGCCTTGTGCTACAACCAGTGTTATTTTGACCTGGGACAAACTATCTGAGCCATTTCAGAGGTGGGACAATGGACAGGGAACAGACTTGCCCAGGATCATGTAGCTAATAAGAGGAAGAGCTGATATTTGAACTTAATTTCTCCAATTACAAATCTAGCACTCTTTCTGCAAAACCATCGTTCCTCATTTTATAGGTGCTTAGTTTTTACAGAGCCTCAAGAAGGTGAAGTGACTTACATGGGGTCCCTCCTAACTCTGGTCATTGGCAGGTTTAGGATGGCATCTGTCTTTCAAGTGTCTGAAGGGCAATCATGTGAAAGAGGGTCTAGGCTTATTCTGTTTGGCTGCTGAAGACAGAACCAGGAGCAATGGGTGCAAATAAGAGGCAGATTTAGGTTTGTAGTAAGGAAAAACTTTCTAACAGTTGGAGCCATAGAAAAGTAGAACAGGCTATCTCTGGAGGTGGTAGATTCTACCTCACTGAGAGTCTTGAAGCAAATGGCAGATAGGTGGCACAGAGGTTAAAGCACTGGGTCTGCAGTCTGGAAGACCTGAGTTCAAATCTAGCCTCAGATACTTGCTAGCTATATGACCCTGGGCAAGTTACTTGACCTCTGTTTACCTCAGTTCCCTCATCTGTAAATTGGGGATCATCATAGCTCCTACCTCTCAGGATCTATTGAGATAATATTTGTAAAGTGCTTAGCATAGTGTCTGGGACATAGTTAAGTGCTATGATAATTATTAAATGCTGGATAACCATATAGAGGGGGTGTTGTAGAGGGGTTTCTTGGTCAGTTATGCATTCAACTAGGTGGCTTCTTGGGTTCCTTTGCAAGTCTGGAGATTCTGTAATTCTGTGAATGTTGGGCAAATGTGAGTTATACCTCACTTTGGCAGAATAATTGACTCATCTTCATTTCCAGTCATGTATGTCTGGTGATTTTTCCCCTTAACATGTAGACTTTTTCCTAAACACATAATATATAGAATTGGCTGCTCAGTATGTGCTGTTCAAAATAGCAACGATTCATTAAAAAGTCATGGCTCCATCAGTCAGTAGAAGGATTGCTTTATCTCATTCAGTTAGAATATTAATAATATATGTGCTTAACAGTCATTTTGTACTGATATAGAACTTTCAAGTTTAGCTACATGTACAGACAGACCTCATTTTATTGTGCTTCACTGTATTGCACTTCAAGATATCATGTTTTTTACAAATTAATGGTTTGTGGCAACTCTGCATCCATCAAGTCTGTCAGCACCAATTTTCCAATAGCATGCATTCACATTCTGTGTCACATTCTGGTAATTCTCACAATATTTCAAACTTTTTCATTACTATTATCTGTTGTGGTGATCTGTGATCAGTGATCTTGGGTGTCACTATTATAATTGTTTAGGGGTGCCATGAACCACTGCATATAATGTGGCAACTTAATAAATGTTGTTTGTGTTCTGACTGCTCCACCGAATGGGTGTTCTTCCATCTTTCTCCCTATTCCCTGAGACACAATAATATTGAAGTTAGGCCGGTTAATAACCCTACAATAGCCTATGAGTGTTCAAGTGAAAGGCAGAGTCAACTGATATGGCAAACTTCCATCATTGTCTTATTTTAAGAAGTTGCCACAGCCACCCCACCCTTCAGCAGCCACCACCCTCATCAGTCAGCAGCCATCAAACATCGAGGCAAGACCCTCCACCAGCAAAAAGATTAGAACTTGCTGAAGACTCAGATGATGGGTAGTGTTTTTAGCAAAATAATATTTAAAAATTGAGGTGTATACGTTGATTTTTAGACGTAATACAATTGCACACTTAGTAGACTACATTAATTACACACTTGATAGACTAATTATTCTTAACAAGAGAGAAACTACTCAGGCCCCGTAAGGAAACATCCTCAGTCATCTCAATGAAATGTTAATGGGAGATATTCCTTCCATAGTCAAGCAACCATCATTTATTAATGAATGAATGAAAAAGTATTAAGTATTTTGTGTACAGTATAGTGTGAGCATAACTTTTATGTGCACTGGGAAACCAAAAAATTCATGTGACTCGCTTTATTGCAATATTGGCTTGATTGCAGTGGTCTAGAACCAAACCTGCAGTCCCTCTGAGGTATGCCTGTACCTTTTCAGAGTTTACTTTCATGATCAATGAATACAATTTTCCACCTAATTCATAAGAAGAGTGTATGCTATATGGAATAGTGGATAGAATGCTGGACTTGGAATCCAAAAGACCTGAGTTCAAATCCTGCTTGATATACTTGCCATCTGTATGTCCCTTGGCAAATCAATTTGCCTCAATCAGCCTCTGTTTTTTCATCTGTAACCTACTTCACAGAGTAGGCAGGAGGATCACAGATCAGATATTTCAAGAGCTTTGCAAACTTTAAAGGTCTAAATAAGTGCTAATTATTAAGTTGTAGGGATGATCCTTTTTCGTATATGAGCTTGACCAGATGACCTCTGATTTAGTTTCCTTATCATTCTCAGACTCTGTAGTAACTTGAACACTACGATGAGTAAACAGAAGCCAGGGTGGCTCTTCTGGGGATGTCTGTGGGATGGAGCTTCCCTGAGACCAAGTCTCTCCAGAGGCCTAGTGCAAAGGTGTGGTCAATCTGGTTTTCCCTCATTTTCTAAGAGGACCTTGACTTCAGGGAGGTGATGCCGTGACATGCAAGTGAATTGAATTTAAGTGAGGAAGGAGTGCAAAGCCTCACTTTCTCCGGAGCCATTTGAGTCCAGTGGTGATATATGGATTAGGACAACAGGAGATGGCCCAGGATGCAGTGGGGGACCTTGGCCTTTTCAAGCTAAGGTCTTCAATAGGTCTCAGTTTGACTTAGGCAGTGCCCATTCAGTTATAAGGCTTTAGAAAAATGAGGCAAAGAATGACCTCTTTAAAAAAAAAATAGATCTGGGAGGGGAAGACCCTTAGGGTTTCTGGACAAAACAGAAACAATTGTTATTTACATTCATTCTGATCAAGTAGGGCTCCTGGGGACCAGAGTGATTTGAAATTAAGGCTGGCCTTTAAGTATGAGCCAGACAAACTATCTCTAATAGTCAGATTGAATTATTCTTAACTAGAGGGAAAGTACTCAGGCCCCATCAGGGAAACATCCTCAGTCATCTCAATAAAATGTTAATGGGAGGTATGCCTTCCTTAGTCAATCAACAAGCATTTATTAATGAGTGAATGAAAAAGTATTTATTAAGTACTTTTGTGCAAAGTGGTTGTGGCTGTAGCATCTCCACAGCCTTTGCTTCCTACGATGATGGCTATGGGGCTCTCTCACAACTTTTGAGTTTACCTTCTTGTTAGAAGCAATTGGTTAGCAATTGGCATTGAGGGAAATGGGTCCCTTCTCCATGGTGGTTGATCAGCAGCAGCTGGGAACTTATTAAGCACTCACACTGTACCAGACACTGTCCTGGCACATGGCGCGTATATTAAGGGTGACAACGTGCAAGTTTCAAAGGAAAGCATCTGTTTAAACATTATATCGCCCTGGCTTACTCCTGGTCCCACCTTCCCTAATGTTCCTGGTATCTCAAGTTGGAAGTGGAATGGATTCTCATGTTAAAAAAATTGCACGTAGATTCTATACCACCATGTATGGAAGAGTTCAGCTACATCAGGGCTTAAATAGGCTTTTATGGGCCTGCCTGAGAATCTTACCACCATGCATAGAATTATCTCCAAGTTCTAAAGAACTAACTTTCAAGGAGATTCTTAGAAAACCCATCCTTTACTCAATGGAGTGCTGTGCTATTATATTACCTAATGTTTTCCCATCTTGGGTTCTATTTCAGGACCTTTACAAAGAAGAAAGACTTTAATTTAAATGCATTTTATATTGGGTTTTTTTTAATTTAAAAAGTTCTTCCTACTGCATTTGGTTTGATGTGAAGAAGGATTACATCTATCCCATTAGCCTTTGTTTTAGGGCCTTCTTAGGATCTCTGGGTCACTCTCTGAAATTCCATCTGTGCAATTGTCACTAGACTAGTGCCCATTGGTGCAGATGCCAGGGAGTGGGTATAGGAGGACCTGCCTTTCTTGATTCCCTGCACTCTCAGGCCATGTTGCTCTAATCCACAAAACTGGTGGAGGCGGGGGTGGGGTGGAGGGGGGTGCGGCGGGGTAGGGGGGGAGGTGGAGACCGGGAGGGACGATGGGACTGGACTTTGTGGAGGAGTTAAGAGAGGAGGTCCAACTGCTCTGATACTTAAAAGAGATTCTTCTCCCCTCCCCACCCCAATAGCAAATTAGTGACTAAATACCTTAGCCTTGCAAATGACTTTACAGAACCATTAGATAGATGAGCCAAAAATCTCACTGATCCATCCTCCTCCTCCTCCCCAAGTCACCCATACCACCTTACATCATTGTTGACATAAGGGAGTATAAACATCCAGGAGGAGCAGGTATCTCTTGTTTTCTTGCAAATTCTCAGAGCAAATCAAAGGGAAATAGAAAAGATGCAGGATATATTTCATTCTTTTGGCTCTACAGCCTGAGATCTTTTTGGCTCCTCCAGATTTCTCATAGCCCTTGGACACAGGGAGACATGACTTATTTTCAAAACAGTATTTCGTTATTCTGTTTTGTTATATTATTGACTTAAGATATTGACACATGCTGCCCTTGAGAAATGTTTGGTTTTGAAGAGCCTAAGATACAGTCTAGTGAAATGAGCATTGGACCAGCAGTCGGGAAGCCTAGTTTCTAGTGCTGCCTTTCCAATAACTCGTTATTTAACTTGGCTCTGGACAAAGTTGCTCTGGGCCTCAGTTTTCTTACATGTGAAGTGGAGATAATAATGATAAGGTCAGGAGACCACGTGTTTTTAGGGGTGCTTGAGTCCCCAAAATACCAACATGCTGGGTCCTACTCGAATGAATTCGACTCAAGCGTTCTCACAGGCAAAGAAAAACAAAGTTTATTACAGATTCACCATAATGAATAGTCTTAAGAAATCTCACCATTTGTGACGCTTTACAAGCAGGCCAGATTCAATCTACGGAGCTAGATAGAAACTGAGCACCTTCCTGGAGGCAAGATGAGATTTATATACAGAAAGAGCATGGGAGGGATCTAGGGTGGTCATGGGGTGATGGGAGGAGGGGTTTAGGGAGGGTCTTGAGGAGGAGTCTAAGGAGGATCTTGATGGGCCTGGAGTAAGGTCAGACTCCAGGAACCAAGAGAATGGGATTAAGGGTGGGAAGTAGGTGAAGGCTACCTGGAAATGACAGACAATGTAGGGCTAGGCTAGTTTAAGGGTAACAGATTTGGGCATGGGCACTTTGATAGGTTCAAGGGTGGAAACTAGCCAGACAAGGGAAGGCTCGGCTAGGTTAAGAGTAACCTAGAGATTTGGGCCTAGCAATAATGCAAAGCTTATGGTCTCAGGCAAATGCCTCATCTAGTAGGAAAATTCCAGGAGAATTCTAGGGGGCTCCCAGAGTCTAAACCCCATCAATAATGCTTACAAGGTTGTCATGAGAATCAAATGAAAAGCACCTCAGAATATATAAAGTACTATATGAGTGTAAGGGGTTATTAGCTAAATTAGAACGACTCCCTTAAGAGGAAGCATGTATTTGTTAAGCACCTACTGTGTGCCAAATACTGTGCTAAGCAGCTCTATAAATATGTCATTTGATCTTCACAACAATCCTGTGAGGTAGGTGCTATTATTAACCCCCATTTTTCACCGGAGGAAACTGAGGCGGGGATGGATTTTTTTTTTTTTGTCACTTGCTAGGGTCACAGCTTTTGCACACATAACTTCCTGACTTCCTGGCCCGGTGCCCTATTCATTGCCCCACCAGAGGCCTCTGTTAAGATTACTGTCATTGTTTAGGTTACTCATCTCCACTATAAAAACAAGACCTCAGTTCCTTGAACATTTCCCATAAACATGTTTCCCAGAATGCAAATGCTTTTGTTGCCCTCCTTTGAATCTTCTGTACTTATCCCAAGTCCTATTCAAGTTTATGCAGAATGGCTCCTTTTAAATGGGACTTATTTAATTAAGGCTGTACACAAATAGAAGTGAATCAGTGTCCAGAGAGAAAATATTCAGAAGTCCTCTACTTTGAATCATACTGTTATAAGAAAAGAGTGCTTTTCCTCTCCTTTAATAATAGTAATGACTAATAGCTAACAGTTGTATAGAGCTTCCTCTGTGCCAGTCAGTGTGCTAAGCCCTTTACAATTATTATCTGCACAACAACCCTGGAGGTGGGTGCTATTATTATCCCCATTTTACATAGGAGGAAACTGAGGCAGAGAGAAGTTATGTCACTTTGAAGAAGCTATCAAGTGTAAGAGCCATAGGGAATCTTGTCCCTCCTAATTTATTTTTCTTATTCTTAAAGCCAATAGGTCTCTCTGCCTCTGACAATTCTCAAAGAGATCTCTGTGGGTAACTCCCTATGCCATCTGGCATCTGGATTTAGTTGGTTGAGGGGCTGAATGGTACCGTGGAAATAACATTGGTCTTTGGGTTAAGGGAATAAGGTTCAAATCCTGATTTTGACATTTAATAGTTGTGTGGCCATGGGTGAGTCAATAAGCCTCTTTAAGATGCACTTACCTGTCTGTTCAATAAGGTAAGTATTTGCATTTCTTGTCACTCGGGGCCACAAGGAAAGTTCTGTTCTAAACATTAAAAGTGTTCCATCATTACAAGTTGTTATTTCATACCTTTTTTTAGTGGGGAGAATACTATGGAGGGCTTTGGACACGTGGCTGCCACAGCCACATCTCTAGTTTTTGTCTCTAGGTTTTTGTTCCTTTGGTTTTTGTTTGTTGCTGTTGTTGGGCTGGGGAAATGAGAGGAGGTTTTCTTTTGCTTGTTTGTTTGTTTTCTGTTTAGACTCAAGGGCCAGAATACAAGTATAGAATAGAGAAAAGGAGCAAAACGTATCATAAACTTAAATATTAAAACTTAAGTACAAAATAAGAAAGAAAAAAAGCATGTTGCGTGTATAGCAGAATGTAAGAGAGGATTCAAAATATATAACAATAAATTTCCATTTCAAGAAAGCCTATAAGATAAATAATACGTGTTGTGTTGAGAACTGTCCATCTATTCTTTGCCTCCTTGTGAGTTTACTTTTGTTCTCTGCTGTGCACTTTTTTACTTTGTTCTTTTTTTTCCTCCCTCCACCCTACCCCCAAAGGCTACAATAAAGTTTAGATATTTCTCTATAGCTATAGAAATATATATATGCATATACACATATACATATATACATACATATATAGACATATACTTTCCCAAACATATTGTACTCCTGATCTTTGTTTTTATATTTTTGCATGTATCTTGTTTCCTATCCCTCCTGATTCCTCTACTTTACTTTTACTGACTATCTTACCCTCCTATTACTTGCCTACCCCCCTCCAAGGATCCCTCCCCTATCCTCCCATTCCCATAAATCTAAACACCCTTCTATACCCCCCTTTTACCTATTCCCTCATTCTCCTCTCTAAAAATCCCTCCCTTGTCCTCTCTCCCCTCCCTATACCCCTACCATTTTATTTCTTCTAAATTTAGAAGACTTTTATACTCTTCTAAACATATATATTGTTCCCTCTTAAACCCATTCCCAATGAAAGTAGTTTACCAGAACTACCAGCCCTCCTCCCCCATGTCATTCCTCTGTATCCTTTCTTCCTCTTGCACCTCTTTTGTATAAAATATTTACTTTTTTAAACTGCTTCTAAATGGTTTTATTTTTTAAATTCATATCATAGTCAGGTTTGCCCCCTTCTTTCTTATGAGCTTGCCAATTATTAATAAGAATCTTAGGCATATATTTTACATTTTATGTTATATAAAAGGTAAAGAGTCTGTCTTTATGAATCCCTTATAGTCAGTCTTTGATGTGTACCTTATGTTTCTCATGGTTCTTGTATGTAGAATCTTCTATTAAGTTCAGGATTTTTTTTAACAAAGTCTTGAAAGTCTGATAGTTTATCAAATGTCCATTTTTTTTCAGTTCAGATAATACTTAAATTTGCAGGGCATGATATTTTTGGCCAGAGCTCCAGGTCTTTTGCTCTTCAATATATTGTGTTCTCAGAACTGCGGTCCCTTAATGTCTCTGCTGCTAGGTCTTGGGTAATTCTAATTGTGGCACCATCATATTTAAATTATTTTAATCTTGATGCTTTTAATATTTTGTCCTTGAGCTGGGGTTTTTAGAATTTGACTACAATATTCCTATGAGTTTTCCTCGTAGGATCTCTTTTAAGTTGTGTTTGATGGATTTTTCTGTTTCTACTTCCCTGCCTTGTTCTAATGCTTCAGGACAATTTTCTTTAATTATTTCTCATATTATTGCATCAAGATTCTTTTTTTGATAATAACTTTCAGTTTCTCCAGTTATTTTTGTATTTTCTCTTCTTGAGCTATTCTCCAAATCTGTTGTTTTTCTTATAAGATGTTTCACTTTGTGGTCGATTTTTTCCTTATTCATATTTTGTTTAATTATTTCTTGATCTCTTATAATTTCACTGGCTTCACTTTGCTCAATTCTAATTTTCAAGATGTCATTTTCCTCCTTGAGATTCTGGAAGTCCTTTTCTAATTGATTGACTTTCCTTTCATAACTTTCTTGTTTTTCTTGGATTATTTTTAGTTTTTCTTTAGTTTTTCCTCTATCTCTGTCTTTTGATTTTTAAAGTCTTTTTAAAGATCTTTTATGGATTCTTTTTGGGCAGATGACCATTTGACGTTACTCTTTGGTATTTCCTTTACTTCAGTACACTTCTCTGAAGATGAACCCCGGTCATCTCTATTCCCATAATAACTATCTATGGTTGGATTCTTTCTCCTTTGCCTCTGAATTTTTTGCAGTAATAACTTGATTTCTGTGATCACCTCTAGCCCTGGGGTATGGGGGATGATGCCTCTTGCCCCAGATCTTCAGTTCTCCCTTCTAGTCTGGAACCAAAGCCAAACTTCTAACAACCTGTAAGTGCCCACAGCCAGGGGCTTTCTGCCCCACTGCTTATGCACTCACAAGGCGTGTGCTGGTTCCTTCTCACCTCCACTGCACTTCACAGCCCAGCTAGGTCTGACATTCCTCATCAGCAGAGTTTCCCTCAATCTTCCTGGGCTCAAACACCCAACTCCCTTCATTATCCCAGGGTGAAAAATTCCTGTGGCTGGGGCTGAGACAGCCTGTCAAACCAACTAACCCCAGGGCTTGCCCTAGTTGTTTAAGCAGCTTGGGGCTTGTTGTTTAAAAGGAACCTAGCCTGCAGGTGTTTACTCCTGGCAAGGACCAAACCTGGTCCTGGGATTTTTCTTAGGATCTTCTCAAACTGTCCCAGGAAGATCCTGATTGCGCCCGTTCTTCTTCATCTCCACCCGCACTTTGTTCACCCTAAGGTGCTATTTTAACTCTTTTGTGGGGAAAAATCTTGAGAGCTTGGAATTTTCTGACCTACTCTGCCATCATCCCAGAATCCTCTCCGAGGAGGTTGTTTTTAAGCACAGTTAGCTAGCTTCAGGGAGACTGACAGTGCCTTCCTTCCAGACTTAATGTCACCCTCATTCTTTGTTCCCATCCTTCTTTACAACTGCTCTCCTGTCCTTCACTGCCAAAATGGATTTCCCCAAGGGTGTGAGAGGCATCACAGAATCACAGGATCTGAGATATGATTTTCTAGTCCATCTCCCTCAGTTTACACTTGACAGCTGAGGTGCAGGGTGGTTAATCGACTTGCCTCCTCTGGTCACATAGCTAGTAAGTAACAGCTGGGAACTGTTAAATCCTTTGGCTCCAGTAGCTCTATGGAGCACTATAGGAAGTCTTGTTGCAACTAGAGAGGTGTGAACAGAGGGTACATTACAAGGTGAGGCCAGTACAGGGAAGACAGCAATGAGGCTGTTTTACCTTTCACCCCACCAACACTTATGTCTCTTCTTCTCTCCCCACACCATGAAATCTATCAATGAGGCTAGTATTTGCACTCCCTGTCCCTCAGGGTCACAAGGAAGGTTTCATTCCAAACAGTAAAGGTGTTCTGTAATTACAAATTGTTGTCTTCTCCCCAGTATCCTTCAAGGAAAGTAACTCATGTAGGGGTAGTGATCTGTCATCTCTAAAATGATGCTTTGCTGGGATTTTTTGATGGGATATAGATACATACACAGCCTTTTCCTCAGAGAATGGAATCAAATGCATTTTACTAACTCTGTCAGTCATGAAGCATGTGGAGACCTTTATTTATGGACCAGGTTTTAGTACTTTTCTTCAGGTCAGTATCAGAACAAGAGCAAAAAGTATAAAAGTATTTTAGGTAAAACTATTGGGAGTTATTTAACCAAGGATGTCAGTGAAAGAAAACGCAGTCTTAAAAGCAGAAATTGCTAGACTTTTGATTTTTTTTTCCAGTCTTCCACCGTGCATTGTCCTCAAAGATCCCAGCCTGTGTTAATTAGCCACTCAGTGAGAAGCCAAAAATCGATGTCTGGAAAAATTCTCCTTTTTTATGAGAAATGATTTTTTAAATGGAATAAATCTCTTTGGTTGTCTGAAGATGAGAGTTTGGGAAATGCTGGTTTTTTTAGGTTGAGGTGTAATCTTCCAAAATGCTGATCTAGGCAGTCATTCTGAACTAAAGGCCGAAGCTCAGCAATCATAAAAATGTGTTTTTTCAGGGACTGGTAAAAGTATTTTCAATATAGATTTTATTCTACTCTCCCCCCCCCGCCATATTAGCTGAGTGGGAGTCATTTTGTTACCATTAGCTTCTTCCCAGTTATTTTTATTCTAACATATTTCCCACATCCTACTCCCCATGCCTTCTCCTAATAGCCTCCCACTCCTCATATGTCTAGCTAACTCCCTTGCCTCTTTCAAATTAACCCCAAGCCCCACTTACCTAGTTTGAGTGGAATTATGACGCATGGTATCTACGGCTTGCCCCATCCAGAGCTGTCTTCATCTCCTAGTGAGTTTGGTTAAATAAATCATTCTTTCAACAACTAGTTGTCAAATGTTTGCTATGTACTAAATGGTTATAGATTATAAGATTTCCAAAAAGATGCCTAGACAGTGAAATGCACTTTACTGTCTTCTCTTAAAATGTAAATTCCTTTTTGATCATGTTGGCATAGACTCGTCATCCCCACTACTGGGATGACTGAGACTGGTGAATAGTTTGAGCTCTGGAGTTCTGAGCTGAAGTACTAGTAAAGCTGATCCAAGTATCCATACTTATTCTGGCACTAGTATGATATGATATGATATGATATGATATGATATGATATGATATGATATGATATATGTGATACAATGTGATATACAATATAATTCATCAGAATGCTTAAGGAGGAACTAACCAGGCTAGATTAGAAACTAAGCAAGTCAAAGCTTCCAAGATGATCAGTAGTGGGATCAGGAGTATGAGTGACTGCTGCTCTTGCAGCCTGGACAGGGTAGGGAGATTCATTCTTAAAGAGAAAAAAAGGGGGAGAAAAGCTAATTTCTCCATCTTAAGCTCCCTTTTCTCATTTTTGCTCAACAAATGCTCAGAGTTCCTGAAAATTATAAAATAATTGTTGGCAACTTCTTCCAGTGCTTAAAACCTTCAGATTTGGCTAACATTTCAGAGTCTCCTAGAACAGATCCCCTAGAGTACCTTTCTCCTTTTTTTTGCAACATGAACTATGTATTTAACACATTTTTTGTGGTCATGGTAGAACACACTGGAAAGTACAGGGTTGAATGTTGATAGCCTTTTTAAAACTGTCAGTAATTCTTGTAGTGGAAATGGTTATATTCTAGTACATTAAAAGAAATAAGAATAAAGATTCAGCTTAGTGAAAAGAGCTTTGAAGTTCCAAGTCATATGTGAAGTACATGACCTTGGAAAGTCACATGGGAATTACATGACCTTGGAAAAATGGTGCCAAATGTTCCTCATACCTGGAATAAACTGCCTAATCTACTTTTTAGTAACTTTGTCTTCCTTTAGGGGTCAATTCAGGAACCATCTCCTCCGTGAAGCTTTCTTTAATCTCCCCACATGTTAACATTCTCTTTCTTTTCAATTTTCCTTGTACTTTATTTATGACTTAGGGTTAGCAATTCCTTGGGACTCCCATTCCACCCTTATAGGAATCCTTGGGACCCCATATTCATTTCTTGACAAAAGAAACTACATAGAGCAACATGGAAGCTAGATTACTAAGTGTGCCTTACTCCCAAAATTCTCTGAGTTCTCAATGATAAGTTTTAATCTAGAACAAAAGCTAAGCAAAAGAGGCAGATGGGTGTTCTCTATTTGCTAGGCTTTTAGTCCTGCCTTTATTATGTGTACCAATCGGTGGAGGGCTTGGCTTTGGTGCTGAATCTGAGCCAATGAAACACTTTGCTGTCCCGCTTAGGAAGAGGTGGCCCCAGACTGAATTTACTAGTGTAGAATCTCACTAGGACTAAGCTCTGATGAGAAAATTGTCATCATAATTCTCATTGTTGTCAGAATTTTCCAGTGACTTGCAAATTCATTAGAGCATAAATAGAAAATTACTAAATATTTCCCTACTGTGCTTAAAAAATGAAGCTTCAGAAAGGCTGACCTTAAAAGCAGGGAATAGTTTAAGTTTGAGAGGCAGTGTGGTATAGCGAATAGAGTGCCGGACTTGGCGTCACGAAGGGCTGGGTTTCCAAATCCTGCCTCTGATCCTTAATATGCTGGGTGACCCTAGACAGGTTACTTCATCTCTGAGAGCCTTATTTTTCTCAACTGTAAAATAAAGGCATTGGACTTTACGGTTCCTCCCTGCCAGCTCTAAATCTATAATTCTAAGTACTGGCCAAGTCTGGCTTGTTACTTCACCATTTTATATTTTGTCCTCATTAATCCTAGTTAATTGGCCAGTTTGTTGATCCAGTTTAGAATCTCTAACATTCCAATATTTGTCATACTTCACGGAGTTTCTATCTATTAGAAACAGAGGGTATATTAAAAAGCTTCCAATCCAGGGCTTCTTAATTGGGGTTCCACAGACCACCATGGGGCTCTAGATAGATTTCAGGTAGTCTGTGACTTAGGATGGGAGGGGGGAATTACATTTTTAATTTTACTAACCTCTTACTGAAATTTGGCATTTCCTTCAATTATGAATTTTAAAAGCATTATTCCGAGAAGGGGTCCATGGGTTTGACCAGACTGCCAGAGGAGTCCATGGCACAAAAAAGGTGAAGAAGCCTCCATCTAAACTAACCCCCTAATTTTACACATGAGGCAACTGAGATCAAGAATGGTGAAGTGATTTCCCTGAGTAAATGACAAATCTAGGACTAGAGCCCAGGTTTCTTGACTCTTAGTACAAAGCACTTTCTTTCTTTTGTTCTTTTTTTATTTTTTGGAGGCAATCAGCTTTAAGTGACTCACCCAGGGTCACACAGCTAGCAAGTTTCTGAGAGTGGATTTGAACTCAGGTCCTCCTGACTCTAGGGCAGTACTTTATCCACTGTGCCTCATAGCCACCCCAATACAAATCTCTTTCAATCAGTCAACAAGCATTTATTAAATATCTACTGTCAGGCTCTGTACTAGACTTTGTGGTGGCATATACAAAGAATGAACAAATCCAATCTATGGTTTTATCTTTATGGGTACTCACCCCTCTAAAGCAAACCAAAGTCTCTCTCTACCTCTATCACATGGTCACTCTCATGATGAAACTCTCCAAAATTAACTATGCTGGTCTTTGGATGACATATACATATAGCCAATTGTTAGACCTGTACCTGATGCCTTTCCAAGCTTGATAGGAATTGTTAGAACTTGCAATTTATGGGCATAGCCTTAGAGAACCCAGGGACCCCTTCATGCCTGGATGAGGCTTCAGAGTAAGACTTTAACGGAGGGCTTTTTTTAATGGAGGCCTCCTCATCACCCAGTTGAAAGCAATGTCTTCCTTCCTTGTCAGGGTCTTTGCCCATACGGAATTCTTTTTTGTATCAAATAAGTATGTATACATGTGTTATCTCCCCCATTAGATCTCAAGTTCTAGGAGGGTAAGTACTGAAGAGTAGTTTGTTTGAGGGGGTTTTTTTCTGTCTTTGTACTCTTTGTACAAATAGGACCTTGCTCAACAAAAAGTTTTTGAATTGAATTTCCATTCCTCCTGCATGGTTCAGTCCCATATTGTGGTGGTGGTGTGGTGTTGTTATTGAGTCCAGTCTGACTCTTCACAAACCCACTTGGAATTTTCTTGGCAAAGATACTGGAGTGGTTTGCCCTTTCCTTCTCCAGCTCATTTTATAGATGAGGAAACTGAGGCAAACAGAGTTGGGTCACTTGCCCAGGGTCACATAGTAGGTGTCTCAGTCCAGATGTGAACTCAAGGAGATGTATCTTCCTGCATTCTGTCCACTGCACCACCTAGTTGCTCAATCACATATTCCCACCATCTAAACAATATTACAATAGCTTTCCAACTTACATCTCTTTCTTCAGTTTTTCCGTTCCTTTAGGCACGTCAACCGATTAATCTCACTGAAGCACAACTCTGACTCCTGTAATCAGAAAATTTCAATAGCTTCTGATCATCTATTAAACAAGTGTAATCTATCCATTATTCAAGACCCTTCATGATCTGGCTCAAAACTCCTTGCCCAGAATAATCTTCCACAACTCCCTTACCCTTACCTATCCTGTGCTTCAACAAAACTGAACAACTCAAACTACTTTCCTAACATTCTCTGTGGATTCTTAGCTATTTAAAAGCCTGGTGACATCCTTCCTATTCATCCCTTACTAGATGTATGACTTTAGACTTAGTCACTCTGAACTTCGTTTTCCTTCCTGGTAAAATGGGAATGATAATACCTACCCAATGTGCCTCACAGCTCAGATATATGTGACAAAGACAATGTATGTGAAAATATTTTGTTAAGGTCTAAGGTCTACAGTTAAGATCCAGTTCAAGAAGCCTTCCCTGAACCTCCTACTGTTGAGGGTTGGGAGAGATGAGGTCCAGGAACCCCAAGACTGGAGTTCCCAGACAAGGTGGTTGAGGGGGAGCACCTCTCAAGGACCTGAGTACTGGAGAGGGTAGGGGCCATCTGGAATGAATTCATGATCTCAAGCATTCCCTTTAAGACAAGGTGGCAAGATTTATTACACTTTACAGCAGGCAAGAGTTCTTAGGGAATCTGCAACCTTCCAGGGGTACAAATAAAGTTTTTATAGCAGATTTTGGGGTGAAACATGTCAATTAGGTGTTTTTGGGTGAGATTAGGGAGTGGTTAAGGGGTGGTCAATTCTTAAAGGAACATGCATTTTTTTGTATCTACTGCACAGAGTTCACTGGGAAATAGCCCAAGGTGGGGCTACCTGGAGGGGTGGTTTTAGCCCTGAAATGTCACTAAGTCAACTAATGGTCAGGGATGACTGGAAATATCCAGGCTGCTTCCATCAATGTCTTGTTAGAAAAGATGAATGTAAGGGAGTATACATATGTCTGGGTCTAACATGCACATGATAAGCCAGTGGGTAGTGAATATCTTTATGACTCAGTACATGGCCAGTTTAGCACATACACAGGGAGTCTGGACAATAAATTCTATAGGTACAGCTGGCTGCAGTATCAGGAGGAAAGATAAGTGTTTTGCTAGGGCATGCTGCCCTTGAACTGGAGAGGAACTGCCTGAGACAGTATTTTGAAGCTAGGGAGAGATGTGATTTTAGAACTGGATGTGGTTTTGGAATTGGGGTCCAGGCACAGGCACCCAAGCAGAGGCTAAGGAGAAATGTGATATTAGAATTAGGGTCCAAGCACAAGCACCCCTGTCACTACCAGAAGTGACCTCTTCCTCCTCTGAATCCCTGTAGGGCATGGAGCTCTCTTAATGCACGGAACTGTTGACGGTTCTTGTATCTACCCATCCTGACCCAAACTCTCTGCTGACCTCCAATCTCACATCCCCAGATGTCTTTCAGACATCTCAAACAGGATGTCCAATAGACATCTTCAACTCAATATATCCAAAACAGAACTCGTTATCTTTTCCTCGAAACCCTCCCCCACTCCTACTTTCACTATTGCCGTAGAGAGCAATACTATCCTCCTAGTCCCTCAGGCTCACAACCTAGGAGGCATCCTCAACTCCTATTTCTCACCCCCACCACCGCCATTCAAGCTGTCGCTAAGGCCTCTCAGTTTCACTTCTACAATGTCTCTCAAATACACCCCCTTCTCTCCTGTGACCTTGACCTAGTACAGGCCCTCATCACCTCATAGCTAGACTGTGGCAATAATCAGCTAGTGGGTCTGCCTGCCCCAGATCTGTCTCCACTCCAGTCTATCCTCCATTCAGCCACATACTCTTCAATCTTAGTGAACTGGCCTCCTGGCTGTTCCTCAAACAAGATACTTCATCTCTTGGCACCACGTATTTTCTCTGGCTCTCCCCAATGCTTGGAATACTTTTCCTCTTCCTCTCTGCCTTTTGACTTTCCCTGGCTTCCTTTAAGTCTCAACTAAAATCCCATCTTTTACTGGAAGCCTTTCCCAGATCCTCTTAATTCTAGTGCCTTCCTTCTGTTAATTATTTCCCATTTATCCTGTAGATAGTTTGCTGTTGTGTATGTATGAATATATATGCATATATATATATATATATATATATCCTGTACGTATGTACACACACACACACATCTCCTCTATAAATGTTTGCTCGTTGTCTCCTTCATTCAATTGTAAACTCCTTGAGGGCAGGAACTATCTTTCACCGTGTTTTGCAGCCCTAGTGTTTAGCACAGTCCCTGGCACATAATAGGCACTTAATAAAATGTTATTGATTGATTACAATTATTTGGTTATTTATCTTATCTCCTTTGTAACTCTGTGAGTCCCAGAGAACAGAGACTGTGTCTTAAGCATGTTTCTATCCCCCATACTTTTCCTATTTTCTCATTCCAGGGTCCAAACCTGGGCAGGCTTTTATTTCCAGGGATTTCCCCTTTCCCAGTCTTAAGGCGCTTCATGACTGCAAAAAACAATAGCTGACTTTTCAATGACAATTTCAGCACGTACTTCAGGCTGTCTGGGGTGTAGCAAGGTTTGCTCATTTGAGTTACTATGTAGCTTTACAAAGCAAACTAACAACTGCCTTTTCCTAGCCTAGCTCTGGAGGTTAGAGAAGGAACTTCGAAATCATTCCCAGGCTTGGCAGCTGGAAGACAGGAGCCGGGAGGATTAGCAAGCTTTTCAGTGTCCATAGAGCTTTATCCTGCTGTCTCAGGAGCGCCACCTTGTGGAATCCTCAGCTGATGTACCTCACAGAAAGCTGGTCCTTAAATTTTACATTGCAATTCTAGACCATTAAGTGTGCCCTTTACAATCTCTTTATTTCTAACCATAGAACTAGTTCTCGTGGGTTGCAGTTTCCTTCTTCAAGGTTGAGTGGAGGGTAGAGCTCAGTTATAAGTCATAAGAAATAAACGATGAAAAGGTACATATAGCCAAGGTTATAAATTCTGGATAAATACAAAATATTAGGCACATATATTATTAATATTCTAATTTTGATTGAAATAAGGCAACCCTTTTCCTGCCTGACAAAATGGTGTTTTTTATTGTATAGTTGCTATAGCGTTTCAACAGAGCATGTTGAATATTTCTGTATTGTTCTCTCAGTGTCCTAGGATGTAGCTTGTCCAGACTTGAGCTCATTAAAGTCAGCTGGAGGCTGCCTTACCATTGATTTCTTAGGGGCTTCTCCTTATTTATAACTATTTTCTTCTATCCTTCTGATTCCAAAGTCCCATTCTCTTTGGAAGAAAAAGAAGAGGCAAATTAAGATCTGAATAGTTCATTAATGTCATTCCATTCAGGGGGTCTTTTCCTTCTTGGATCCTATTTTGTCCACAACATAACTTTGCCCCCTCTCTTCTGGTCCTCTCTATTTCAATCATCCATTCCTCTTTATCACTCAGAATCAGGTCCAGAATAACAGTTCTCCTTTTCTATCCTACTCCATTTAAAGGATGAATTTTTCCCCATCTTTCTTTATTCTGAATTTAATAAACACCAAATAAAATTTCTCTATATATTATAGAATACAAAGGATTGTACACAAAAACATGAATTTCTGTTATGTAGTGCTTACTTTTCTTTTTAAATATTTAATAACTTCAACATATAATTTTCAAAGTTATTCTGCTTATCTGTAATTTTTTTAAATATATAATTAATATATTTATTTTTAGTTTTCAACATTCACTTCCATAAGATTTTGAGTTTTGAATTTTCTCCCCAAATTCCTCCCCCTCCCCAATACAGTGTGCAATCTGATATAGGCTGTACTTCTACATTCATATTAAACATATTTTCACATTAGTCATGATGTAAAGAAGAATTAGAATTATGGAAGGAACCACGAGAAAGAAGAAACAAAACAACAAAAGAAAAGGAGAGGAAATAATATGCTTCCCTCCTTCATTCAGACTGCAAAGTTCTTTCTCTGGATGTGGATAGCATTTTCTATCATGAGTCTTTTGGAGTTGTCTTAGATCCTTGCATTGCTGAGAAGAGTTAAATCTATCAAGGTCAGTCATAGCACAATGTGGCTGTTACTATGTACAGTGCTGTCCTGATTCTGCTCACTTCACTCAGCATCAGTTCGTGTAAGTCTTCCCAGGTTTTTCTGAAGTCTACCTGCTCATCATTTCTTATAGCACAATAGTATTCCATTACATTCATATACCACAACTTGTTTAGCCATTCCCCAATTGATGGGCATCCTCTCAATTTCCAATTCTTTACCCATTCACATTCATAGTTATAATTACTATCTGTGTCTTTCTCTCCATCCTGTTTTCTCTCTATTTATGTCTTTCTTTCTCCTTTCTCCCTTTCCCTCCTCACTAGAGTTTTGCTATTGACCACCACCTCCCTCAGTCTTCTGTCCCTTCTATCAGCCCCCCTCCTTTTTCTTCCCCTTTACCCTTACTACTTTTTCCCTCCCTTCTATCCACCCCTTCCCTTTTCTTTCCCCTTTCCCCTCCTACTTCTTATAGGGTAAGTTAGATTTCCATACCTAACTGATTATGTTGTTCCCTCTTAGAGCCAATCTGATAAGAATAAGATTCAGATAATGCTCATCTCCCTCCCTTCTTTCCCTCTACTGTAGTAGGTTTTTGTGCTCTTTCATGGGATGTAATTTACCCTTGTCTGCCTTTTCCTTTCCTCTTCTCCCAGTACAATCCCTTTTTACCACTTAATTAGATTTTTTAGCATCACATCAAAGTCAACTGCTACTCACGCCTTCTTTATCTGTAATTCTTTTGGGGCCTTCCTTCTGTTTTCTTCTCTCTCTCTCTCTCTCTCTCTCTCTCTCTCTCTCTCTCTCTCTCTCTGTCTCTCTCTCAGAGGGATCCTTGTTTAATCCTAGGCTTACTTTTCCTTTATTCCCTTCCAGATTGAAAAGGAAAAAGAAAAACAAAATTCTTGTAACAAATACGTGTGAAAACAAAACAAATTCACACATTGGCATGTCTAAAAAAGTATGTCTTGTTCTGCATTTTGAGTGTATCACCTCTCTGACAGGTATGCTTCATCATTGGTCCTCTAAAATCTACTGGTCATTGCATTGAGCAGAATTCTTAAGTCTTTCAAAATTGTCTTTGCAATGTTGTAATTATTGTATGAACTGTTCTGTTGGTTCTGCCCGCTTCACTCTGCATCAGTTCATACAACTCTTCTCAGGTTTCTCTAAAATCATTCCTTTCAGCATTTCTTGCAGCATAGTAGTACTGAGGAATGGAATTGTCCTTGAAGTTGACTGCCTGCAAAGGCCCATCCCCATTTTTATAGAGGTTAAGAGAAGTTAAATGACTTAACTTCATCCTGACATAGCTAGTTTAAAAACCTGGATTCTGTTCCTGGCTCTGGCACTTAACTAGCTGTGAAATGTTAGGCAAGTCATTTAGACTCTCTGTCCCTCAGTTTCCTCAATGGCAAAATGAGAATGATAACCTGCATCATTACACAATTAGTTATTAATTATCTGTGTAGTAATTAATAGGTATCACTAGACAATTAATACATCAAATAATTATCAACACAATTATATAATATATTACAGCATACTGGTATCACTAAGTCAAATGAAGGGGGAGGGAGTAAGCCTTTATATAGTGCCTACTATGTGCCAGGCACTCACTAAGCACTTTTTACAAATAGTATCTCTTTTGACCCACACAATAGTCCTTCAAGGTAAGTGCTTATCATTATCCTCATTTTACAATTGAGGAAACCAAGGCAAACAGAGGTTAAATGATATACCAGGGTCACACAACTAGTAAGTATCAAAGACTGGATTCCAATTCAGTTCTTCTTGATTCTAGGCCTGGCATTCTATTGACTGTACAACCTACTGAGATAATGAAAGTTGTCAAGTTAATAGAAATATTAAGGATTCTTAGGAAAGTGAATGGTAATTGCATCACAAATATAGGGTGTCCCCAAAGTCTTCATGCAGTTTTAGCCAATCAAAGCTTAAAACAACATGACGACTTTGGGGGCACCCTATATCTGGCTCTTATTATAGAATATGCTCTATGTTAGCTACAAGTCCTTAGCAGAAATGGTTCTCAGTTGGAATCTCATTATACTAGAAGTGCTGTTTTGAGAAGTCCTAATGAGCATGTTTTTTAGGGTAACCTACCCCCAACCCCAAATAAATAAAAGAGCATTTTTTCCCCTTAAGAATGCTTTTCTTTGAAGTTTTCGCAGACCATTTTATCGTACTTCACTTATGACTCCTCTCTTGAGTCTCAGGAATGTTTATTGACTGATTAATTAGCTATAGGCAAAGTCACTATTCTGATATCTTATATCTTCATTTCATGGCTTTTGTCATTCGGTTGTTTTCAGTCATGTCCAACTCTATGAGCCCATTTGGGGTTTTCTTGGCAGAGATACTGGAGTGGTTTACCATTTCCTTCTCCAGCTCATTTGACAGATGAGGAAACTGAGGCAAACAGGGTGAAGTGACTTGCCCACGGTCACACAGCTAGTAAGTATCTGAGGCTAGATTTGAACTCAGGACCATGAGTCTTCCTGACTCCAGGCCCAAGCCTCTCTCCACTACGCCCTATCCCAATGCTAGCTGCCTTTTCATGGCTTATAACCAGATTAATTACATGATTAAATATATAATATAATTTACTTGAAGATTTGAGTGTTAAATTAACACCTATCAGCTAGCATTAAGGAAAATTGTGCCTCATTGCTGTGAGAGTCTCTGACAGAGAGGCAGACTATATAGGGTATATAGTGAGGAGGGAACATACAGTAAAGAATACCTGTTTTGAAATCAGAAGACCCAGTTTGAGTCCTAACTCTGACATTTGTGAACTGTATGACCGTGGAAAAATCCTATTGCCAGCATGATGCCACAGAAAGAATGCACCTAACCTGGAATCCAGGCTCTGCTGGATGATGTTAGCCGAGTTACTTTACTTTTTTCTAGTTTCATCTCACCTGTAAAATAAGAGGGTTGGACTAGATGTCCTCTAATGTGTCTGCCAGCTGTACATCTAAAGTCTTATTATCCTATGACCTCTGAGCTTTACTATCCTCATCTAGAAAATAAAGGTAATACTCCTCTGCTCCTTCGGGCTAATATTATGGGGAAGGTGCATTGCAAACTGTAAAGTGTGACACGACTGTGAGGTATTATTATTAGGACACCCTGAGTAAGGACTGCAGAGGTTAATCTTCTTCCAAACCATTCTACCTTGAAAAGGAAAACAGAATAGAGAAAATAGCAATACAAATATTGCAGTTTTCTCCCCTTCAGTGCATAAAAGAAATAGAAATGAATGGCTGAGTCCCATTGGACAGTGCTAGCTTGTTATGCCCGTTCGCAGTACTCCGTGTGCCCTGTGCCTTCCGTACCCAAGGAAACAGACACTGAATTGCGAAATGGTTATGTAGAGTGTTTAAAACTCATCATTATGTAACCCCCCCCCCAAAACCAAGGTCAGACTGATGTATGAGCTCATGGTAATGACAGGAATTAATTGAATGATGAAGGACATTTATAGTGATGGAGAATTTGCAAAGTAGGTCAGTTTCTGCAAGGCCAAGAATACACTGAGATTTATTTTTTTTTCTTTCAGTTATTTGGGCTCTTTCATCCATAAACATGTAGTTACATACATTAGAAATCACTTTTACATCATTTGAAATAACAAATAGTTCACCGTTAAGCTATAATCAAACATATTTAGGGAGAGAAAAATCTAAACTGTCACAACTGTATATCCTTTTCCTATGAAAGGTATAGTCAACTAGACCATGGGCTCCATGAGTATAGGAACTATGTCTTATTCATCTTTGTGTCTCCACCCCCCCGGTCAAATATGGTGTCTGGCATAGTGCCTGGCACCAGAAGGTGCTTAGTGAGTACCTGTTCAGTAAATCAATAAATGCAAATTTACCTTCATACCTTTTCCTTTTATTCAGTAGCCTCTGACAGCTGAAACACAGTAGGCACTTAATATTTGTTTGTTGAATTAAATCAGCTACTTCATCCATCATGTTCCCAACGGCAGAATCAAAGAAAATGCCGTAGCTGAGTTTACAGATCTTTCTATCATGTGTAGAGTGTTTAGAAACATAACCTAGATAAACCAAGGCCTAATTGGTTATGTAGTAGTGTAACCTAGAAAATGGTGACACATGCTTTGGGACTTACCATTTCAAATCTTAAACTCTGAGACTCAACTTACTCTTATTTTGTAGGACTTTGAACTCAACAATGAGCTAAGGATGAATGTGCTCAATTTGTTGGAGGAAGTCTTGAGAGACCCGGACCTTCTACCCCAGGAAAGGAAAGCCACGGCCAATATACTGAGGTAAAGGCATTGTAAGAGGAGGCATTTTGTTTCATTGATTATGTGTCATGCTTCCTCGTGAACTGTATTATACCAAAGTAGGTCTGTCCCCTCAAATGCCACAAACTCTAGGACCAGAAAAAAATAATAGCTACCATTTATGTGGCCCTTTCAGGTGTGTGAAGTGTTTTACAGATATTATCTCATTTCAGCTAGTACTAGTGGGATGAAGGTGACCGTAGCCCCCAATGACTCTGAGGACAAGAATTGACCACACAAGGCTGTAATGGTGCTTTCTCATTAATGGATACTACCATATCAACTTTCCTTTCTTTGGGGATTTCTGTTTTAATAATAATAGCTAGCATTTATATAGTGCCTACTGTGTGCTAGGCACTGTGTTAAGCGCCTTTTACAAATATTGTCTCATTTGATCCTTAAAGCAACCCTGCAAGGTAGGTCCTATTATTCTCCCCATTTTCTAGATGGGGAAACTGAGGCAAGCAAGGGTAAATGGCTTGCCCAGGGTCACACAGCTGGTAAGTGTTACAGGATGGTAATGAGCTCACATCCTCAAGATTCAAGGCCCGGCATTCTATCCATTGCATTATCTAACTGCCCAGAACTGTTTTTAGAACATTAGGAATTATAATATTGCATTTGTTTTTCAAAGTAAGTGTCTGCATGGAGCAGGTAGAAACTAACTAATCACAGAACTAACTAATTATGAAGAAGGATCTCTGAGGTTCATGGACCCCCCCCCCCCAACCAACTGCCAGTCAGACTATTTCTGTTATTCTAGGCAAATATTCTTAAAAACAGTGAGAAGAGATTCCTTAGCCATCTATAAAACTCATTCTAGTATTCAATCACCCTTGTCCTAATGGGTGGTAATCTAAATCCCTTTTTTTGTGTGATTTCAGCTGATTGCCACCTCTACCCTCAGGGGTATCTATCTCATCACTAGTAAAGACAGCTCACATTTCTGTAGTGCTTTACGTTTCATAAAGTTCTTTTTTCCCAACAACTTTGTAAAAAGTAGTACAAGTATTTTCTTCATTTTACAGATGAGGAAACTGAGGCTCAGAGAGACTATGTAACTTTCCCACAGTCACACACCTAAAAGACGTCAGAAATGGTAGTTGAACTGAGGTCTTCGGACTCCCAGTGAAGTTGTTTAGTTATTGTAGAACTCCTCCTCCTCCTCTTCCTCCTCCTCTTCCTCCTCCTCTTCCTCCTCTTTTCCTCCTCCTCCTCTTCCTCCTCCTCATCTTCCTTCTCCTCTTCTTCCTCTCCTCCTCCTCTTCCTCCTTCTCCTTCTTTTCCCACTAGTCTTTATATTGTGCTTTAAGGTTTGCAAAGCACTTTACAAGTATCATCTAGCTTTATCTTCACAACAACCCTGTGAGTTAGGTGCTATTATTATCTAAGTGAAGAAACGGAGTCAGCCAGAGGTAAGGTGCTTGCCCAGGGTTATACCGCAAGTGTCTGAAACAATTTGAACTCAAGTCTTCCTGGGGACAGCTAAGTGGCGCACTGGATGGAGAGCCAGGCCTGGGAGTCAGGAAGACTCATCTTCAAATCTGACCTCAGACACTTACTAGCTGTGTGACCCTGGGCAAGTCACTTAAACTTGTTTGCCTCCAGTTTTCTCATCTGTCGAACGAGCTGGAGAAGGAAATGGCAAACCATTCCAGTATCTTTGCCAAGAGTTGGACATGACTAAAAAACGACCAAATTCTCTTCCTGACTCAAGTCAGCTCCAGCCTTCTATCCAGTGTGCCACTTAACTATACAGGCAGTATACCAGGCATCTTCCCAAGAGTCTTTAAGAGTGCTGTAAGCCTATAATGGCAGCACCATAGGCATCATTTATGGTAGACTTGGAATGAGGTGATGAAGCTTGTAAGTTGGGGGAGGGGGGTAGTTTTGCAAGTGTACAGTGGTTTGAACCAGTCTAGTTTTTGCTTCAAAACCGTTTAAACATGAATAAGCAGAGTGTGTATATAGACTTCCTAATGTGTGTGCCCTGACCAGAAATGCTACTCTGTGGTTAGTATGTCAGCGTTTTTATTTGCTGTTACTGCACTATTTCAGAGTCCTGGGGAGTGTGGGAGACAAGTTCAGTGCGAACTGAAGTGATTCTCAATGATGTATGACAGGGAATTACAAGGTCACCAGAAAATCTCTCAGCAGAATCACAGGACAGCCTGATGATGTTCATGCTGTAACAAGGTCCCTGAGCTAGCCCCAGCAGGCAGTCCCAATGGTGAAGAGGCTAACAGGCCAAGCTCCAAGTCCCTGAAGAATTCCGACTCTTTTCTCTGACTCTTTACTTAGAACAGTACTCTGACCCATAGAAACCAGCTAGAAATGAAAGGAGGCCTTTTACCTCTGGATTATGTTGGCCAGGCTTGATGGGGCTAAGCTGACAGATCAGATACACAGCCCCAAAGGTAGTGGTGGCTAAAAGACTTGTTGGAGCAATCATGACTGACCTCTCCTCACTTCCTCTAGGCTTGGCTCCAAGAAAACTTTGTAGTGCTGACCCTTCCTCTGAGGAACCTTGTTTTTTTTTCCATACCTCTGACTCTCTTAAGCTGTAAATCGCTGCCCCCTTCTGTGTAGCTGCCTTGTACCTTTATTAAATCTTGCTACTGCTTTCCTTGCTCAATACCAGTTCCGCCCCTTATTTCCCTTCTGCCTATCAGTTTGCCTTTAATTCCTTATTTGACAACGAGTCAGTCATCAAGCATTTATAAAGCACCTACTAAATGCTAGGCACTGGTTAGTCCATAGCAAGACCTCATAGGCATACTGCAGGGGTACAGAGAACATCTTTGCTTTCATTCAAATCCTGCTAAGATGTGAAAAACTTACAACAGCAAAAAGCCCCTATTAGTCCATTGTTTTGGGGACATAATTCCGGGCTTTAAGAAATGAAGCCTTGATTTCATTTGATGAGAGATTATATCTGTGAAGGAATGATTCCCACTTAGGGTGCCAGTATGATGGTAAGAGTAGAAAAGTGGTATGGAGATCAAAGCATCGATTTGCTCTCTCTCTCTTTTTTGCTTTGTTTTGTTTCTTCTTTCTCATGGATCATCCTGTTGGTTATAATTCTTCTTTGCTACATGACTAATGTGAAAATGTGTTTAATGTGAATGTATATGTAGAGTCTGTATCAGATTGCATACTGTCTTGGGGATGGGGGAGGGGAAGAAAAGGGAGAAAATTTGGAACTCAAAAGCTTGTGGAACTGAATGTGGTAAACTAAAAATAAATTAATTAATTAAAAATTAATTAATTAAGAATTTTTTTAAAAAAGAAAGAAAAGTGATATGGGAAGGAGATGGTGAGATGGAAAGAATGCTGGGTTTGGAACCAGAAGGCCAGGGTTCAAATCCCACCTCTGCCTTTTAATACCTGTGAGATCATTTCATGCCCTCTTGGCCTCAGTTTCCTCATTTGGTGGGAATGATCTCTTGTCATTCTAAGTGTGGAATAGGTTTAATAATGCACTAAAAGTGTAATTAGGAGATTTGGGATTGGCTCTCTTCTATGGGGACCTGGGGAAGTGGGCAGAATGAATAGCCTGAGCTGAGAAGGGTTTGACCTCGACTCTCAGCCAGGAAACAGTAACTTAAGACATGACTTCAAAGGGAATTCAGACTGTCTGAATCAGGAAGAATGCATCTACTTCTGGCCACTGGAAAGAGCTGATGTGATACAGACAGGCTTCTGTGGAAGGAGTGCATCAGTCAACGAGACCACATGCACCTATTGAAACTAAGCCCAGATGCTAGCTTGGAATCACCAAGGAAGTGTTGAAGGGTAGAATCAGACTTAATGATCAGGTAAGTGATATGCTTCAGGTAAATGTACAAGGTCAAGAATTCCAAGGACACAGAACCATAAAGATGTCCAAGATGGCAGTAAAGGATTGCTGCTGCCAGCCTAGGCCAGGGCAGGCTTCCTCCTTTATCCAAAGTAGGAATAGGTGGGGTCAGATGCACTCCCAGGGACCAAGGCAGGACTGAGAGGGGCCAGTGCTCTGGTTGAGCAAAAATGCAGCAATGCTCAACAAAGATGCAGCAAAGATGACCCTGGGAAAAGACTATTCAGAATTAAATTCTGTAGACTCTAAAATAGAATCATAGATCTAGAGCTGAAAGGGACCTTAAAGGTGAGGCCACCTAGTCCAACTACCCTGTTTTACAGAGGAGGAAACAGGTTCAGTGAGATCACACAGGAAAAGAGCCTGCGGATGAGGCCCTCTGCCCCCAGAACCTCATGCTCTTTCCACTCTGCTGTGCTTAGTCCATTCTCTCCCTTTCACAAATGAGAAAACCAAGGCCAAAGGGAGTGAGATGTTTAAGGGACACAGATGTTTAAGGGCTGCTCTGGAACTAGGATCCAGGTCTTTTGATTCCTACTTAAGTCACCCACAATCTTTCAGTCTGGTGATTTTCATTTTGCTTGAGGGGAAAAATCCCAAGCTTACAAGTGGTGATATTTCCCTTTTACTAGTGCATAAATGATGTTTCTAATTTAAATGCAGCATGTAATTGTGATGGTACTTGGTAATGTTTGTGTGACCACTTCTACAATAAAAATTTGTTACTTTGAATGTTTTTACTTCTAAAAATAAATTTCTGTGAAATTTTAAAAAAAGAATTAAGTTCTAAGAAAGATTTGAGAATCTCATTATACCTGGCAGATCAAAAATTTTCATCAAAATCTCCCATAGGCCACAAATCTCAATAATGACTGATTATCTACCCTATGCCCAACATAAGGATGAAATGAGAAAAAGAAACCAGAGATAGGTGTCCTGTGGCACAGTGGGCCACAAGCACTGGGCTTGGAGTCAGGGAGACTCCTCTTTCTGAGTTCAAATCCAGCCTTGGATGGCAAGTCACTTAACCCTATTTGTCTCAGTTTTCCCACTTGTAAAATGAGCTGGAGAAGGAAATGGAAAACCACTTTAGTATCTTTACCAAAAAACCCCCAAATGGGGTCACAAAGAGTTGGACATGACTGAAATGACTCAACAGTGTCTGTAAATCCAGCCAACTTGTGATAAGACTTTACTGGCTAGAAGGTCAGAGTTCTGAAAATTTGGCTAGCTCAGTACTTTTTGTGTAGGTCCAGAGATAGAGAGCAGCCCTAGAAAACTTGCCCTGAGATCATAGCACTCTGTGGATCATTATCCAATCAGACCCATAGCTGATGAGTCCTTGAGGGACCAGGACCAGCCAGAGGACACATTAGTTAAAATATATACATAAATATGAAAAATATAATAATCAGCAAGGCAGATAAAGTGACAATAAAGGCTGCCTTCACGTACACTTGGGGAACAATCTCAACCTCCCATGCGTAATTTTGTGCCAGTGTGGAAAGAACACATATGACTTGAACACATGTATGGAGAAGCTATGATAAGGGAGAGATGTATGACCAGGACACATGCCTAGCCAGGGAAATTCTTATCTCCATTGGTGCAAGGCTGCCAATGCCCTTTGGTGATGTCGGCATCTCGTTACCATCACTTAATAATGTTACACTCATCTTCTCTAGGGTCTTTGCTAGGTGCCTTGGTTACTTATCTGCTCTGTGCTGCAATCTACTGGGCGTCAACTCTTCCGACTCGTCCACTGAACTAAAGGGTAGAGGTGAGAGGGTAGGTTGAGTCTGTAAGCCACTATTCCTAGCTAAGGGCAGCCTTTACTTATATTTTCTTTTTTTCCGCAGTCTTTTTACTTGGTTCTAATATTTCTTATTGTCTTGTGAAATCACTGAGTTCTGTTATGCTACATTCTGCTTTTCAGGAAGCCCCACTCCTGGGGTAAGATGTTCTGACTTCTATTCTAAGCTATTAACTCTTCCAGGTTTACTTATCACTTGCTTCATTGTTTCTAGTTTCTGGTTTAGGAGTCTTTGTGGCCAAACCATCTTTTCTCCAGGCCCCACTTTGTACTTGTGGAGTTATTTTTTTCTTTTCACTTGACTTTATGGGCTTCTCTTTACCTACGGTATTTCTTTGTTGTTTCAGGCATTTTCTTCTGTTTACTGCCTCCAGCCTCACTCTCTGAATTGGCCTTTTGTGCTAGTCAGACCAGATCTTCTCCTTTCTGAACCCATGGTTGTGGTTACCTGTGCTGCTCTGGACAATCTGTATCTGGTGGCTAAGACTGTCCATCCCTGTCTTCTGGGACCATCTCCTAGTGACTTACTATGGATCTGGGCATAACATAGATTTTTACTATTTTTATAATCATCATCACCATCTGAGGAAAGTGTTATATGAAATTCTAGACCTGTTCTAAGGAACAAAAGTCTATCGTACTTCTATCTGTGTATATACGTTATCTTTTAGCAAAACAAACCATGATCTGACCTTTGTGTTGTATTTATCTTACGTAAAAGCAAAACACACACTGAAGAATCCATCTAAGTTGTACTTAAAGTATTAAGATTATATCCATGACCTTTAAAAAAGTACCAGATCTCCTTCACCATCTAATGCATTATCAAGTCAGGGGATGGTGCCGTTACCTATGTAAGCAGGAGGGCAGCACATGAAAACAGAGAGAGCTCAGGCCAGTTTAAGCCTAGAGGGAGAACTATAGCAGAGCAGTGCAGCTCTGGAGGGATGGGTTACTCCAGTTGATGTTTTTATATTCTCCTCTGTTGTCCCTGGGAGAAATCTCATGCATTGGGCTCTGTGGAATGCTGCCTGAAATCTTGGACACTTTGAACACCAAAAGGCTAGAAAGTTATTTCTTCATGTCACATTGTCAACAACAGTTATTTCTTTGATACTTTATGTTTATATATAATACTTATATATATTATAATTATTATGTATTTGTAAATATATGATATAAATTTATAATTACCTTAATAATTATAAATTTATAATTATATAGTTATAAATCATATTTATAAATATGATTGTATATATATATATTTATATTCCTCGATACTTTCTCCCTATATGTGGAAATGCCTGGAGCCTTGACAACAAGGAAATGTTTATTTCCTAGCTTCCCATATGGACCTAGATCAGAAGTTCTTAACCTGGGATCTGTGAAGTTCTAAAAAAATATTTTGATAACCCTATTTCAACACAACTGTTCTCCTTGATAATCCTATGTGTAATCCTATTTTATTCATTTAAAAACATTATTCTGAGAGGGGGTCCATAGGCTTTGCTAGAATGCCAAAGAGGTCCATGACTCAAAAAAAGTTAAGAACTCCTTGGCTAGTATATCAGATAAGTTTCAAATGTAATGCAGGCAGATTTTCCACTTGGTTGTTTCAGAGGAACTAATAATCACACCTAGTGTCCGGGTTGTGAGATATCTAGCTCATTGTATATGATGTTAGAAGTCCAGACCTCAGTTTCCTCTTGGAAGCCTGAGCCCCAGGCTTGCTAGAAAGATGATGTCATATATGCATGTAATACACTTGGATCTTTCTCAGGGGCTTTGAAAAATTTCCACATAGAATAAAGTTGAATGACACAGCAAGATCTGATATTACCAATGAACATATAAATAGATGTCATCAGTGGAAATCCTTACCCAAAATTTGCAGTATATAGGGAGGATTTATTATTCAGTATTTTGTATGTTTAAAGAGAAAGTATGTTTTTGCTCTTCATTTCAATTTGGTATTTCTTAAATGCCTGCTCTGTGAGGTACATTGTGCCAAGCCAGGGATAAGGGCAGCCAAGAGTGACCAGGTGGTGTCTGGCTAGTGCTGATGGCTCAGGTTAACAAGGTCTCGAGTCTGGGAGAACAGATGGAGTCCATAGAAGAGCAGAGGCAACCCTAGAGTGGGCTCAGACCCTGAGGCTGTGGCTGTTGGCCATGTATCCTGATGTCAGATGCCTGCTGGGTGTAGACCATGTGTCACAATAGGTTTTAATCATTGCCAGGAGATGAATATAGGGTAAGCCTTTTCCTTAATTTGGTAAAGTGAGGAGACTCTCACTCTTCAGAAGGAAAAAAGAACCACCTGGTTTCTCTGGCTTCTTTCAAGTCTCACCTCAGATCCCATCTTCTTCAAGAAGTCTTTCCTGTGATCCCTCCTCATCCCCACTCCCTCACAGTTAATGCTTCCCTCTGAGATTTTGTTTTTGTTGTTCAGTCTTTCAGTCCCATCTGACTCTTTGTGACCCTGTGGACCAGAGCACACCAGGCCCTTCTATCCTCTACCATCTCTCAATGTCTTTCCAAGCTCATGTTTGTTGTTAACATGATGCAATCTATCCATCTCATCCTTTGCCATCTCCCTTTCCTTTTGCCATCAATGTTTCCCAACATCCGGGTCTATTCCAATGAGTCACGTCTTCTCGTTATGTGGTCAAAGTATTTAAGCTTCAGCTTCAGTATTTGACCTTCCAGTGACTATCCTGGATTGATTTAAGTATTGACGAATTTGATCTCCTTGCTATCCAAGGGGCTCTCAAAAGTCTCACTGTCTTATCATGGTGGAGAGGCTAGAATAGCTTAATGAAACTATGAGCTATGCTGTGTAGGGTTACCCAAGATGGACAGGTTGGAGAGTTCTGACAAAAGGAGATCCACTGGAAAAGGAAATGGCAAACCCTCTGTGATTACCTTTCATCTATCCTGTACATATCTTGTATGTATGTGGTCTCCCCTATTAGAAGGTAAGCTCCTTGAGGGCAGAGACTTTCTGTTTCCCCTTCTTCGTATCCCCAGTGAGTATCACGTAGCAAATACTTAATAAAGTCTTGTTAACTTGACTTGAGCAAGTTGTCTGGCAAAGAAATAAGATTTATGAATGTAAACAAATTGAAATCAAAGTATCTCCCATTTATTAGTTAAATTCAGCCCTGAAAGAAAATAGGGTGGAATGCTAATAATTGAAGAAGACATCAAACATCACATGATACTAAGTCAAAGGCTATTACTTATTAATGATAATGAAGCTAAAACACTTTTTCTAGTGAATTTTTCCATGGTCAAGGTTGATTAGTCCATTGTCAAGCTATGAAAATCAAAAGAATGTCAGGGTCCATATAACAGTACAGTGAATGATAACTTAATCATGGCAGTCTCACCACAATTTGCATAATGGTCATTAATTCTACAATGCAAATCACACTAGTTTTTCAACAACTATGAATCTATGTTTGGGGAAGATCAGCCGACAAGAGAGTGACTAGAGATCCCTTTGCAAGACCTTTGCATTTGTAAAAGTACCAGAAGGAAAGAGTGTTTGATATTAATCTCTACATCTTTCGGTTTGTCTGAGAGATCTTATTTAGTCTTATAAAATCTCAGAAAATGGACTAACTTTTTAAAGATGCCCATCTACTGTAGGTTAAGATTCAGTAAAAGGATTGCTGCAAAATTTTGCAAGGCCCAGTGTGGAATCACCAACACCACTTGAGGCAGTTAGATGATTCAGTAGAAAGAGCATCGAAGTCAGGAAGTCCAGAGTCCAAATCCAGCTTCTGAGATGTATTAGCTGTGTGACCCTGGGTAAGTCACTTAACCTCTGTTTGCCTCAATTTCCTTACATGTAAAATGTGGCTAACAATAGTACCTCCAGGGGTGTCATAAAGATAAAATGAGATAATATTTGTAAGAAATTTGGAAACCTCAAAGTGCTGTATAAGTGGTAGCTATTATTTTGAATGTTTGAACAATTATTTCAATTAAAATATAGTTCAATAATATTCAAAATGTTTGAGTATTTGGGGATATCCTCCTGTCTGACCTGGCAAAGATGCAGGCCATCTATGCCTGCCAATCCTGTGCAGCTCTAGTTCATCTCCTCCTGATGGGGATGGGATATGAACCCCTAAAAGGAAAAGAGCGTGTCTTTGAGATCTGGACCTATTTTGACTATTCAAATAGTCATGATTAATAGACAAAGTCATAGGACTGTAACAGAATTGAAATCTATTGGGATAAGAGAATACTGGGGGACTACATGGAATGGAAATTTAAATTCTTGACCAACCTAATGTAAAAAAGAGCGTCACCACAGAATCATAATAAAATTTAGACCTAGAAATCACGTAGCCTAACTCCCTCATTTTATGGATGAGAAATTGAGGCATAGAGAAGCTTATATAATTAATCAAAACAGAATAAGGATTTGAACTCAGCTCCTCTGACTCAAAACCTAGCGCTCTTTCTCCCAAGCCTTGCGGCTTCCTTCACTAGTGAATGGTTCTGGAGTAAGAGACTAGTTTCCATAAATTTTTTTGACACTTTTACTATGTTTTGCCTTTTCTCTGGGGTTAAGTAAGGGCAACTGTAAATTAGATACTGTTAGCTTGAATGCTTGCATGGGCCCTGGGACTCTTTTGTCCACATCATTGGAGACTTAAACATGAGGTATATTCTGATATTCTCAGAGGAAATACGGGTAGGGACAAAATGAGTCAGATTCTGAGGTTCTTAGGAAAATTCCTGACTCCAGGCCCAGCGTTCCATCCATTTCTATACCTAGGTGCCCCTTGATTTGTATATAGAAGACACAAAAATATTGTATAGATGGGAGAGTAAGCATATAGGTCAATAGTCATCGATATTTTTCTTGGTCACTTTTTCGGGTATTAATAGTGTCCATGATTTCTCCTATACCTTTTGAATCTTTTCCGCTTTCAGATACTTGTATATTGATCCTCTAATAAATATGTCCCCTCCAGCACAGATCTGTGGCCGTACTCAGTCTTTTCTGGTCAGGTGGCTAAAGTGAGGGACACCAGTTGGATGGCCTGTGTGCTCCACTGGTATCCTGTCAATATCCAACAAAATCAAGTGGGAGTGTTGAAGTTTAAGGGTGGTGGTACCCCTAAATAGTGATGCACACGTCCTGCCTCAAAAGAATTCGACCCAAGCCTTCTTTCAGACAAAGACAAGGTTTATTAGATCACTGGTCTGAGTGGGTGAGATTTTAAGAATCTGCCATATTTGTGACACCTGTATTAATAAGCAGGACAGATTGAATCTGAGCATTGGCCAGACTCTTAAGGAATCTGAGCACTTTATTGGAGGCAAGGTGGATCTTTTATGCGGAAGACTGTGGGAACAGAGAAAGGGTCTAGATGGAATTAAGGAGTGGCTGTCTAGAATGGGGCCAGGTGAAGACAATAAAAGGGCACTTAATTAACCTGGAGGGGCTGATTGACTCAGGGTAATGAACGCCAGGGACCTGGGCCACATGGGAAAGTCCAAGGCTCTTCCTTTTTGGGGTCCAGATCTCAAAGACATGGTCTTTTCCTTTTAGGGGTTCATATCCCAACTCCATCAGGAGGAGATGACCTAGAGTTGCACAGGATTGGCAGGCACAGATGGCCTGCATCTTTGCCGGGTCAGACAGGAGCATATCCCCACCAATGAGATCCCAGATCCTTTGGATTGTGTGTGTATTGAGTTTGTTTCAGGCACTGTGCTAGATGCTGGGGATTCATACAAAAATAAAAATCCTTGCCTTTAAGGAGTTTACATTCTGCTGGGGGTTGGGAGCCAGGAGTGCAATAATATGTACCCAGGTAAGTAAATACAAACTATCTACAAAGTAAACTTGTGGCATAGGAGACCACTAGCAACTGGGGAAATCAATAAAACCCTATTATTATCCAAAGTAGCTCCTGAGCTACAGATTCCAGGAGGTTGAAGTTAAGGGAGAACATTGAAAGCAGGAGGGGACAGCCTGAGCAGAGAAGCAGAGTTGGCGGTTGGAGATGGACTGTCATGGATGGGAAGCAGCCAGTTTGGCTGGAACATTGAGTGCATGAGGAGGAATACTGTGTAATCAGCCTGGAAAAATAGGTTGAAGCCAGATTGTGCGATGGGCTTTGGGCTTTAAATGCCAAGCAGAGTAGTTTGTATTTTATCCTTAGAGGCTTAATGCAACCACTGAAGCTTCTCCAGTAGGGAAGTGGCACAGTCAGACCTATGGAGTCATGATATCAGTTTGGCAGCTGTATGGAAAATGCATTGAAGTGGAAAGAGTCTGGAGACAAGGACAATAATTACGAGGCTACCACAGTTAATCCAGGTGAGAGGCGATAAGGGCCCAAGCTATGGTATTGTCCATGTGCGTGGAGAGGAAGGGACAGGTGCAAGAGATTTTGTGTAACTAGAGTCAACAAGAATTAACAACTGATTGTACGTCAGTGGTGATTAGTAGTGAAGAGTCAAGGATGACCGACTTCTAGGGTACAAACCTAGTTGACTGTTTTGGACAGACATGTTGAATTTGAGATGCACAGAAGACATCAAAGTGAGGTCATCGGATATATAGGACTTGGACTCGGCAGAGAGATAAGGGATGGATATGTGGATTGGGGAGTCATTTGTGTAGAACTAATCATAGTTGAACCTGTGGCAGCTGATGAGGTTACCAAGAATCTGTAGAGAGAAGAGAAAGGGGTCAAGGATAGAGCCCTGAAGCATACGCACACGTAGTGAACAGGGCATGCATGATGATCCTGCAGAAAATCCTGAGCCTGATTATACCAAAGGGAAGAGAAGAGAAGAAGAAACCTTATCATAAAAACCAAGGAGGGAGACAGTATCCTTTGCCAAGAAAACCCCAAACGGGGTCACGAAGAGTCAGAATGAAATGACTAAAACACGAATCAATTGCATCACTGTTATCTGAAGCACCCTTAATGCTGATTCACCTAAGTAATAGTTATTAGCAGAGCATGTGACAGAGGACTTTCACATAGGATGTGCCTTTTCTCGTCCACATGGTAAACTTTGATGGCTTATGGGGTTCTAGATAGCATTGTTTTAGCTCATAGTTCCCTTAACGACAGCATGATATAGTGGATGGGGTACTAGACTGGGGCTGAGAAGACCTGGGTTCAAATCCTGCCTCATCTACTTACTTGCTGAAGGACTCCATGCCAGTCCCTCATACCTCATATTCCTCATTTGTAAAATGAAAGAGTTGGTTTCCGTGGCCTCTAAGGTCCCTTCCAGCTCTAAACACATGATCCCATCTTCTTTATTATTTATAATAACTATTACTATATAATTTATGCATAACTATAATTATATAGAGTGTATGATTATATTATTGTGTATTATCTAATTTATGTATAATATGATTATATATAATTACATGATTGTATATTATGATTATATATAATATATATTACATAATAATATATATAACCAAATAATCATATATATAAATTAAATGATTATATATAATATATACTTTTTATCATATAGTTCCTTTCCTACATATAATTATATGTGTTATTATGTGTTATAATAATAACTATGAGCTAAAACAATGCTATTTGGAGACCCGTAAGTTTTACCAAATGGATGAGAAGAGGCACATCTCATATGAAAGTCCTCTGTCACATTTTCTGCTAATCACCATTACTTAGGTGAATTAGCATTCACTAGGTATTTTTGTAAGCTACGGGAGCCAAATATTGTAGGTATTGTTGCCTAATAATGCAGAGAGACCCAACTTTCCCAAAACGGACCCACGTCCTAAACGTTAGACTTGTAACCCAAACAAAAGCAGTGCCATCGACATTGAGGTTATCGTACCATAAAGTGAACTTCCGCATCTTAAGTCTCTAAAATTGTCATGATGTACTTGAATCAACTGGAGCATTTCCTCACGTATGTGAAGCCAGTCCAGGACCAAAGTAACCTGGGGTCTGCCTCTATTCGTAAATTCTCATGAGCTTTCACTGGTGTATTTACTTTTGCTGTCCTGTACAGGCACTACGAAATTCACCACCTGCTTAGTGGCAGCACTGGGGCTAGAATCCAGGCTTTATGTGCTTTTTCCATCATCCCAGGATACCTTCTCTGGCTTAATCAGTGCAATATATGCAAGCTTGGTTATCATCAAATGTCATCTTCTCTTCATAACATTTAAAAATTATGTTTAAAATGCTTCAAGATTCTTTAAGCATTATATTTTTAGAAACTGTTTTAGTACCGCACTTAAATGGTCTGAAGACTTATTTACAACTCAAAAAATGAATGAATGAATAAATAAAGCATTTATTATGTGCTTACTATGGGCAAAGCACTGTGCTAAATAGAAATAGAAAAGTAAAACAGTCCTTGCCCACAAAGACCTAACATTCTAATAGGGGAGATATGCATATGGAACATCTCAGCTTCTAGTTAGATGGAAAATTCCCAAGGTCCTTAGGGTACAGTGGCAAAGAAGATCTTATGCTGCTTCTTTAATATCATTTCCACTGATAAAATCATGTAAGTTTCCAATACTGAATCATTTAACGGTGCCAAGGACTTTCCCTTCTGGATCTTCAGTAGCTGTGGGTGTAGCACCTGCAAGGGGGATTGCCAGGCTGCATCTCCACAAGTGGGGCAATTAGGTGGCACCATAATATACAGAGCTCTCTTTGTGAGTTCAAATCTGGCCTCAGACACTTAACTAGATAGATATGTGACCCTGGGCAAGTCACTTCACCCTGTTTGCCTTAGTTTCCTCATCTGTCAAATGAGCTGGAGAAGAACATGGCAAACCAAGAAAACCCCACATGGTATCACAAAAAGATACAACTGAATAACATCACATCAATACAACCAATTTCTTTTGTTATTATTTTATTTATTTTTTGCCCAAGGTCACACAGCTAGTAAATGTCAAGCATCTGAGGCCGGACTTGAACTCAGGTCCTTCTGACTCCAGGGCCAGTGCTGTACTCACTGCACCACCTAGCTGCCCCATTACAACCAATTTCTGTTGAGTATCCATTTGTTCCACCCAACCTCTTGGGCCTAAGTTTATATACCTTTCAACAGGGGGGAATAAGATGTGTTTTAAATACTTTTTACTCTTGCCCATAGTTAAAAATCTATCTTATGTAGAATTTTTTGGTCTTTTTTTTAGGGCCCTCTCTCAAGATGATCAAGATGATACTCACCTCAAAATGGAGGATATAATCCAAATAGTAAGTGTGCCCACATTTGTGTCCCATCACTATAGGTTAAATCTCTGAACATGACCTCCCTCTCCCTACCAAGTAGCCACTGAGTTAGCATTTGACTGAACATGCTCTTTGAAAAGACTATGGGAAGACTGTCACTATGTTGAGGGGCATAGTTTCAATTTGTTATGAAGGTGTTTTTCCCCCTCTCTTTGTCTTTCTCAGTGGGAGGAGTAGGAGGGAAGTTTTAAGGTTTACAACATGCTTTCTCTTTTTCTAATTAATTTTTTTCAATTAACAAGCATGCATTTTAATCGAAAAAATTTAATTAAAAAAAACCTTCTCTAAATATGAGATGCTATTGTATGGCGGATTCCCTGAGGTAAACTTGTCACCATCTCTAACCCTGGCTTAGAGTTGTTATGTTCAGTGATCAGTGTTAGGTTTGAAGATTTTGAGCTCTTAAAGACCTACTTATTTCAGAAATGGAAGCTGAAAGCCAGTATTTTGCTAGAGTAGAAGTAAAATGTGATGGCATACCCTCAGTATTGACACAAATAGGTTAGAAGACAGGCTGGGATTGTGGAAGAAGCACTGTCACTGGACACAAAGGACCTGAGTTCAAATTATGACTCTGCATCTATGACTATTCTGTATAATAAACCTGGCTAAGTTATTAAACCTTTCTAGGCCTCAGTTTCTGTACCTATAAAATGAGCTGGGTTGGACTAGATGAGCTCTGAGGTCCTTTCTGGCTGAAGTTCTATGATCTGATGACAAGATTAAAGACACCTTCATATAGTTAATACTGAATTTCTCTTGCTTTCTTGCAGCCTGACTGTCCTAAAGCAGAATGCTTTGAAACCCTGTCAGCCATGGAACTTGCTGAACAGATCACACTGTTAGATCACATAGTGTTCAGGAGCATCCCCTATGAGTAAGTGCCCACCACCATCCCCTAAGAACCTCCAGAGTCCCTCTTTGGGCAGGCATCCTTCCCTCTAGGTGTTGGAGAGGTCAGTGCCAGTGTGCATGGGTAACCTCCTCAGGATCAGGCTTAAGTGTTGACCTGATCCTGCTGAAGTGTATTCCAAGCCTGTTTGTGTTTCTGAGATGCTGAGCACGAGGGCCTCCAGGCTCTCCTTGCTTCCCTGTATCATGTTGCATGTGGTCACTGTGCCCCTAGATTTCACAATCAACCGCATTCTTTCCCTAGTTTTGTGGGCCAACAGCCTCTTCCTTTTTTACTCACTTGAACCACTGCAAGAATTTCTCTAATTCTAACTCCTGCCAGGTAAAGCAACAACAACAAAATAGGACAGACCTGGGGGCAGGGCAGAGAATGGGTTAGAACAGTCCTGTCACACTCAAATACAAAAAGGTACCACTAATCCATACCAAGGGATCTCTGCAGGCCACATGTTGAATTAGTTTTAAAATCTAATATCATCTGCGTATTACTGTATTTTTATTTATCTTGTTAAATATTTCCCAAATACATTTTAATCAGGTTTGGGCTTCACTTGGCAGCATGCTTGACATCTCTGGGTTGGGGGATTTTTAGGCGATATTTTCAGTCATCTATCATCTATGTAGTACCTATGTGTGCCAGGCACTGAGATAACTAGCTGAAGAGTTGCCTCTGAAAAAAAATGTGAATGAGCTCATACACTTAGGAACATTAAACAGCCTAGAACCTTGGCTTTGGGCAAATAAGACACTGGGTGGTTTCAGTCCAGTGATGCTGATGGAGCTAGAGCACCCACTGTGGGCCTGGCTTTTCCAATGCTTCCTTGCCCTGGCATGTCAGCTACCCTAAAGGCAGCTAACTGTTTCTCCCTTTAGGAGTCTAGAAGTAACCCTGAGGAGCTGGTTTTCTACTATTGTTGCTCATGAGCCCTCACTGAATACCAGCCAGCCAGACTTAATTATCTTTTAGAAAGAAGTATTTAATGAGATGCTATAGTAAAAACAACCCTCCCCGAGTCTGTGACCCATTCTTGCACACAAAAGACCTCTGGGGAAGATGGGCTCAAGCTTAGAAAATACATGTGAGGAAGGGGCAGCTTGAGGGGTAATGGAGAGAGAACTGGGCCTGGAGTCAGGAAGACTCTTTTTTCAGAGACCTACTATCTGTGTCACCCTGGGAAAGTTACTTCTGTTTTCCTCAGGTTCCTCAATTGTGAAATCAGGAGCTTAGCAGTCGATACCTCCCAGAGTTTTCGTGAGGATCAGATGAGATATTTGTAAAGCACTTAGCACATAGTAGGTGCTATATAAATGCTTATTCCCATTCCCTCTTGATTATTAGAACTCCTTTCCTCCCTTTGTGTAGTCCTCATGAAGTTTCCCTTTGGTATACATTGCTCTCTGTAGGGTCCCAAGACTTCTTCAAGCATTTCTATTGGTTCCCAGTGTAAATGATGCCATCTGTCACTGCTGCTCCAAGGGTACTACCATCAGTGCTGATGGGAAAGTCCCAGTTTTCCCAACTTCTCAAATGTCACAAGACTTTTCATCAACAGTTAAGGGGCAAGAAATGACAATTCGCCTACTTCCACATCAGTGATTTCCTCTCAGGGGTAATCCTGCTATTATAATGCCAGTTTGCCAATTGGCTTGCTGTTTTATCTAAGCCTCACAAGGCATGACTAATCCTCCGCATTTAACTACAAGACATTTCTTTCCTTTGTGGCATTATCCACTTTGATTCAGTCCATACATAGTTTACCCCTTTGGCGGATTTCATAACTCAATCAAAGAGTTGTTTTCCCTAATAAAGGTATCAAGGTATGGAACATCTTCTCAGTTGCGTTAATCAGGGTTGAGGAATGTTGGACATCCCTCCTACAGGTAAAAGGAAAAGATACAAAAAATGCTGCTCCCAGTTGACAATTTTTCTCAGTGTGCCCAGTGTTGGGAATTCAAAATGAGTCTCTGGCTTATCTAAAGCTTAGCTGCACAGGAATATTTTTGGTTTCTGGAATACTACTTGACTTCTGTATACATTTCTTTATATTATTTTGTCTTTCCTGGCAATCAGAGATGTCTCTATAGTGATCCTATGGCAGAGAAAGTACCAGACATTTGTGTAAGAAAATAAGAAAGTGAAAGAATCCTTGTCTCACTGGCCCCAAGATGGCAAAACTTGAACAATTATAGCTATGAGCTATCATTAATTAGAGTGGAATCATCTAAGGTGTTCAGTATAACTAAAGTGGGGCATCTCAATCCTGGACAAGGCCTAGAATTGTAAATACATCTAACATTATTAAAATTAATAATAAGAAAGGACTTTGTAAACTGTAAGGCACTATATAAATATGAGCTAGGAACATCATCATTACTATTTGCATAGCTACCATTTTTTAAAGCTAATTGACCTTAGCTGTTGTTTGTTTGTTTGTTAAACTTTCAGAGAATTTCTTGGGCAGGGTTGGATGAAATTGGATAAAAATGAAAGAACACCCTACATTATGAAAACCAGCCAGCACTTTAATGATGTGAGTAATCATAAAAAGTAAAAGATTTTTGGATATGCTCCAGGAATATGAACATCAGGGCATAAATCTCCTTTAAAACAAATGCCTTATTTTTTTTAAAATCCAGAAGTGATGGAATGTTAAAGCTAACTTTAAAATCCTCCAGAAGCACAAAAAGATGCACTTACTCTTGGTTTCATGACTAAGTGTCTAATATTTTGGTGCTACTCAACCATGGCCAAGTAGAAGGTCTAAACTGAATTCAAAATTCTTGCTACTTTAATGAAATATTGGTAATACATATCTCTTCATCAAAATGCAGGTGGGCAATATGTGACCTCAATTGTCATCATTTTTTTGATGAATGGATCTGGGTAATTTTCCATCTCTGGTCCACCTTTTACCTATCTGCCAAGAAAACCCCAAATGGGGTCAGAAAGAGTCAGACACAACTCAACAACACTAGGTGGAGCAGTGGATAGAGTGCCAGGCCTGGAGTAAGGGAGACCCATCTCCTGAGTTAAAATCTGACTTCAGACACTTCCTAGCTGTGTGACCCTGGGTGAGTCACTCAACCCTCAGTTTCCTCATTTGTGAAATGAGCTGGAGAAGGAAATGGCAAACCACTCCAGTATGTTTGCCAAGAAAACTCCAAATAAGGTCATGACTATTTGGATATGACTGAAATGAATGAGCAACAACTCCAGATATGGCCTTAGCAAAGGTATTCTCACCTCCCAAATTCTGGATGCTTTGTTTCTTTCTCCTAGTGCATTTTAAGAATATATCAACTCTTGTGGCTAACCTGTCACATACTTAGTCTGCAATCCTCTATGAACTGGGAAATCTCTCTCAAATGGTACTTTTTTATATGTGTTACTATGATAATTGAGGTTCATAATGATGACGTTGAAGAACTTCAAGACCCTTTTGAATTGTCCAAAGAGTTGTTATGTTTAATATCCGATTCAATTCAACAGACATTAACTGGTCACTTTGTACAGGGCACCATGCTAAACAGTGGGTATACGATGGTTACTATTTTGGGTGTTAAGCATATTTTATCCTATTCTAATTCTCTGTCAAGGGGGACTCTATGTATGGTGTAAATGATTAACAAAAATATCCAATTCACTGGCCCTGCAGAGAGTCCCTCTCTCCACTCTAGAGGTGCACAAGGTTTCATTAGTTGATTTTTGTAGGGAGCATAATTGCCTGCAGAAAGTTGCATTGAGAGTAGTGTTATCGAGACATTTATCATCTTCCTTTTATCGTCTGTGTTAAATAACATGCTTGTTTTTCCGCAAATGCTTCCCTCTAAGTCTCGCTTCTTCTTGGCTTTATGTGTTAGATGAGTAACCTTGTGGCATCCCAGATAATGAATTATGCTGATGTTAGCTCCCGGGCCAATTCCATTGAGAAATGGGTTGCTGTTGCAGATATCTGTCGATGCATGCACAACTACAACGGAGTACTGGAAATCACCTCAGCCTTAAACAGAAGTGCAATCTACAGGCTGAAGAAAACTTGGGCCAAAGTCTCTAAACAGGCGAGTAACGATGAGCTGTAGACATCATTCCAAAGATGACTTTCTCTTAGGAGGCAGAGGCCACTGAACAGAGTGCCAAGATAAATATTGCTAATTAGGAAATCATTTAATAAAGTGAGCGGTGCAGTTGCCAAAGTGAGGTGCCCACTTGGATAATTATTGTGTTCTTGACACTAATTAATCTCCCTTCTGTTCATTTCCAAACCAGTAATTTTAAGGAAAAAGATAATTTAAACCAAAACATCCACAGAAATATTTGGGGAAGAAAACCTAACTTCATTGGTTGTCAGATTAGAATATTTTCCTACAAACCCCTAGGCCCAAGTAGCTTCCCAGGAAGCTCACTTTGCTACTGCTAGTCTGGATTTTTTCCAGCATGTGCTTTCTTTTTCCCTTTCCTCCCCCCCTGGAGAACAGCGGGGGTAGGGGGTTTGGGGAAGGGAAGGGTGGTGACTAAGCCCCTGCAACAAATATGCATAATCAAGCAAAACAAATTCTCAAATGGGCCATATCCAAAAATGTGTGTATTACTCTTCATAGCTAGCCCATCTATCCCTTTGACTTCAGGAGATGGGTACCATGTTTCGTTATGAGTCCTCTAGAATCATGATTGATCATTCCATTAATCAGAATTCTTGAGTCTTTTAAAATTATTTATTTTTAGAATGTCATTATAGTATTACGCATTGTTCTCTGGTTCTGCTAACATCCCTGCATTACTTAAACATGAAGTTCAAGTGACATCCCAGATCTCACCACTTTTCCATCTGTATAGATAAAATTCCCTCCTCCCATTCCTTCCCTTTTCTTCCCTAGTGTATCCTTTCCCCTCTTTCCACTCAGCTCTGATCTTTCCATTAGGAATGTTTGGAAGTGCTTGTGTTCATTAAAGGCTCATTTTTCCTCGGTAGGATTATACTCATTTTGTTGGGTAAATTACTCTCAGGTATAAGCCTATATCTTTTGCCTTTTGGAATATCACATCGCATGTTCTCTGCTCCTTTAAAGCGGTAGCTACTCATTTTTGTGTAATCCCAACTGTTATGGTTCCTTGGTACTTAAACTTTTTTTCCAAGCTGCTTTGACCTGGAAGCTCTGGATTTTGGCCGTGACATTCATAGAACTTTTCATTTGGGGGTTTCTTTCAGGTAGAGACCAGTGCTCTCTGGCTCTAAGTTATCTAGGCAATTTTCTTTCGTGATTTCTTGAAATATGATATCTGGGCTCTTTATTACCTCTCATGCTGTTAATTCTCTTTTCAGATCTCTCCTTTATAATTTTCATTTCTTTGTTCTTTCCTCAGTTTCTCTCATTTTATTGATATAATTTTAAAATTCATTTTTGACACTTGCACTATTTCTTTTAGGGATTCTAACCGATCTTTTGGACAATCTTTGTTTTTCTTTAAGGCTATTTATAGGTGTTTTGGAGTTATCTTTCTCTTTTGGGTTTGTGTCTTGGGTGTCCTGGGTCTCAAAATAGTTCTTTAAAAAAAACTCATTCTTCCAGTATTCAGAAGTTGCTTGCCTGGCCAGCAGCTCTGGCGGCTCCATCTGTGGCCCTGCCCCCTCTAACAAACCCCTTCACTACCAGCCTGGCTGAGTAGGGTGTGAGGCCTTGGTCAACTGTGCACTACTGGCCTGATTCAGAGATCTAGCCAGAGTCTACGATCCTGGCCCACCCCTCTTCCTTTGTTTCTGCCCTGGTCACTTGCCTATAGGTGGTACTGGAAAGATACCCTACTGTGGTTTCTCCTATATCCCAGTCACTGCTAAGTCCCGTGTTCTTCTTAGATCATTTCTAGAGCAGCTGTGGGGGGAACTGGGATGCTCCACCATCTTCATTAGACTTTTCCCAGTCTGATTCTTTATTAACCAGCACAATGAAGTAAGAAGAATCCAAGCCAGGAGCAGTACATCTCATTTTCTCCTCAATTTGAGATTGGAATACTCCAAGGGGAGAGAGGGGAAATGTCATTGAGTAAATAGAGATGGCCCCAGTTTTTTCCTTCTTTAGCTATCTCATAGTTTTGCCAGTCTGATCCCAGAATCTCATTACTGCTTTTTAAAGGTAATTGTCATCCCTTTTTCCTAGTTCCTATTACAACATTTCTTAGCCTTCTTTAAGAATAATATCAAACTTTGCCAGTAGAGCAATTCATTTTATTTTTTAAAATAATATTTTATTTTCCCCCAACTACATGTAAAAAACAATTTTTAAACATTTGTTGGTTTTTTTTTAAAAATTTGAGTTCCAAATTTAATTTCCCCCTTCCTTCCCTCCCCTTTCCCTGAGATGGTAAGCAATCTGATATAGGTCATACAAATATAATCATGTAAAATATTTACATATTAGTCATTTTGTGCAAGAAGACTTGAACAAAAAAAAAAGAAAGAAAGTGAAAAACAGTATGCTTTAGTCTGCATTCAGACAACATCAGTTCTTTCTCTAGATGTGCATAAAATTTTCCATTATGAGCCCTTTGGGGTTACCTTGGATCATTATATTGCTGAGAATAACTGAGTCATTCACAGTTCTTCATCGTACAGTATTCCTGTTCCTGTGTAAAATGTTCTCCCGGTTCTGTTCACTTCACTATGCATCAGTTCATGTAAGTCTTTCCAGGTTTTTCCAAAGTCATCCTATTTGTCATTTCTTTTTTTGTTTCTTCTTCTTCAGTATTTTTTGGGTCTCATTTAGCAAGCCATTGACTTGTTTTTCCTGATTTTCTTGCATCATTCTCATTTCTCTTCCCAATTTTTCCTCTATTTCTCTCATTTGCTTTTTCAAATGCTTTTTGTACTCTTCCGTGGCCTGAGACCAATTCATATTTTTCTTGGAGGCTTTTGATGTAGGCTCTTTGACTTTGTTGACTTCTTCTGGCTGTATGTTTTGCTCTTTTTTTTGTCACCAAAAAAAGATTCCAAAGTCTGAGTCTGAATCTGTATCCATTTTCGCTGCCTGGCCATGTTCCCAGCCAACTACTTGACCCTTGAGCTTTTTGTCAGCGTATGACTGCTTGTAGGATGGAGAGTACTTCGTCCCAAGCTTGAGGGGCTGCACTGCTATTTTCAGAGCTACTTCTACACACAAGTCTCTGCCATACCAACGCTCCTCGTCCCCCATGAACCACCAACCCAGACCTCAACTCAGATCTAAGCAGGCTCTTCATTTCCTCTCTGATCCCCTGCTTAATTCCTCCCACGGGGCGGGCCTGGGGCCAGAAGCAGCTGCAGCTGGAGCTCTGGCAGCAGCCCCAGAACTGCACCACTTCCGTGCCTCCGGGACTGGGGCCAACCATGCACTCTTTTCACTCTGTTCCTGCAGTATTTCCCAGTAACCTTTTCTGTTGTCTTTGGCGTTTGTGGGTTGAGAAGTCTGGTAACTGCCACAGCTCAATGATTCAGGGCCCTACCACCTGTTCCTGCCCGGCTCCAGGTCTACTTGGTCCTGGCGTGGCCCATGCTGAGTTGTGCTCCGCTCCGCTCCCAGCTCCATGCAATAGACCCTTCCCAGTGACCATCCAGGATGTCCTGGGCTGGAGCCCTGCTTCCCTCTGTTATTTCGTGGGTTCTGCCGCTCTAGGATTTGTTCAGAGCCATTTTTTATAGGTGTTTGAAGGGACCAGAGGGGAGCTTTTCTTTCCAGCCACCATTTTGGCTCCACCCCCCTTGCCATTTCTTACAGCATTGTATTCCGTTACAATCATGTACCACAACTTGTTCAGCCATTCCCCAGTTGATGGGCATCCCCTCAATTTCCAATTCATAGCTACCACAAAAAGAGCTGCTATCATTATTTTTTGCACAAATAGTCTCTTTTCCCTTTTAAAATAAATCTCTTTGGGATATAAACTAGGAGTGGTATTGCTCGATCAAAGGGTATGTGTAGTTTTATAACCCTTTGAGCGTAGTTCTGAATAGAGCAATTCATTTTAACACATATTTGATGAACGCTTTCCATATGAAAGGAATTGTGGGGAAATGAAAATAAACCAAATACATAAAATATACATACATATGTATAATATAGTATGTATGTATGTATAGTATGTATGCACATATATTATGCATTTATGTATATACACACATGTATTTTTTTAATAAGACATGGTTCTAGCCCTCATGGGGGCTTGCCATATAGCTGATTTAAACTATGGCTGATATGTGAGTGCATAAAATTGCTGGTTCTGAATTATATATGACCAGTTCAATCTATCACCAAGTATTTATTTATTAAGAACCTACTATGAGTCAGGTGTTGGGAATAGAAATACAACGAATGAAGCAATCCTATTTGCCTGGAGCTTACATTCTTATGGGAGAGACACCAAGGTCTTACCTAAGTATGGAATAAATCTAAAGAGAATAAATACAAGATGGTCTGAAATGGAGGCACCGGCAGCTGGGGTCAGGAAAGGCTTCATGCAGAAGGTGGTGGTGACTGAGCTGCACCTTGGAGGAAGAGGCAGAGGCGGCTCAGAGCTGCTTCAGGTGATGGGGAGGGAGGATCTGACAAAATGAAATTCCACCAACTATTATAGAGCAGGTGCCTGGGGAGAGAAAGAGAAACTGCACATGGGCCCTGCCCTCCTAACAAGGACATTATTGAATGCATTGCTTTAAGTTTTGAAGATGCTGCAGGCAAGTTTGGTCATTAAATAAAATCAGCAGCAGTTCATTTGCAAGGTTGGTACGTACCCTCATAGCTGCCGGTGACAGAAGCTGGGCTCTGGCCCAGTGAGATGCCTATCAGGATTTCTAAATGATGCCTGTTTTGGAATGGGTTCGTATTAGTTCAGAGAACTCTCTTCTAACTATTCCTGCAAAATATAGATGAAAGTTCCTGTCCTAGATCAGGTGCCATGATAATGTGTAGAAATAAACAACAGGTTACAGTTTGCAGATGAATATATGTTCATGGGGCAGCTAGATGGTGCCATAGTGCACGGCCCTGGAGTCGGAAAGACTCATCTTCCTGAGTTCAAATCCAGCTGCAGATATTTACTATCTATGTGACCCTGGGCAAGCCACCCAACCCTGTTTGCCTCAGTTTCCTCATCTGTCAAATGAGCTGAAGAAGGAAATGGCCAACCACTCCAGTATCTTTGCCAAGAAAACCCCAAATGAGGTCACGAAGAGTTGGACACGACTGAAGACAACTGAACAACAGTATAAGTGATCACAGTTCTGAAATAACTTGGTCTGTGTTCAACAAATAGGAAATAGCTACTTTGTGCTGGGCCCTGGGGATACAAAAATAGATAGGCATAGAGGTGTTGCTCTTAAGGAGCCCTCAGGGAGCAAAGAATTACTGTATTTCCTAGGCCAGGGCTGTCCAGCCTTAGGTTTTTATTGAAACAATAGACAATATATTTTGATTTTCCATTTTAGCAAGAGCTCTGGGGTAGCTCAGCTTCCTTTACTAAAGCGTTTATGTGAATTTATATGCTTGTAGGCAGGCTGCATAAATCACACCACAGGCCGCATTTTGGACAACCCTGGCCTAGGCTATCATAGTAGCAAAATAATTGGGATCTGCTTGCTGTGGCACTTTTCAGGATTAGACATGCTCCAAATGGTTCATCTTGAAAAGTCTACTGAACTTTGAGTCAGAAAGATCTGAATTCAAATTCTAACTCAGATCCTTAGTAATTCTATGACCCTAGAGCCATTGTCATCTTTTTGTTGTTATGTCAATTCAGTTGTGTCCGACTCTTTATAACCCCATTTGGGGTTTTCTTGGCAAAGATACTGGGGTGGTTTGCCATTTCCTTCTCCAGCTCATTTGACAGATGAGGACCCTGAGGCAAACAGGGTAAAGTGACTTACCCAAGGTTACACAGCTAGTAAGTGTGTAAGGCTGGATTTGGATCCAGTTCCTCCTGAGTCCAGGCCCTATGCTCTATCTACTGTGCCACCCAGCTCTCTGAATCTATGACCCTGTGACCTCTCAGATCCTTTACAACATTGAATCCCATGTTCTCTCTAGGACTTCCATAAGCATTTCAGCTCATCAACAAACCAGATTTTCTATGTTACAATTCCAATAGCCTACTCCCTCCCCTCTCTCTTTTTAAGGTAACTGTCCCTCCATATGTTCTTGTCCCCATGCAGTGTGAGTAATGCCACACAGTGACCCTTGTTTGAGTCATTCACAGTACCACTGTCACGTGCCTGCTCATTTCTGAAATAGATGAACTTTCTGTGTCTTCTATCATTTGGCTCTGAAAATAACTGCTGTAGCAAGATTGATGGAATGTTACTGTTTTTCTCTCTAGACAAAAGCTCTTATGGACAAACTTCAGAAGATTGTCTCTTCAGAAGGAAGATTTAAAAATCTCCGAGAAACACTCAAAAAGTATGTTTTCTTAATCAGTAAAATTATCCACAGAGTGCAGAAACCCATCACATATTAAGAATGAGAGATTTCGCTTTAATTTTGCTTTCAAAATGGTTGTTTAAAAATAACTTTATGTGGTTTTCAATTAAAACAATCTAGCTCAGTGGAATTTGTTTTTAGTTCACAGATTTAACGTTTCATTGAACCGATCCCAGGTTTCTTTTCATTTTTCCTTCCTGTATAATCAATGAAAAGTATCTTACTAAGTAACTTATATACCAAGTACCATGCTGGAGATTCAAAGACAAAAACTTAGCAGTCTCTGCCCTCCAGAAGCTTATGTTCTATTGAAGTAGACAACATTTACATATACAACTGTAGACAAAATATAACAAAATAAATATAAATTAATTAGGGAAGGGGGGCACCAGCAGCTGGAAGCATTAGGAAAGAGTTAATGCCAAAAGACACCCATGAGTTGAATTTTGAAAGAAATAAGGGTTTCAAAGAGGAAGAGGTCAAAGGAGGGGATTGCATTCCAATTATGTAGGGAGGGCAGCTGGTGCAAAGGCTTTAAGACAGAAGATTGAATTTTATATGTGAAGAACAACAAGTAGACAGTTTAGCTGGACTGTATAACATGTAGGAATAGAAGTAACGTATGTTAAGATTGGAAAGATAATTTTGGGCCAAGTTCTAAAAAAAAAAAAGACCTTAAAACAGAGTGTATATATTTTTTTTCCTAGAGGTAATAGGGAGCCACTGGAGTTTATTGAGTAAGGGTGAGACATGGTCAGACCTATTCTTTAAGAAAATCACTTTGACAGCTGTGTAGAGAATTAGCTTGGTGTACAGAGAGACTTGAGGCAAGAGGATTATTTAGGTGGTTAATGCTGTAGTCCAGGCAAGAGGTCAGAGGGCCCGAGTCACGGTGGTGGCATTGTTATATTGTGAGAGGTTTTATGAAAATAGAAACAAGATCTGACAACTGATTGGCCATGTGGAGCGAGAGGGTAGGAGGTGCGGATAATGCCAAGGTGATAAATCTGAGTGTGAAGAGGGATGGTAGTGTCCTCGGGAGAAATGGAGGAGTTTAGAAGAGGAGTGGGTTTGGTGGGAAAGAGAAGGAATTGTCGATATGCTGAGTTTGAGATGCCTCATGGAAATGTCAGCCGCCAGTTGGTGATGTGGGACTGGAGCTCTGGAGAGAGATGGCTGGATATAGAGAACAGAGGAGAGATCCCACCCTGATGATGATCTGCTGCCCTTTCTGACTGGGGCCATTCATCCTCATCTGACCGAAAACAAGCCATCACTGTCATAGAGTTACAGAATTGTGAAACTGGAAGATGCTTTAGAGTCACCAAGTCTGGCCCTAGTTAACAAATGAGAAAATGGTTGCTTGTGAATGTTAAGATTTGGCCAAGGTCATAGTTAGTGACAGAGCGCATGATTATTTGATGACTCTGGAACAATGATGTCAGAGATCAGAAATGAGCAGCAGCATGGTGTAGTGATAGAGCGGTGCCTTCGTAGCCAGGAAGGCTCCGGTTTGAGTCCTGCATCTGACACATACTGTCTGTGTGACCCTGGCCGAGTCACTTAGGCCTATAGGCAACTTTCCAAGACTAAAAATTGGAGAGAAGGTAGAGGGAGTTAACTCATCTGGGACATCTCTCTAGCACTGAAATCTATCCATTTAAAGAGGAGGGATTATTAATAAAAGGAAATGCCAGTGTTAGGAGATCAAGCAGGTTTGTCCCCTAAAAAGCATGAAGAAAGTAAATTCTGAACAAAGGTGGGGCAATAGGTCTCTGCACCATCTAAAGACCATTTAAATGATCACTATAAGAGAGGGAAAAACACCAAACCATGTGGCCTGTGAGACAAGAGGTCTGATTTACTTGATGATCACCTGATGGCTGCTGATTTTTATGTAATAAGGTGTGGGCTATAGCTAGTCTTATAGAAGTTTCAGAGTTTCCTTGAATGAAGGTAGCCTAGTAGAGGCCTAGACTCAGCCAGGAAGACCGAGGTTCAGCCCTGCCTCTGCTATTTGGGCAGGTCCCTCAAGCTCTTCCCACACTTTAGTTTTCTCATCTATAAAATGGACATGATACCCGTAGCACTTAAATGACAGGGTTGTTAGGAGAATCAAATGAGAACGCGCGCAGAGTGCTCTGCAAGCGTTAAAGTGACATATAAAAGTTGGTTGTTTATTGTCATGGAAAATACTATTTCTGTTGACTATAGAGTGAAATGAATGTGCTAGATGCCTAATAGCAACACAGAGCTCTCTCCTTCTGCCTCTAGCAATTGTAACCCCCCTGCAGTCCCTTATCTCGGAATGTACCTAACTGACCTGGCGTTTATTGAAGAAGGAACGCCAAACTTTACTGAGGAAGGCCTTGTCAATTTTTCCAAAATGAGAATGGTAAGTGACTGGCTTTAAAAAAAAGAATTCACATGTGATTTCTTAGTACTTAAAAAAAAATAAAGCACTTTTACTAACACTCATAATTTCTGAGTAGAGTTCATAATGGTATTGATAAAAGTTGAAGGTGGTAAAAAATGCCATTTGCATTTGGTTTCTGGGAGGTAGAAATCTCAACATCTTCAGGCCGGTTCCTTTAGATGAAGGAGTTGTGAAGAATTTGACTTTGATAGTGTTGTTTGTTGTTTATTCACTTCAGTCATGTTCAACTCTTTGTGACCCCATTTGGGGTTTTCTTGGCAAAGATACTAGAGTGGTTTGCCATTTGCATCTCCAGTGTGTGCCCATTTTATAGATAAGGAAACTGAGGCAAAGAGGGTTGGGTGACTTTCCCCAAGTCACGCAACTAGTAAGTGTCTGAGGCCAGATTTGAACTCAGGAAGATGAGTCTTCCGGGCTCCAGGCCCAGGGCTGTGTGCACTATGGTGCCACCTCACTGCCCAAGCTAGTGGTCTAGGGAGAATGAAAACTCCACTATGCTGTCCTCTGGACACATATACCTTTCCATGTAGATGGCAGTGGACCTTAGTTTTCTCTGTGTGTGTGTATGTGTGTACACATCCCCTGGCTTATTTGTCTTAGTGAGTTGGCAGATTTCAAAGACTCTTTGTTTAAGCTCCCATCTTTCCTTTGCCTTCTCTGTTTTCCAGTATTCTGTTAGATCCTTAGTATCCTGAGTTAGAAATATAAACAGACAGATAGTGTTTATTAAGAGCTTACCAAATGCCAGGCATTGTGTCAAGTCCTGGGGATGCAAAAAGCAGCAAACAAGACGTTCCTTACCCTCAAAAAAAATAGCTGAAATAGCTGACATTAATAGAGCACCTAATATGTGCCAGGTGCTCTACTAAGCATTTTACAATTATTATCTATCTCATTTGATCCCTCACAACAACCCTGGAGGGCAGATGCTATTATTATCCCCCATTTTATAGATGAGGAAACTGAGACAAACAGGTTAAGTGACTTACCCAAGGTCACACACTACTAAATGTCTGAGGCCAGTTTGAATTCAAGTCTATCCTGACTCCAGGCCCAGTGCTCTATCCACTAAAGCCACCTAGCAGTCTCCAGCCATGTAAGGAGTTAACATTTGAATGGAAAAGACAGTATATAAAAGGGAGTTGTAAAGTGGGAAGGGGTCTGGGGAAGAAAAGGATAGTACCACCTCCTACCCACCCAGGGACAAGGTTGATGGCAAGGAGTGAATTGAGTTATAAGTGAAGTGGGCACGGCTGGGACCCCTCATGAAATATAGAGAAATCCCACTGACCCTTTCCAGATACTGTTTTTTACAGACTTGTCTTTGATTATATCCAATTTGTATATAGGCATCTAGGTGGCTCAGTGGATAGAGAGCTGGGCATGGAATCAGGAAGATCTGAGTTTCTAATCTGGCCTCAGACACTAGCTGTGTGACCCTGGGCAAGTCACTTAACCTCTGTTTGCCTTAATCCACTAGAGAAGGAAATGGCCAACCATACAGTATCTTTGCCAAGAAAATCCCTACGACAGCATTAGCATGCCATGGTCCATGGGGTCATGAAGAGGCAGACATGACTAAACAACTGAACGATCGAATAATTAGTATATAGCCTAACTCTCTACCCATTGCTTCCACGAACTTAAACTGGCTGCTGACTTCTCATTTCCATCTATCTCTTTAGTGTTCCTGGGCACCTCTTCCCACCGTATTTCTGCCAATACCATTCTAATCTCTGTGATACTTCACAACTTCGGTCAAGGGATCTGGCCCCAGCCTTGCTCAGTGCTGGGGGAACAAAACACAATTAGTCCCTTGATCAGAATAACCACTGACAAAATATAAAGTAATGCAGTTACTCTAGGGACAAAAGAATACCAATTTGGAGGGAATGTAGAAATGAAAACAAGGAACATATGAAGAATGGTATTCAGAGTCTGCTGTTCCCCAGGCTTCCTTTCTCATTTAGAACTTGGGCTGTATATCTGCACCAGCTATCCCCCTGAGACAGATATCATCCGATGATGTTGAAGGTATATAGATCAGTAAAGAAGAGTAAGAAAATATGGGGTACAGAAAGCGAAAGGGGCACAGCCCACTGTCTTGGTAAATGGAATAACTGACTGCTCTGCAAAAGTAGCCACAGACAAAGGGATTTTTTCCTGCCTAGGATTTGTAAAAAGAGCAAAAATATAAAATTCATTTACTTGCCTTTTATTTCTTTGCTAGATATCGCACATTATCAGGGAGATACGCCAATTCCAGCAGACTTCCTACAGGATAGACCACCAACCAAAGGTAATATGGTACTGACATGTCGTATATATTATGCTCATCACAGAGACTGTTCTTAAAGCTAGGCCCCAGCTCCAGAAGATGTTGACTGACCTGTGCCTCATAGGGCCTTCCTCCATAAGATAGTGGAAGATCCCAGGACATGTTCTGTGATGTGTTAAAAAAGACTGTATTCCTCAAAGCAAATCCCACAGACTTCTGTATGTTGGAAGTCACCTTGTCCCTGCGTCATTCTCAAACACCTGAAGTTGAAATGCCATCATACCTGGATTTTACCTTTATGTATTTACCCCAAAGTCCAGCCATCCCAGCAAAGCATTTTTACTTTCATTCTCTTTTATATTGTGTAAAAATGAAACTATTTTGGAAATATTTCATAGCACAATTTGCCTATGTGACGTATAAAAAGTTTGAGAGACAAAGTTTCTGAATAATTAATCATTTTAGTAATCGTGCAAGTGTATAATTGATAAAAGGATCAGTGGCACAGTCAAATGCCAAAGACCCTCATGGAACCCACTCAATGCTAGATGCCCTTGGAAAAATGAGTGTTCCTGGGGATGGAAATAAACTCTGGTTAACAAGTATTGAGAGAATGAATATTATAATGAGAGGTAGGCTTATTCTGATGAGGGTCTGGGAGATGTGGCTCTGATCACTCAGCCTTGGTCAAAGAGACTTACACTCATATCACACTGTCTAGGGTAATCTAGACAAAAGGGGGAATCCACTTTTACCCAGACCTGTCTGAGTAAAACACAATGGGCCAGAATCCGTCAATTTACCTAAACGAAAATTCCTTTCCCTTTTGAACAGATCTGAGTTTTCTTTTCATTATCAGCCCTGCACTTCAAAGTCCACCTGAACAATCTAGTGGGGCTGATTTCTGAATGAGGAAGTAGAAAAGGGGAAAAACCTTGGCCCCAATGCAATAGTTGGTTATTAATATGAGAGAAATAATCATTTCTCTAAGCTGATTTATATAGTTAATTAGCTTCCAATTTTTCACCCAAAGGAATAGGTGCAAATTAAAGGATTTTTACTGGGAAAGACTCAAATATAGACAAACAAGACTTCAGGGGGCTTATAGTCCAATGAGGGAAGATAGCATATAAAAGAGAACAGGAAAGTGGGGGAAGGAAAAGGAGTGTACCTGCCTGGGACTAAGGTGCTGCCAAGCTCAAGTTCATAAAGTGAGTAAATTCTGATGGAAAGGTCTAGACTTTAGAAAAAGATTTTGTTTCTCTGAGTATTTGAGTAAATGCATTCTGGGTTTCCCCTCCTCACTGTAGGTCACTCAGTACTTGCTGGACAAAACTCTCATCATAGATGAGGATACGCTATATGAGCTGTCACTGAAGATTGAACCTCGACTCCCTGCTTGAAGAGCCAGCTTTGCCCCTGAATCTACAGAGAGCATCTACGTGAAGAGACCGAACTGTGCCTGACATGCCTGCACAATGTGGGGGAAGGGATGAGATTTCAAGCTCTATTCTCCTCTGACAAAAACTGAGGCTCCCAAAAATTCTGTCTCAAGCCAGGAGAACAGAGCTGTTTAGGGTGCAAGGCCAATGCTTCAGACTCGGGCAAGAGGTTGGCAAAGTTGTTACTTTGCAAAGCTAGAACAGCATTTACCTCTTCAAGGGGAGGCCTGAGTAGAGAAAGAAGGCCTTTGTCACACTGAGTGACGGTTTCTAATTTTGTGGGGGTAATCAAGGAGGCAAATCTGACTCTACTATGTTCCATTTAGAGCATGTGAGCAGAGAGAGAGAGAAAGAGAGAAAGAAAGAGAGAAAGAGGGAAAGGTGTTTCTCTGGCATGTTACTTAACAGGGAACATCTGTCGACCCAACCTTAGGATATATATGCTTTCATTACATTCACTTTCAGATCACTAAGAGCTTCACAGAAAAATGGAGTCACCTGGGGTGCAAGCTGCCCAGCCCCTAAACTGTTTCCGTTTCATAGCATGTGCACTGTTTCAAATGTATGGATCAATAATTATCTTTAATGTTCTGAATTCATCTTTTCAGTCTCTGGGCAGCTGTACAGGAAGACAGAGGTGGGGTGGGGAGCAGGGGGACCGAAGTGAAGTAAACTTGACTTTATAGATAAATTGTCCCTAGACCCAGAGAGCTGCTTCTGAGTGGAAGCCCTGTGCATTTCTCTGGGATCTACTTT